>NW_022196905.1:78389220-78408840 GCF_008632895.1 Mastomys coucha | reverse complement strand
TTCAAATGTTCTCCCCTTTCCTCGTTTCCCCTCTGAAAATCCCCTATTTCCTCCCCCCTCTCCTTGCTCATCAACCCACCCTTACCTGCTTCCTGGCCCTGGCATTTCCCTACACTAGGGCATAGAGCCTTCACAGGACCAAGGGCCTCTCCTCTCATTGATGACTGGCTAGGCATAAAGTGCATAAGAGGACATATACTTTTAATACATGCAGTGATTGTTTGTGTGAGCCTGGCTTGGCTTCCTCAGCATGCTGATCTCTAGTTCCAGTGAATCATTTTAAACACTGGGAAGGTTTACTATGACCCCAGGCAGCTTTCCTGTGGGATGCTGATGGATTCTTCACTCAGGAGATACCTTTAAAAAGAGTTCTAGTTAGATAGGATCTCAGTATGGATCACACATGGGTCTCCAGCTCTCTCTGTAGCACATGGCAGCCCCGATCTTGTGGTCTTTCTTGCTTCAGCCTCAAGAGTTTCAAGATTCTATGTATATGTTCTCATTCCTGAACATATGTACATCGGTACTTGTTTTAAATTGTTCATCCTAGAGAGTATAAAGCATAGATCTTAGCAGATATATATACTTTTTCTAAGTGTTAGGTTTTTATCTCTGATAACACTTATGGGGGGCAGTGAGGATAAGAAAGTTTAATGTTATAGAACATAAAAGAAACAACGTATATAACTGTCACCTTCAAAATATTTATTAACTGGATGATTAGTCAATATTATTACATTGCACCAGGACAAGAGTTCTTCAGAGAACCAATACATACATATATATTGACAAAGACATATAGATGAAAAGATATTCATTATGGAAACTGGTTCACACAATGATAGAGACTGAAACATCTAATGTTATTATCTGTGAACTGAGGAACATACAAGGCTGGTGATATAATTCAGCATGAGTCTGAAGCCCCAAGGGAAGGCAGGGATGACAATAGGGCTTATAAACAATATAGAAATATTTTAAACAATAATTTTCTTAGTATTTTTAGTACAGATAATCCACTCTTTTTATAATAGAGTTTTCAAGCTTAAGGATCTTTGAAAACTTCAGTGAATACAGCTCATGCTGTATTTGACTTGTTTCGGAAAATTAAGATGTATTCTCTATCAAATTTTTATGAGTTTAAAAAATTCAGCATAATTTCATCTTTCATCTGATACTGTATTAATAATTTATATCCATAGCAGTTAGCATTTTAAAGCTACCAAGGAATTGATACTTAAAGAATAATTAAATCATTTAGCATAAGATACATATTATATGCTGTCATGATGTTAATGATCATTAAATTAATGGTTGTCCTCACCTAGAAAACAACAAAACTCTGGGAATGCTGGTCTACTAAATTAGGTCTGCTTTTTGTGTAAATTCTCTTAGGTTTTGTTTTTCCTATTGTGTAATCTGAAGGGTTAGACAAGCCTATTTTCTAAGACTCCTTTTAGCTATGGTATGCTAAAAGATGAGAGTTTCATAGTGGCTAAGTTTTTCATGGTGGGAAATAATGCAAACCAAAATGTCCATTATCTTATTGTCTATTGAGAAGACAAAATATCCATTCATGCCTATTTGTGGCTAATCTGAAGACTATAGTGAGCATATCTTGATTTTGTCTCTTCGGCATCATCCTTATGATTGTGGAAAAGCTGTCACAGAATTCTGGCTGTCTGTCCCAGTACTGGGGACAAAATTCAGACTATTTCTCCCCAAAGACAGAGATTGGTTCAGGGATAATTTTTGCTAGTTAAATTCTTTTGTGGGATTGATATGTGAAAATTATGAGAGAGTGCTTCAGTTTTGGAGCTCTAGCCTGGCAACATGTAAAGCCAGAGCTTCTTGTAGTCATTGCTATGGAAGAGAGATTACAGGCTTAAGAGAATTTAAAAGCAAGATAAAGCCCATATTGCAAGAAGAAAAGAAATGAAAGATCAGGCATTTGCACATGGAGATGCACACTCAGGTTTCTCACACACTATAGTTACAGGCATTTTTATAACTGAGTATAACCAATCATGCCTCTAAAGCTTGTGAGTAGGGTGAGGGCCTTCCCAATATCCACATTAGCCCTCTAATCATGGGAGAAAAATCACAGTGATTAGCAAGTATTGCACAGTCTACTTGAAAAGAACCACAGTTTTTTTCCAAGAAAATATTTGTGATTCTAAAATATTACGATGTTTGTTCAAGGGGGTACAAGTGAAAAGTTTTTTTTTTGAGATTTATATAATTTATATAGTAAGATGGCTTCATTGTGGAGATAACCTGGCTTCCTTACTGTCATCCTTCCTCATCACATGGCAATCTGGATCAAGTTGGAAAGGAGTACCTCAAAGGAGATTGGGGGAGATCAAGTGCAGCTGGAAAAAAAATCTAGGCCCTACAGGAGATGGTTTGAGGTCTTCTATCCATCTAGAGATGTTATCAGAAGTTCTAGAGTTATATTTATACAGACCTACCCCTCTGCTTACTTAAGATAGTTCAAGTTCTCTTTCTGCCAGGAGATGGATAATGAAAAGGAAAAGAGAATGGTTTCATCTACTTTAGTGACTGGAAAGTCGTGTCCCTCTCTGACACATGGCTTGCTTTAGACATATAATGCTCATGGCTTGCTTTAGAAAGTGAGATCAATCATTTTTCTTTCAATGATACTAAATGAGAGACAGCCCTTGTTGAACGATCTGAACAACGGCATTGCTTCATGGTTAATCCAAATCTTGCCAGTAAACTGAGCCGTGAGAACCCTAATCATGATAGATGGTCAGGATTAATGCCTGCAGGAGACTGTTTTCTATTTAGAAAATGGTCCAATGCTTGTGGGATCAATTCCAGAAACACAATGTCTTTCAGTCCTGGCAAAATTGTGAACCACACTTTGTCACCCCCAGTTTAAAAAATTTCTATTCTTTAATTTATTGTCTGCTGATCTGCAGTAAGTCAGCCACATGTTCTTTCATTGGGATCTAAAGTATTTGTCATGGGTCGCTAGCATTGTTTCAAGTAGATATCATTTTGTTTTTTTCTCTGTCCTTTAGTTATTGTATTTTTAAAATACATACTTTTGAATGAATACAGAAAGATAGCAAAGCACTAGCGTATAGTAGCAATTAGGACTGTATGACAGCATGGCCTTTTCTACACCCTGTTGCTCTGTATTTCCCAACCTCTGTGCCACTGAAACTATGAGCCAGATTGTCTCTTGTTATTAGAAGTTGGGGTGCAGTTGTAAGAGATTGTGTAGTATCCTCACCATTACAATCAGAAAAAGTTTTCAGATGTTCCTCAACCCAGTGACAGGACGCTCAGCTCCATTGAGATTTCTGCAGATTGGAGGACAAGATGAGGCTCTGTCTTCCTCACCTGCTACTATGTTCATAGCAGCTTCATTCATAATTGCCAGAAACTGGAAGCAACCCAGATGACCTCAACTGAAGAATGATTACAGAAAATGTGGTTCATTTACACAATGGAATACTACCTAGCTATTAAAAGCAAGAACACCATGAATTTTGCAGGCAAATGGATGGAACTAGAAAATATCATCCTTGGTGAGGTAACCCAGACCCAAAAAGACATACATGGTATGTACTCAGTGATAAGTGGATATTAGCCATAAAGTACAGAATACCCGTGATATACTCCACAGACCCAAAGAAATTAAACAAGACAGAAGGCCCAAAGAATGTTGCTTGAAACACATTTAGAAGGGGAAACAAAATAGTCATAGGAGGTAGAGAGAAGGAAGGAACTGGATGGTAGAGGGGAGGCTGAGAGGAATGGGGAGGAAGGATTAGGTGTGGAGAGAGACAGAGAGAGGTCCAGAAGTCCAGGAGAATGAATGACAATCTGCATCTCTCTCTCTCTCTCTCTCTCTCTCTCTCTCTCTCTCTCTCTCTCTCTCTGTGTGTGTGTGTGTGTGTGTAGCAGGGGTGTGGGGTGGGGGAGGATGAGGGGTGGGTGGGAGAATTTCTGGGAAGTCCCAGAGACCTAGAATAGAAGAGGCTTCCAGGAGTCAATGTGAGTGACTTTATCCAAAATGCCTAACAGTGGGGACATAGAATCTGAAGAGGCTACCTCCTGTAGTTAGGCAGGACCTCCAGTGGAGGGATAAGAATACCAACCCATCCCAAAATCTTTCAACCCCAAATTTGTCCTATCTAGTAGAAATGTAGGGATGGAACAGAGAATGAATAACCAGCCCAACTTGAAACATATCCCATGGCAAAACCAATCCCTATTATTATTGATACTCTGTTCTGTTTGCAGACAGGAGCCTAGTATAACTATCCTCTGAGAGGCTCTACCGAGCAGCTGACTGAAACAGATGAAGTACCTACAGCCAAACATTAGATGGTGGTCAGGAATACTTTTGGAAGAGTTGTGGGAAGGACATATACAGGCTGGAACAAGAGCCCCCTGCACATGTGTGCAGACAAGCAGTTCAGTGTCCATGGCTCTCTTGCCTGGCCTCAGTGAGAGAGGATATGCCTTTTCTGGCAGAGACTTGTGCCAGGGTTGAGGTACCCAGGGTGTACCTTTTCAAAGGAGGGAAGGGGAATAGGGGAACTAGGAGGGGGAACAGTGTTTAGGATGGAAACAATAAATTAATCAACTAAAAGAAAAAGAGAAGAAAATGCACAAGAAACATATACAGATACATTTGCATTTACAGAAATACCACAAAAACACAAAATTAGAAATGAGAATATATATGTAAAGGACCTGTAAGGTAAAACAAAACAAACAAAAGTCCCAAATGAAGCATTATGAGATACATAACCTCCAAAGGTTTCATTGAGTTCAATTTGATCTTGGCTACATAGTGAAGTCTAAACCAACCTGGGATATATTATACATCAAGACGTGACTCCAAAATAAGCACCAAACTATAAACAAGGATCTGGATGACTGATAGATAGATGAATAAGTGACAGATGCAGTTTTATATGCATGTATATCAGTGTATGCGAGAATACAATAATGCTAATCTGGCATTTAGAATAGGCACTGGAGGTCAGCATTTAAATAATACAGTCAATTTTGTTTTTCAGAGAAGTAAAAGGAGAGAGAAGGTTAAGCAGCTCACAGAAGCTCTCCCTGCCAAGGATACACAGGGCTAGAATCACGCTCATTGTACGTGTCAGCAGAGACTAGGCTAGGCAGTGCAGATGAGCCCACTCACACCTTACTGTTCATTTATAAGCTTTACTTTTTTGTGCCCGTAGCTAGTGAGGATTGCTTAGAATCCTGCTTTGTGATGTCTTCACTCCAGGACCAAGTCTGACACAGATGCTACTGTTAGTGCTGCCAGAAGACAAGCCTGCAAGCATAAAGGAAGCTTCGGCTACTTTTTGTGATTCACTGGCCCCATCCTAGTCAAGGACTGTACTGGATCCACTCACAAGAG
The DNA here is from genome assembly GCF_008632895.1 of Mastomys coucha. Classification (NCBI taxonomy): domain Eukaryota; kingdom Metazoa; phylum Chordata; class Mammalia; order Rodentia; family Muridae; genus Mastomys; species Mastomys coucha. The sequence continues at coordinate 78,403,421 of NW_022196905.1, read as the reverse complement.
GCTTACTTTACCATGAAGCTAACATTGAAGGGGACACCGGGATGATTAATAGATGACTTTAATGATGAACACCCATTGCTCTAGTTTACTAATCTATAACTACACCTACTTTCAGGTATTGTTGAATGGCTCAAAATCTACAATTACATCACTTCCTTGGTTCCTTATATTTAAAATAATGTATTTTATTTTATTATTTTTTTATTTTTTATTTTTTTGTTTGTTCTTTAATCTTTTTTTACAGTCTTGACTTTATCACCCTCCTGGTCCACAATCCGACTGTTCAACATCCCACACCTCCCCCCAACCCCCCCCCCACCAGACCTCTGCAACTCCCTGGGGCCCAAGGTTGCTTGAGGGTTAGGTGCTTCTTGTCTGACTGAACCCAGACCCAGCAGTCTCTGCTGTGTATATGTTGGGGGCCTCATATCAGCTGATGTGTGCTGCCTAGTTGGTGGCTCAGTGTCTGAGAGATCCCCAGGTCCAGGTTAGTTGGGACTGCTAGTCTTCCTCTAGGCTCACCCTTCTCCACAGCTTCTTCCAGAATTTCCCTTATTCAACCACAGGGGTCACTAGTTTCTGTTCATTGGTTGGGTGCAAATATCTGCATCTGACTCTTTCAGCTGCTTGTTGGGCAGTCATGTTAGGCTCCTGTTTGTAAGCACATCATAGTATCAGTAATAGTGTCAGGCCTTAGGGCCTCCCCTTGAGCTGGATCTAAATTTGGGCCTATCAATGGACCTCCTTTTCCTAAGGCTCTTTTCCATTTTTGTTCCTGCAGTTCTTTCAGACAGGAACAATTCTGGTCAGAGTTTTGACTTTTGGAAGAATGGGGTTACCATGTATTTGATTTTAAATCTATCTTGATAAAAGTGAGTTAAGTAAAAAACAAGGAGCATATTTGATAAACTAAGTAGTTCTTTCCTTTTGGGAAGAAATTGATCTCTTTTGTTTCTTGAACTTCATCTTTATCTCTGAAATGGATTCTGATAAAACTTTTTCTCAATTTCAATTTTGCTTTCTTTCCACATCCAGGTACATTTATGTGTGTGCATTTGTATATATGCACATGTATATGTCTATATACAGGTTTACAAATACTAATGCATATAAGAATACATGCATACACTCCCAGGTGCTGCAACACACCCAGGATCAGAGGAGCAGAGGTGAGGAGGATATAACACCTCTCCCAACACAGAGAGTAAGTGGGACCAGTGGGACCCAGGCATGCAGAAACTCAGCCAGCCCAGTGACACTGCTTCCTTCCTGTCTGTCTGGGCTGCTGCCCTGAGCAGACCTTAGGTACAAACTCTGCAGCCAGTTCCACAACACCCAGAGGAAGCTCTACTCCTGGGTGCTCTAACGGGCCCAGAATCACAGGATCCCAGAGACAGCTTGACTCTGAGGAGTTCTGACAAAACCTGGATCACAGGTAGGACAGGCCCCATTCAGATTTAGCCAGGGCAGGTAGCACTAGAGATAACCAGATGGCTGAAGGCAAGCATAAGAATATAAGCAACAGAAGCCAAGGTTACTTGGCATCATCAGAACCCAATTCTCCCACCATAGCAAGTCCTGGACATACCATCACACCAGAAAAGCAAGATTTGGATCTAAAATCACTTCTCATGATGATGATACAGGACTTTAAGAAGGACAGAAATAACTCCCTCAAAGAAATACAGGGGAATACAGGTAAACAGCTAGAATCCCTTAAAGAGAAAATACAAAAATCCCTTAAAGATCTACAGGAAAACACAATAAAACAGGTGAAGAAAATCAATAAAACCATCCAGAATCTAAAAATGGAAATAGACACAATAAAGAAATCACAAAGGGAGACAACCCTGGAGTTAGAAAACCTAGGAAAGAGATCAGGAGTCATAGATGCAAGCATCACTAACAGAATACAAGAGATACAAGAGAGAATCTCAGGGGCAGAAGATACCATAGAAAACCTTGACACAACAGTCAAAGAAGATGCAAAAAGCTCCTACATCCAGGAATCCAGGACACAATGAGAAGACCAAACCTAAGGATAATAGGTATAGAAGAGAATGAAGATTCCTAACTTAAAGAGCCAAACAAAATTTCTTCACCAAAATTATAGAATAAAACTTCCTTAACATAAAGAAAGAGATGCCCATGAACATACAAGAAGCCTACAGAACTCCAAATAGATTGGACCAGAAAAATTCCTCCCATCACATAATAATCAAAACACACAATGCATTAAACAAAGAAAGAATTTTAAAAGCAGTAAGGGGAAAAGGTCAAGTAACATATAAAGGTAGGCCTATCAGAATTGTACCAGACTTCTCACCAGAGACTGTGAAAGCTAGAAGATCCTGGGCAGATGTCATACAGACCCTACAAGAACACAAATGCCAGCCCAGGTTACTATACCCAGCAAAACTCTCAATTACCATAGATGGATAAAACAAGATATTCTATGACAAAACCAAATTTACACAATATCTTTCCACAAATCCAGCCCTGCAAAGGGTAATAGATGGAAAACATCAACATAAGGAGCAAAACTACATCCTAGAAGAAGCAAGAAAGTAATCTTTCAACAAACCCACACAAACATAATTCTACCTCTAACAACAAAAATAACAAGAGGTAACAATTACTTTTTCTTAATGTCTTAATATGAAAATTAATATTACCAACATATCCTAATCCATTGAAATCCAAAAATATGAGGAATTAGAAGTTTGGTGGTTGTCTTCCAGTGGTCTCTCTAGTTTGGTAATTGGAGAAATAGGTCCAATATTCTACAATTCATATACACTTTCTGTTTGTTTGTACCTTACAGTGTCTTGCTGGGTTCCACATAATGGTCTTGAAATCAGGCTTCTCCTATCTCGGCCTCTCTATTAGGATTGTTTTTTGATATTTTTGCACTATACTATGGTTTTCAGAACAGCTTACATATTTCAAAATTATTTATACAACCAAAAGAAACGTAGACAATTAACTTGGGAGGTGTCTTGTAAGAGAACAACAAAGAGTGAGACTGAATGTTTTGCTTGATGTTTGTAACTATTATATCAAGTTTGAAGAAGAGGACTTTATAAGTTACTCTTTATCTGAGATGAATACTTTTCAAAATTGCCACAGCCAATGAACCAGACTCTCACCCTCACCTAATGTCTGTGCCACCCTCCAAGCAGAACCATTGTTCATTGAAACAGTTGGTGAATGACTTTATGGATAGACCATCTTAACACACACACACCATTTCTTTTTTTTTTCACACACCATTTCTTAAATGAATGTAACCTGTTCTCTGTGGTCTAAGAATGATGACACTCAAGTCAAATAGCTTTGACCATAGCAGGAAATCTGTATTCAAAAATCATGCCTACAATTCATTCCTTGGTGCAGCAGAAATGTCAACTCTCACCTTAGCTGGAGGTAAAATCATTTGGTAATGTGAGGTGTGAGGTTCATTTAAGTACAGCCTTATTACAAATGAACTCCAATGTCTAAAAATTGTTCTTATTTTGGGCTTGTACCACAGTAAGAGCCAGGATTTTAAGCTGTACTAAAAACAAAACAAACAAAAAGACTTTATCTATTTATGCTCATTTAAGAAAATACTAGTAGTGATGTATTATTTTAACATATACAGTTCATATGTTTGGAGTTATTTTAAATTTATATTGAGAGAAATGTATGCATTTTCAGTATTGCTGTAGACAAGCATCTACATAAGAGTGTTCAATTGATTGTTTTATATCAAACAATTTTTTATAATACTCATTTTTATTGTTGCAATATTTTATACATTTTAAAGAATATGACAAAATAAAAAAAGAAAGGTATTGAAGGGGAGTCTCTGGGAGCAGTTGAGGTACAAAAGGGAAACAAGAATGTTATGTAATTCTATTTACTTAAAATACGTTTTTAAATGTTAACAAATTTAGATAAATTTAAATCATGTATCTTTTCTCATAATAATGCAATAAAACTTAAAGCAAAAAAAATACATATACAATTTATACCCATCAACCTATTTGAATATACAGAACCATGTCAAAAATAAGATTGTCAAAAGGTGTATTGTGATATATATGTGTATACCCATATATATATATACATATATATTATATGTTATGTGTGAATTTGTACACACAAATATATGTATATTCTTGTTGTTGCTATTCATTTGGGTCCCTGTTCCCAAAAATTATGAGATACATTTTTTTCTCTTTGTGTTTATCTGTGTGATATAGGCATACACACATGCATGTATGTGGATGCACATACCTCTGAAGGTGCATGTAGCGATCAGAGATCAAGACTGAGATGTCTTCTACCATCGGGTCTCAACTATATGCAAAACCAGCAATAATAATACATACATAAGTGAATATTGTTATGATCACTAAAACTTTATAGACACTAAAGTTTGAACTTCCTATAATTGTCATGTATCATAAAGTATTATTTGTTCTCTGATTTTCCAACAATTTAAGAATATTTAAAAAACTTTTTATATTACTGTTAGTTATGGTATGCTCTGATTGACAATGTCTTGCTTGAAGCATTCCCATACTGCTAGAACTGGAAATGATTCTCTGCTCCTCTGATTTCCCATTACTTCCTTTTTTGACCTTCTCTTGCATGATTTGCTCCCTTAACTGTGTAGCCTCTCATATTAAATAAGGAATCTGGTTGAGCAGAATGGTTTACCCTATAATCCCATCACACAAGAGCTTAAGACTTAGGCATTGCCTTGAATTTGAGGCTACAATTTGAGTTTTAGGTTAGCCTGAAATACAGAATGAAACCATGTCACAGAAAGGTCATCAGAAGGTGCTTTGCACAGTTTGGAATTACGTGTAAGTTTTTGCTTTAGGTGAACATCATGAAAATGATGATTTATTAAAATTGGAAATCAAGGCATTAGCAGTAGTCATTGGCAGAAGGGGAGGATTACAAGGCAAAGTAGACCTCCAATGATTAGTCTGACATTTGGAAGAAGAAAGGAGAATTGAGCCATTGAACAGCTCACCTAAACCCTTACTCTGTTACCTTGATGATGATAGGGGAAATATTAACTATTTAGAAATTTCATTCCAGGAGTTACTCCACATTGTGAACTCAGAAAAGAATTTGGTGCCTGTGATTCAAATATATCTCAGACCAATTAGTTTAAGGTATTAGTTTCCCCAAATTTTCCTACAACAAGTGTAGTTTTTTTCTAAGTGTAAAATGATAGTTTTCTTTTGTTGGAACTGCAGGGTATTAGAGTCAAGAATATAGGATCCATTACAAAAAGGGCAAGTGAGATTTTCAAAGAATATTACAACAGTAGCAGTAAGACATGAATGAATATGGTAAGGTTCTGTCTGGCTTGTCTATCCAAAAGTATTCCTGAGGTTAATGGCTGGCAATCAATTCCAATAAATATAATAAAGCTTTGCATTCTTTGTAGAAATATTTCTTATACAATTGATACATGTAATTAACAACTGGTTAATAACATCATTCCTTTGTCCTAGGTTACTCAGCACAAATGTGCAGAAAATAGCTGAAAAGATCTGAATGCTAAAATATATGTCACACCGTTCAGACATCAGACCTTGAGCTCTACAACCTTTCTGTTTATGATTATTCCACACCATTTGTACAGCTTCATCGAGAGTAGAGTAGCAGATTGGGTTCTAAGGATCTAGTGGCGGGTGTACTTGGAGTGTGAGAAGTAGTAGCCAAGAACAAGTCGATGAAGAGAAATAACACGACTCATTTCAGCTGAGTGAGCATCTTGAACATTCAAGATACAGCTTCTTATCATTAAATAATTTCTGATATCATCACCAGCATAAACATCAAGATAGGAACTCATGGTCATAATGGCTTTAGAGTAGCATAGCTGTAGGATTGCTTCAGATGTAAGGGAGCAAAGTTTTACCAGTACCTTAGAAAAATAAAACAAATAGCAATTCTTTCATTCACATTTCATTCTTATCATAGGATTCCCAAGATGAGTAAATTATAGTGCTTTTGTTGTTTTATATTCTTGAAACAGTGAGTTACTGAGGGGACAACGAAAACATGTTTTTTTCTGTTTTTAATAGAGAAACTTGACAAACTTTTTGAATAGATAATATGCATGTTACTTTTCTATTTGCACCTACTGCTCCAATTTAGTCTCTTAGGAATTCTTGCAGACTCTGTTGCCTTCAGTCTCCCCCTAAGCTCCATTGCTGCTCCCATCTGGCTCCCACAACATTCAATGTGTGTGAGTGAGTGAATATCTATCTATCTATCTATCTATCTATCTATCTATCTATCTATCTATCTATCTATCTATCTATCTATCTATCTATCTATATGAAAACTGATCCTCAATGCTTCTAAGTTATCTCCATATTTTCATCTGAATCAAAACTCCTTTCCAGAAGCAAGAACGAAAGCAATCTGAATGATTCCGTTCCAAATGACTACGCTTATGATAGAGAGGCCTTCAACCTTCTGGTTAGATTTGCATCACTATGGAGAATACCAGTCAGTCAGAGCAGATTCCTAGGCATTCATCTGTTTAGCTTACTTATAAAATTTTAGGCAAAGGAGCAAGGTGGACTACATGAAACCAGGCTTGTTTAGTATGACACTGGGTGGAAGAAGGCCTGCACTGCACTGATTAATCTCAGCTGGGAATCTGCTCTCATAGTGAGTCATTAATACTACTTGTACCTATTGATAAAGTCTTTCTGTCCTATCTTCCAAACTAGTAAGTTTTCTATAAACACATAAGTATTTTTCAGACAGTCTGTGTTTCAACAAAGTACAAAGGAGGATGAAGGCAATGACAGGTATGTGTGCACATGCCATTGTTAAGCCAATGACTCCATGATAGGTATGTGTTCACATGCCACTGTTAAGCCAATGACTCCTTTCATAGAGGTGGGTCTTTGTTAAAGATGAAATTCAATTTAAAAAAATAGTATTTTCATTAACTCTTGGATATACAATGTATTTGATAATACATAATCCATCTTCTTTAAGACTCATTTCCTCCTTCATAGTTACCCACCTTGTGTTTTCTCTCTCTCTTTTAAAAGACATTTTATAAATAAAAGATTATTTATTCCTTTTTTTGTTCTTATTCTATGTGCAAGAGTATGCTTGCATGAGTTTATGCATGTCATATGTGTTTAGGGACCAGAGACTGTTGGAACTAGAGTCATAGGTAGTTATGAGCCACATGCAGTTGGTGCTGGGGTTGAACTTCAGTCCTCTGGAAGAACAGGAAGTAATTTTAACTAAGGAGCCATCTCTTTGCCTCTCTTTTTAAACTTAATAGGTCAAATAATATGTTGTCTATATACTGTTGGGTTTGGGGACTAAAGAAAATAGACTCCCCTATCAAAGACTCCCTAGGTAGGGATGGAATTTTGTGACTACCTTTTGCTCTCTGCGCTGGATGGAGTTTTGTCTGCTTTGAGGTTTTGAATATAGACACTGTCAGTTCATATGAGCAGCTGCCCTGCTATGGTGGAGAATACTCTCTTTTTGAAATCATCTACCACTACTAGCTCTTGGAATCTTTCTGCCTCCTCATTCTTGAAGAGCCATGAGCCTGGGAAGGGAGGGGTATGATATAGACATCCCATTTAGGGCTAAGTCTCTTATTCTCTGCACATTAACCAGTTGTAAGTCTTTCTGTCAGTTGCCCCCTACTGCAAAAAGAAGCTTTTCTGACAAGGTTTGAATTATGCAATGATCTATGGATATGTCAATAAGTCATTGTAAGATATTTTTAATACTTAGTGACTTTATGAGAAAAAATAGTAGCAGGTTCTCCCTTAGAGCCTCTGGAGTATTTAGTCACAGGTTCTTGGTCCAGTTAACAATGTCAGGTGTGAGTTCCATTCTCATGAAACAGGCTTTAAATCTAATTAGATAGTGGCTGTTTACGTCTATGACACCATTGTATCAGTGAGAATATCTTTCAGGCTAGTCATTATTGTAGCTTGATGGTATTACACCTGGGGGAGATTTAAGATCACTTTTCTCCAGAGGAAGTCAGTTTTGAAAAACAAGTCAAATCTGAATGTAGAAGTTTGACTGTTGGGCATACATAATTTCTGGATGAATCTCATGAATTTAACACAAATTTTCTTTATTGGGGAAGGAGGAGAGGGCTTGAAAGGGAGGAGGAAATGGACAGGAGAGATAGATAGATAGATAGATAGATAGAGAGAGAGAGAGAGAGAGAGAGAGAGAGAGAGAGAGAGAGAGAGCGAGAGGAATGGAAAGTTTCTAATGGGAGGACTATAAAGGGGAAGTCTGGCATGAGTAAGAAGACAAGCTTGACCCTGAGCCTGGAGAACAGCAGTGAGTCCTCACTCCTGTAATGTTTCTCCCAGCCATCTTTCTCTTACTTTTCTCTCATTGTCTTCTGTTTTGATCTTTTTTTTTTTTTTTCATTTCATGTATATCCATCTACATGCTGACTTTTCTTGGTTACAGTTTTGTACTCTAATTATAAGTAAATAAAAATCCAGTTTGGTGTGATTTTTTGTAATGAAAATCCCAGTTTGTAGTTGTTTTTTGAACCTCATATGTTTAAGGCTTAATTCCTTAATCAGAAGGAAATGGACACTTCTTAGTTCTTTTATGTCTCATTTATTTCTTCTGTCCAGGGCAGCACAGCAATGTAATCTCTGATACAAACTCTTTTCAGGAGACACTTTAGTGAGAAACATAGCTGGAAGAGTGCCTGCAATGCCAAAGTAAGGCTTGAAGAAGAACTTGAATTAATTATGCAAATAATTCATATTCTTCAATGTTTTCCTACTAGTACTAGCATTAACTTTAGTGTTTAGATGATGATTACATTTGTATATTTATCTTCCACAGTTCTGACATAACTCTTTATAATAGGGACAGATAGTATAATAAGCTGTTCAAAACCACCCCACAAGACAGGTAGGCACTGTTCCTTCATTTTGCTCATAGAGAAGTTGAAAAAGGTCAAGTACCTTGATTATGATCATTCAGATGGTAGGTAGCAAAGCTTATCTTGGAAGTTCAGATCCTACCCACATCCAAAACCAACCCCTCATCCCTGTGTCTAAGGACACAGATAACTGAGCATTTACAACTAGCCTTCTCTGCCATTCAGAAAATAAGTTCCATTTTTTTGTGTCCATCTCAATGACCATGTCATGTGAAGATTTTAAAAGATTTTGATAAATTTCATTGGATATGAATGAAATTGATTAAAAGTCTAAAAAACCATATGTTAATGGGTATTTTCCCTTGCACCATGATGGAGAAAGAGGAGACAGCTCTCTTGGTACTTTCTTCGCTTTTTCTTTTGCTACTCTGAGGGGAATGAGATGAGTTTCTGACCTCTTTTCCTTGCCTTCTACTTAAATAGTATCCTCTGGCAGCCACATAGAGATTAGTCTGTATGAGGGAAATCAAAGCTATTTTATCTTTGAAAACCTTTCTCAGGTAGATCATTTCTTCTTCTCTGGAGACTTTTTCAACAAACTAAACATAGACACGTGTGCGTGCACACACACATTCACACACAGAGCAAATATTCATTTCAGAAAAATTAGAAACCTCTAGAGAACTGAAGGCTAGAATGGATTTTCTCTTCTGTCTGATTGTGGAAAGCAAAGTAGGTCATTTCTGTGCCCTTATAACCTCGGTAGTTTTCTTCTGTGGAAGTTATTGATGGGTTGTGAGCAAAGCATAGAATCCCAATAAGAGACTTCAGTCTTTAGCTCAGTCTATTTTATCCTTCTATCTCTGATTACCACAGTCTGAGTAATTTATTCACAACAGAAGTTTACTCAGCTCATGGCAATGTAGTGTATGACTACAAGCTCAAGGAATGACATTTGGTGAGGGCCTTCCTGCTGTCTCATTATAGGTAAGAACATATAACATAGTGAAAGCAGGCATGAGAGTATGAGCGGGGGCTGGTCTCACTTCAGACTAAACTCAAAAGTGACATAAATTCACTCTGGGGGTAGAACTTTGATCATATAATCACCTTCCTTGTGTGCAAGTAAAGATGTGCATTTATCTGTGTATGTATGCATGTTCTGGGTCTGTGTATATACAAGTGGAGGCCAGAGGGTCCATGTTGGTCACCTTCCTCATCAATTCATGCTTGTTCTTGAAGTAGCTTGTTTTAAGGTACTCAGTTTGAGGTAAATTGTTTTAGCATTGATGGGAAAATGTATTTTTCCTTGAAATGTACCAGTGGTTATAAGATAGGCCTGAAAACACTGACTTTGGAACCAATCCAAAAGACAAGACATCTCCCCAAAATCCAATGTTTGAATCATCTTACTGGTACTGTAACTTATGATATAATTGTGAACATTTCAGGATTATTATAGCTATGTTCTCATATTGGGCTCTGATATGAAAATTTCAGGGTCTATAACCCATATGGAGGCTGGTTTGTATAATTATGCCATAATAAAATACTGAAAGATAACTGAAGAGGGAAGCAGACAGGAAGGGAGAATAAAACATAAACCTAGAAGGAGTAGTTAAAATTAAAATCAATGGCATACTTAATAATAAGCAAAACTTTAGACAATCTATCTATATTTTAGGTACATTTTTGAGATTCCTAATTATATTGCAAATACATAAGTGTGGAGGTTAAAAATTTGTCTTCTCATCATTACCTGAGATGGCCTTAATAACAGCCCTAATTATCAGCAATTCTGTATGTTTCTGTCAGAGCAGCTGATCTTTATGGTGATGTTTCAGAAGAACTGTGATCACAGATGTTCTTTCTAATCATCAGCTTGTGAGAATATAACTGCTTTGTGTGTGTGTGTGTGTGTGTGTGTGTGTGTGCATGTGTGTGTGTGTGTGTGCACACATGCATGTGTATGTGTGTGGGTATGGTGTGTGTGTGTGTGTGATGCGTGTATGTTGAGTGAGTATCAATGAGCGTGAAGTAGGATCTCTTCTGTCACTTTGTGCTTTATTGCCTTAAAACAAAGTTTTTTACTAAGCCAAAGTCTGTCATTTAATTAAAGGGTAGCTGGCCAGTGATCTCCCAGGACCCACCGGCCTCCTCTGCACATTGATGCTTGGGTTAAGATATGTATGGTCATGCCTGATTCTTTATACAGATGCGAGGGATGTGAACTCACATGATTCTGCTTTCAGAGAACATGCTCTGATCCACTGATCCCTCTCCTCAGATCCCACTTAAGATTACTTTATGAATGGTTTTATACTGGAAATCCATGGAAACTCTGTGTATTGAATGAAGTTTCTATGTAGTTATGGCAGTGAGCCCTTGAGACACGCCCCCTGAATTCTAATGTTGTTCTTAATGTTTGTATAGACCTAATAATCTTGAAAGAAACTTCCTTCATGCTGTCTTGGCTTGTGCTGGTGATTTACAGCAGACATTGCATACTGGCAGTATACATGCTTATAGTTCTAAAGGTCTTGAAGTCTAACATCAAGGCAGTATTAATGATCTGATGATCTGATGAGATTCAGGTCTCTTTCTCTGTGAGGACCTGACATGAACTCTACATGGCCTTGTGTGACAGATGAGTACAAGAGAGTAAACTCTTCTCTCTCCAGTCCTTCCAGTACTCCCTGCTTCCCCTCTCTGCAGATTTGCCCCCTCCATTTCTTTTCAGAAAAGAGCAGGTCTTCCAGAGATATCCACCAAAGACATAGTCTTAAATATTAAAAACAATAAATAAGGGTTGGTGAGATGGCTCAGTGGGTAAGAGCACTGATTGCTCTTCCGATGGTCCTGAGTTTGGATCTTAGCAACCACATGGTGGCTCACAACCACCCATAATGAGATCTGCCACCTTCTTCTGGTGCATCTGAAGACAGCTACAGTATATTACGCTGGAGCAAGTGGGGCTGGAGTGAGCAGAGCCAGAGTGAGCAGGGCTGGAGCGAGTGGGTCTGCCCTGAGTTCAATTCCCAGCAGCCACATGATGTCTCATGGCCATCTGTACAACTACAGTCTACTCATACACATAAAATAAATAAATAAATAAATAAATAAATATATATAAAGAAGGATTAGGAGAAAGAGAGAAAGAAAGAGATCTCTAAAAAAACAATAAATAAGTAAATTTGAAAAGAAAAGAACAGCAAAAAGGAAGAAGTGGAGGAGGAAGATAAGGAAGGAGAAGAACAAGGAAGGAGGAAGGAGGAAGGAGGAAGGAGGAAGGAGGAAGGAGGAAGGAGGAAGGAGGAAGGAGGAAGGAGGAAGGAGGAAGAAGAAGCGTCTGTTTAAAGCTCTCTAACAGAGTAGGCAAGATTACTCAGTGGTAAAAAGTACCTATAGTCAAGTCTGTTCAATCTCTGGGACCCAGAGGTGGAAGGAGAGAAGCAGTTCCTGGAAGTTGTTCTCTGAGCTCCACAAGTGCCATAGCCTGTGTGTCCACACACATTCACACAAAAATAAATTAAAATAAAATAAAACTGCAACCCCAGAGCTGGGGTAGGCACAGTAGAATCTTTCACTGACTAGTAAAGAAGGCACTCAGTTTTAGTCTTTGTACCACAAAAATGAATGAAAATAAAAGCAAAAAAAACCAAACCAAAACCAAAACCAAAACCAAAACAAACCACCCAGAAAATCAAAAGCTACAATGTTAAGAGCTTGATAACAAACAAACAAACAAACCAATAAAAAAATTAGAGTGAACCCTCTGCTGCAAGCCCCTCTTGGATTCATTCAATTCATGAACGTGGATCTCCGATGAGTTAATACATCTCCTAGGGGGTTTATTTCCCAATACTACCCCAGTGGAGTGAAGTTTTCATATAAGTATTGAATAAAACTGTGCAAAGCATAGAACACTTCTTTTATGTGATAGGCATGGTTACGTTTTCTAATCAGCGATACTGCCTATAGCTTGAGATACTATAATAGTATCTCTCATAACTCCAATCATCTTAACAGCCTTTGAAGAACTTAAGCCATGCTGTGCTTAATCTTTTTTTCCTTTCATAATATACCACTAATATCTGAGGCTTTAAAAAACACCTACAATAGCATAATTAGTCATGAGACACTATTCCTGGATGTTAACTGGATAATAAAGAAATAAACATTTGAAGAATACTATAGTACCTTCAAAATTTGCTTGTGCTGGATTTTAGGCACAATGATAGTGACTCCCTTTTCTTCTTTCTGGCCTATATTTAGTCCTAGTTGGCCCCTCATGGACAGACTTGCTAATTTCTTTTGTCTATCTAGAGAGTACAAGCCTGTACATTGTGACTAATGATAGCTTTCTCTCTTCCTGTTTCATATCCTCATTCCCATTAGTGGGGCAGATACTTAGCTCTAAAGTACAATTCTGTTTCATATGTCTTGGGACTGATTTTCTTTTTTTTTTGCATAGGAAGTAAAATGAATGAGAAAAATATGGTTTCAATATTCAAAATTTGCTTTTAAGACAACTTCAGTAATGAACTTGATTTTATAGAGACATATCAATATAACTTTGTTTCTTCTCTGCACTAAGCATTTCAGCTTGACATCTATTGTTACTTTTAATGTTCTCAATAACCCAATATGTTTGAGTGAGTCATAGAGTTAAATTATTTCTGCATCAGAAAGTGAAGACACCAACTAGAAAATTGCTGCCCCAACATATTTTGATGGATTGAAGGAGGTCATCAGTTTCCAGAGGTAGCTGTGGTCATTTGGAAGAAGCCAAATGACTCCAGACATCAGCACAAGCTAGGATGGAATATTAAAACTGTAGCTAGAAATTTCCAAGGTGAAGAAAAAGAGCACAGGGATGTCAGTTTGATTCTTGGGAGAATTAGCATGGATCCTCTTTTAAGACTCTATGGTTTATCAGCTGGAAAGCTGTTAGAAGACTCCCCCTCCTCTGGATTCTTGCTCTCCATTTATGATTATTTTCTCTTGATCCTCTCTGCTTTTTAAAATTGCATATGTTGATCCTTTAAATTAAAAAAATATTCTTCTGTCATACAGTACATCCCAGCCACAGTTTCCTGTTGTAAATTGCTGTCTGTTTTTCTGCCCCCTCAAAAGGAGTGCCTGTACTCAGGTGAGGTCATGTGAAATCTTAGTCAGATAAGACTAGAGTCTGTGATTGGGCAGGGGGCAGAGCTGACAGTTTTAGAGAAGAGGAGAAAAAGAGAGAGAGAGAAAGAGAGAGAGAGAGAGAGAGAGA
>NW_022196905.1:78388770-78389210 GCF_008632895.1 Mastomys coucha | reverse complement strand
AGAGAGACAGGAGACAGAGAGAGACAGAGAGAGATAGAGAGAGAGACAGAATCAGGAAAGACAAGATGGTACCTGAAGGAGAGGATGGTGAGCTGGAACCACATGGTTCTAGGAGCCATACGTAACTGGGGATTTCTTAAATAGACGATTGAATAATGTAGGGCACATCTAGGTGTGCAGCTTGTAGTTACATTTATTGAGGGTTGAAGATTTACTGTTATAAATTTGGCTGATAAATTACAAGCCTCTGGAGTTTTCATTTTTCTGGGGTTATGGGGATTAGAGTAAGCTGTTGATTTTCTGCCAAGTAGCCAAAGGGGGCGGTTGACCTGAGAAGACGGGGCAGCTTGGCAGCTGGCTAGCTGCAAGAACCATGGAAACAACCCAGATGTCCCTCAACAGAGGAGTGGATACAGAAATTGTGGTACATCTACACAATG
>NW_022196905.1:78385792-78388104 GCF_008632895.1 Mastomys coucha | reverse complement strand
AAAAAAAAAAAAAAAAAAAAAAAAAAAAAAAAAAAAAAAAAAAAGAACCATGGGGGCAAGCAAGACTGCCAGTTTTTATTTTTAAATAAATCTTTTAAAATAATTTTTAAATTTTAATTACATGCTACAGTTTTTTTAAAAAAATAAATACACACTACAGCTTCCCTTCCTTCTACTCCTCCTAGATCCTCTTCTCTCTTCCCCAGACCCAACCCCTTTTCATTCAGAGAAGAGCTGACCTCCAAGAGACAGCAGCCCTATGTGACAAAACAAGATACAGTAAAACAAGTCAAAAGCCCTCATATCAAGGCTGCACAAGGCAACTCAATATGAGGAAAAGATTTCCAAGAGTAGGCAAAAGACTTAGAGATACACCTGGTCCCACAGTTAGGTTTCCCACAAAAATATCAAGCTGAAAGCCATAACATATATGAAGAGGATCTGAAGCAGACCCTTGTTGGCCTTGTCCTTGGTCCCACTCCTCTTGTCTGCCATTTGAATCATTCTTCTATAGTCAAACTTAACCTGTTTTGGAATAACAGGGCTCAATTGAAATGTTGCATTTCCTAATCTCTATTTATACCTATTGGGGCCATATACTTAGATTTGGATAAGGCATTGCAAGCACACTGGGCTCTTGAAAGGCCCTGAAAGTGTGCTTTCTCACTCTTCCCAGTATTATAGATACTTTGAATGATTCCTAGAGTATAAAATTGCCATGTTTTGGGTAAGAAACTAAGATGGACCATTTTGAGGATAGACGTTAAGCTCACATGTTCAGGACTGGCTTCTGGTTGCTGGGATGTATGGAAGTGATTAGACTATGTGAGCCCATAACCTTACCAGTGAAACAATCCATTGATGGATTCATGACTGATGGCATTATCAAGAGGTGATAGAATATACAGGGGCCAGGTCGAGGGGAGTAGGTCCCTGAGGGTGTGTGTTTAAAGGCTATATCTTATCCCTGACCCTTACCTGCATTTCTTTTTGCTTCTCAATATCTGTAAGGTGGACATCTACACCATGTAATACTTCCATGAGGTCCTGATAACCAAAGCAGTGGAGCCAACCATCCATGTCAACTCTTCAATAACAAGCCACCTAAGTCTTTCTTATACTAAGTTGCTTCTATCAGTGGTTTGGTCTCAGTGATGATTTAATGACCAACATGAAAGTCCTATCTTAGGATGGTGGTATCAAAAGCTGGGACAGTGGCTCGCTAATAGTAGCTCCTAGCCTCACTATCAGTTTGAAGTATCCACCTCTACATTGAGAAAAGCAGAGTTTTAGTCTGTTAAAATCACTGCTATTATTAGGCAACAAAAGGAGATCAAAGGGATACGAATTGGAAAGGAAGAAGTCAAATTATCACTATTTGCTGATGATATGATAGTATACTTAAGTGACCCCAAAAATTCCACCAGAGAGCTCCTAAACCTGACAAACAACTTCAGCAAAGTAGCTGGATATAAAGTTAAATCAAGCAAATCAGAGGCCTTCTTATACACAAAGGATAAACAGGCAGAGAAAAAAATTAGGGAAACAACACCCTTCACAACAGTTACCAATAACATAAAATACCTCGGTGTAACTCTAACTAAGCAAGTAAAAGATCTCTTTGACAAGAACTTCAAGTCTCTGAAGAAGGAAATTGAAGAAGATCTCAGAAGATGGAAAGATCTCCCATGCTCATGGATTGGCAGGATTAATATAGTGAAAATGGCCATCTTACCGAAGGCAATCTACAGATTCAATGCAATCCCCATCAAAATTCCAACTCAATTCTTCACAGACTTAGAAAGAGCAATTTGCAAATTCATCTGGAATAACAAAAAACCTAGGATAGCAAAAACTATTCTCAACAATAAAAGAACCTCTGGTGGAATCACAATCCCGGACCTTAAGCTGTACTACAGAGCAATTATGATAAAAACTGCATGGTATTGGTACAGCGACAGGCAGGTAGACCAATGGAACCGAATTGAAGACCCAGAAATGAACCCACGCACCTATGGTCACTTAATCTTTGGCAAGGGAGTTAAAACCATCCAGTGGAAAAAGGACAGCATTTTCAACAGATGGTACTGGCTCAACTGGCAATTAGCATGTAGAAAAATGCAAATCGATCCATTCCTTTCTCCTTGTACAAAGCTCAAGTCCAAGTGGATCAGGGACCTCCACATCAAAGCAGATACATTGAACCTAATAGAAAAGAAAGTGGGGAAGAACCTCGAGCAAATAGGAAAATTTCCTGAAGAGAACGCCAATAGCTTCTGCTCTAAGATCAAGAATTGACAAATGGGAGCTCA
>NW_022196905.1:78364834-78384843 GCF_008632895.1 Mastomys coucha | reverse complement strand
TTTTTTTTTGTGGTTTTTGTTTGTTTCCTTGTTTTTTGGAGGAAAAACTGGGAAAGGAGAAATTTACATATAAATAAAGAAAATAGCTAATAAAAAAATTCAAAAAAAAAAATCACTGCTATTTTTAGGGTTTTCTATATGTCCAGGTAGATACAACTTTAATTGATCTAAAAATATTACACCAGAAGTAGCACAACTTTCCCAGGATTTCCCTGAGCTTCTGATTCACATTTCCATGTTGTTTGTTGTTCCACAAGCATCTCAAAAGAATCTTTTCCAACCTACTATCATCGTGCTTGGGATCATACACTGGATCCAAGAAGATCCCTGTACTAATCCTGGGCAGCTCCTTCTCACCCTTCACCTCCTCTCCTCTTACTTTTCTCCTCATAATATTCAATTAGCTCCTAAAACCTTCTATTTTTCTATATATTCATCAAATGAATCTCCCAACCTTCTATCCATCTCACACAGTCCAGATTATTCAGTTTCTCACCACTCACAGCCTATCCTACTAAGAAATAATTTTCCTTTGGTTTTTATCATACATAATTAATATAAAGCATATGTGTATATTAGTTACATTATATTATGTATATATTGTAATACAACTAATACACACAGAGAACTTATTTGGTTCTCTCACATACTGTATATCCGATGCCATATGATGCATTCACAATGCTATCACTAGGATTCATTAAGGATCAAACTGGATCACATATGTGTCCTGCTTGTATGAGAAAAATGCAGCTACTCTGTAAGCAGAAATCCCCCGCTCTTGGCACAGAGGGTTGGTTTGTTTCTTCCATCTTGCCCTTTCCATCACAGTTGCTCTACCTGTTAGCATAGCTCATACCTGGTAAGAGTGTGTAAGTGGATGCTTAAGCTGCTGTGTGTTTGCTCACACCAATCCTTTGCCTGAAGCTTTCCTCTCATTCCCCCTTCCCCTCTCAGAGCTCATTTTTCCTTTAATGCTCCTTATTAACTTTGTCCTTATCTCTTCTCTGGAGTCTCTTAGGTATGTCATCACTAGCCATCTGAATTGGCAGTTCTCCTATTCTAGACTAGTTTTCAATGGGAAGGAGTTGAGGGGTAAGAGATGAAATATTCAATATTTGAAGTAAAATTAGAGTAAAATTTTTTGTTTACTTTCAATTATAACTTCCTTAAGTACTTGGAATCTTATCTGATAAACCTATATAGAGATTAATTTGCATCCTTCCTGCTTTTGCCTAGGACTCTTTCTGTTCTTATTAATGAAAATAATTGATAAAGAACTAGAGGCAGGAGTGGGTGGGTGGGTGGGTGAGGGAGCACCCTCATAGAGGCAGGGGGAGGGAGGATGAGATGGGGGATTTGTGGAAGGAAAACCGGGAAGGGGGACAACATTTGAAATGCAAATATATAAAGTAACCCTCTAGCTGCATATATAGCAGAGGATTGCCTTATCTGGCACCAATGGGAGGGGAGCCCCTAGGTCCTGTGGAGGTTCAATGACCCAGCATAGGGAATGGTAGGGTGCTGAGGTGGAGTGGGTGGATAGGTAGGGGAGCGTCCTCATAGAAGCTAGGGGAAGGGGAGGGGATAAGGGAGTTATAGAAGGGAAACTGGAAAAGGGAATAACATTTGACATGTAAATAAAATAACCAATAAAAAGAAAATAAATAAATAAAAAGTTTAAAAAGAAGAATTGACCATGTTTTCATTGTACAAGCAACTCACAAAACATTATTCATTATTGCTATTGTATTTAGTTCAGCTTGGAGGTAGATGTTAAGTCCCTATTACTGAAGACAGCTCACTCTTCCAGAAGGTCTTCCCATTGATCTCTGAATTGGAATTGACCTGAAAGGCCCTCTCTGAAGACTAGTTTTCATCGCACAGAAAGGCACCGTGGAAGCTTCTAAGGGGATGAAACAATCAACAGTCCTACACAGCTGTGATGCTCATGGACCACAGAGACCAGAATGATGCACTCACTCTCATTGCGCAGTAGTGGTGTGCACCCTTGGTAGTACCCGGGAGCTCTCACTGGACCTTAACTTCCCAGGGTGAGTGAAGCCATGGGTCTTGGAGGAAAAACTACAACTGCCTCTTTACTAAACCAGCACGATCCCTCCCTAACTATATTCTAAATCTTTGTCCTTATATACACAGAGAAGTGTAGCCCTCATCTGTTATTAAGAAAACATGTCTTTCCAGTAGACAGAGACCATTATAGAAAACCACAACCAATAAAAAAAGGCAGATTCATGGAGCCCAGTCCCAATGAACACATCAACAAAACAGCTTCTGCACTTAAGGCTCAGAGATCATGGCAGAAAAGGTGACAAGAAAGGGAGTTTGTTGAGAGAGTGTGTCTACTAGGAATGTCAGAAGTTATAATCATAAAGTCTCATCAAAATGACTGCCCAAGGATGAGCTAAACAAACCAAGAACAGTAGACATGCCAACATGGACAAGGAAAAGCCCAGGAGGCCTCAAGCCTACACAAAAACTCCAAATGACCAGCGAATGCTGAGGATGCGAGAAACAGTATTTATTTCCCAGGGAAGAATGTACCAATTGATTGTCTAATAATATCAAAATGTCAGCCCTGAAAACATACATAAGAGTGATGTTATACAGACTGAACAGGTTATATTTATGTACTTAGGAATACTTATGTGCATAATATACATATATGTGTGCAACAGCAATTAATGACAAAAGAGGCTGTGAATTTGAAAGAGAGCAAGGAGGGATATCTGGGAGGGTTCAGAGGAAGAAAATGGAAGGACAGAATGATGTAATTATTTTATAATTTCAAAAATAAAAGAAATGAAAAATGAGTTGACCTGTTTAAAAATTTAATTAAAATATAATTGCACCACCTCCTCCTTTCCTCTAATTTAATTTCTTCAACCCCTCCCACATCGTCCCCTCCCTAGAACCTTTTGTATGCCTTTCCCATCACTTTATGGTTTACTCTTAGGTGATTATTTTGGACACAATACACACACACTCCCCTATGTCCATTTGGTGTGGGTCATATGTACACAGTTTCAGTGGTAACTACTCTGTATTAGATAACCAAATTAGAAGGTTTATCTATCCTTATAAGAGACCAATTCTTCTCTCAGTAGTCATGTTGTGTGTAGCTCTTTGGTGGTCGGATCCTGTGAGACATCCTCTTCTGCCACAGCATGTCCATTGCTATTGTCACTGTTTTAGTCTTGTATGTGTACCCAGTTCATCGAGGCATCATGGGTGTAGCCTTCTTGTCACCCCCTATGAGATGCAATCTCATGGCAGGCCTCTTGGTCTTCTGGTTCTTACAATTCTCCCCCTTCTTTTCTGTGATGTTTCCTGAGCCCCAGGTTCAGGAGCTGTGCGGTAGTTGAATGGCAGGGTACCCATGAGCAGTTGACCTCAGCAATTTGACCAGCTGTAGATTTATGTCATGGGAACTGAGCAGTTATAGACTTCACTAAAGTCTTCCCTATGCAGAGACTTCTCCTTGGTGCTGAGATAAAGGGTGGTGTGTGTTTATGTAGATAGAGGAATATACCCCAGCTCAGGAATCAGTCCCCAAAAAACCCATATGTCATTTCCAGGTTCCCCTCCTCTCTTTAGGATAGGGGCAATTTGGGAACAAATCATATTTTTGCCTCCTAGGTATTAATTGAGTTAGCTGAGTGTCCATCTAAATCAGTACAATCTTGTTGATCTCCCTGAAGAGAGGGAAAATACATTCTTTGCTCAGCTTCAGCAGTTCCACAGAGCATCAGGAAGAATTCCACAGAGCATCAGGAAGAATTCCACAGAGCACCAGGAAGGCCTTTCAGAGGGCAGCAGGGGTCAAAAATGTCACCAGGTATGGCTCCTCCTATGATGTCATTGCAGAGAAGCCTTACCAGATTAATGATGAGTTATTCTGCCACTGCCAGCACCCACATGTGGCACCTTAAATTTGCCATTTCTGTACAGTTCTACACACCCAGCTCAGGAATTCAGTGTGTGCTTCTGTCAGTATGTACTGAAACTTAGGTTCCATGCACGGTGATGTTTGTCCTGCTTTTATAATACAATCTTATATAATAAAATGTTTAAAATGAATTTATCACTGTTATACTAAGAATTATGTTACTTTGAAAATGTGAATGTTGAAAATAACAGATCATGAACTTGTCAGCCTGTAGATAATATTCTGGACATACTTTTGCATCATTATTTTATGTGGCTATAGTTGTATCCACTGTGAATTGCAGAGTTCTTTGCTCCTATGAAAGCGCTATTCCTGCCCACAGGTCTCCAAGCTTCTATGGTGGGTCTGATCTCTCTCTTGCTCTTCTCTTCTCTCACAGCTGGAACTGCAGCAGATGGGTTTCCTGAATGTGGAGAAAGAGATGAAATTAACACAGGTAATGAGCAGCACTTTTACTGGATGGTGGAATTTTAGTTCACTTGGGGAAATTCCAGAGGCTTAAATTTACAATAAGATAAATCAAAACCTAGTTTTGGAAAAATCGATGGATATAGCTGCAGATTAACATTTATCAAGAGGCAGCACTGAGCTTAACAGTGTTGAACAGCTTGAGGGAGAGGGGGTAGCTTGGGCATTGACCCCTGTTCCTAGTTTGTTGTCTAGAAAAAGCTTTTAGAAGTTGGAACCATTTCACATTTTAATTGGCTCATATGGGCATTTAAGAAGTACATTTGGTTAAGAGGAGGCCAACTACTTTTTGAAAACTCATGACTTCTATTTATCTAGATCTATGTAAGAAGCAACATGCTGGGGTCATGCTGCCTTCAACTTAAATGCTGTAAATAAGCTGGGTAAGCTGTCTTCCCAGAGTGGAATCTAGTGTTGTAAAGGTTCTTGCATGCTTCCCTCCCTCCATCTATCTTTTTTCCTTTCCTTCTTTCCTTTGTTCCTTTTCTTTCTTCCTCCCTTCCTCCTTTTCTTTCCCCCTCTTTCATCACCCCACCCCACATTCTCCTTCCCTTCATATCTACTTCTCTTCCTTTCCTGCCCTTGGAAAAATTCCAGATGCTCAAAACTCACAATAAGATAAATCTAAACCTAGTTTTAGAAAATCAAATGGATTTAGCTGCATGTTAATATTTATCAAGAGCTGGTCTTGAGCTTGACACAGCTTGAGTTAGAGGGGTAGCCTGGGCACAGACCTCTGTTCCTTGTTTGCTCTCTAGGAAGAGCTTTCAGAGGTTGGGAATTTTCCCACATATTTATGGAGCAGAAATGTCTGCCACTATTCTTATTGCTAGGCACAGAGCAGGGAGCAAAACAGACAACTATCCCTGCACCCTGTGTTCTGGTTCTGAGATCAACTTACACCAAGGTAAACATAAAACATACCATACATTAGGTAGTGAAAGCCACCACAGAGAAACTAACCAGAATGTAAGGAACCAGGAATTGTAGGAATAGCTGTAAATCTCAGAGCGATCAGGAAACCCTCATCTAGAAGACAGCAGTTCGGTAATATTGGACATGAAGAGGATAATCATTGGTTTCTGTGGGAGAAGTATCTTTAGTAAGACTTACCAGCAAAGTCAATAACCCTGAGGTAGGAGTGAGGATCAATAGCAGGAGGACCAGTATGAAGAAAGGGAATGTGGTGTGAGATGCAGTAAGAGAAAGGATGGAGACTTTGACATCTCTATGAGGATTTTGGATTATACTTGGTATGGAATGGGACATCAAGTGAGGATTTTTGAACAGAGGAGTGAATTGAAATGTTAAAGTGATCAGTGGTGATTATTTTTAAAGATTGGCATATGTCAAACCAGTTGGGAGGTCCTAACATTCCAAGCAAGATGCAACAGAGGCAGGGACTACTGGTTATCAGTAGAGGATGTGAAAATAAGTAGGATCCTGTACATATTTTGAAAGTAGAGCTAGGAAGATTTGCCAATGAATAATGTATATGGCATGGAAGAAATGAGACTTTCAGGATGTAACTAAAACTTTTGGCCTTTTTAAAAAAATAAGTAGGAAAAGATTATAAACTGAGTTGGTTTTGATTGAAATGACAAACAGGGATATTAACTTTGAGATAACCAAGTTATCTCAGGAAACCCTCATCTAGAAGACAGCAGTTCGGTAATATTGGACATGAAGAGGATAATCATTGGTTTCTGTGGGAGAAGTATCTTTAGTAAGACTTACCAGCAAAGTCAATAACCCTGAGGTAGATAACCAAGTTATCTCAAAGTAGATAAAGGCCAAGTAGAGATTCCAAATAGGCAGTGAGATGTGTCAGATTGGGGCTCAAAGTGTGTTTTGGATGGAGACATAAGAAACAAGATTTTTTTAATTTAATTTTTTAAACAAAATAAAGTATAATAAGATAAAACAAAACCCATCACACTGAAGTAGTAGAAGCAAAGAGTAGGCTCAAGAATCAGAGACCCACTAATTCACAAAGTTAGGATTTCCATAAAAATACCAAACTGAAACCTATAATATACATGCAAAGGATATGGTGGAGACCTGTGTTGGCCCTGTGCTTGCTGCTTCAGTCTCTGAACTTTGCTCAGTTGCTTTAGAGGCCTTATTCTCCTAGTATCCTCTTTCCTCTCTGGTTTTTATACTCTGCCCATCTCTTCTTCTGAGGGGTTCCCTGAGCCCTGAGGGAAGGATTTGATGAGGACATCCTGTTTAGAGCTGTGTGTTCCAAGGTCTCCCTCTTTGCATAATGTCTAGCTGTGGTGTTCTATATTTGTTCCCCACTCTGCAGGAAGAAGTTTCTCTGAAGATAGCTGGATAAGGCATTGACCTATTAGTATAGTGGAATTCCATCAGGAGCCATTTATTGTTGCTTTGTTTTTGACCAGTAGTTTTTGGTCTTACCCTAGAAATCTTACTATCTGGTCTCTGGTTCTTGGTTCCCCAGCAATGCCAGGTATGGGTCCCCTGACCTCCATCCTCCTGGTACCCAAAGTGGGCTTTTGGCCAAATCATACATTGGTTTGTTTCTTTCACAAGTTTTCGGTCACCATTGTCCTAGAATATTTTTTCAGGCAGGACAGATTGTAGATCAAAGGTTTTGTGACTGGGTTTGGCTTTACATTTCTATTTTGGTACCTTGCAGAACACCTTCCCATAGCAAAGACACTAGAAGGTGGGAGTGAAGGTACAATGGAGACACCAGCTTGACTTCTTTATGTTTAATGAATTGTGTTGGTGTTGTCTTCAACAACTGGGTCTTGATATTTGTTTGCTGATAGCTACTTATTATCTTGGCTTCTTGTCTGGGTTTTTTAGGGAATTCCATAGTACAGCTTTAGAAAACAACTCAATTGGATGTAGTTCAGTCCTAGTACTGGAAGCTTCATTTGGTGGCAAGAGATGGACAGTTGAAACTCCATCTCCCTCATTATTTGAAGACTTCATTAGATTTGACTTCATATATTTTAGGAAGTTTCCACTGCACAAGATTTTCATATTATCTCTTAAATGCCCCTTCTAGCTGTCTCTCCTGCGTTCCTTCCCTCACACCCATCTTCCCTCCCTCTCCCTACCTGATCTTCTCTTTCCTGTCTATTCTTCCTCCCATCTCCAGTCCACCCTCAAAATCTATTTTATTTTTGTCTCCCAGGGAGACTCATGTATCATCTCCCACATGCCTTCCTTGAAAACCCAACCTATATGCAACTACATATTGTAGCTTGGTTATCATTTATTTAACAACTGATATCCACATAAAAGTAATACATACCATTTTTATCTTTCTGCGTCTGAGTTACCTCACTCAAAATGATTTTTTTCTAGTTCCATCAATTTGCCTGTAACTTTCATTATGTTAGTTTTTTTTCTTTTCTTTTTTTTTTAACAGCTGAGTAAGACCTTACTTTGTAAATGTACTATTTTTTCTTTATCCATTCTTCCATTAGGGACATCTGGCTCGTTTCCAGTTTCTGGCTATATGAATAGAACATCAACGGACATGATTTCCCAAGTGTCCTTAGGGTGCCATGAAGTGTCCTTTGGTTATATGTCTAAGTGTGGTATAGATGTTTCTTGAGGCAATTGACTGAAACTTCTTGAGAAACTGCCATAATGATTTCCATAGTGACTATACAAGTTGACACTCCCTTCCCGCAGTCGTGGAGGAGTATTATCCTTGTTCTACATCCTCATCAGCAAGAGCTGTCACTTGTACAATTGATCTTAGCCAGTATGAGAGGTATAAAAGATAGCATCTCAAAGTACTTTTTCATTTGTGTTTCCTTGATGGCTAAGGATGTTTAATATTTCTTTAAGCATGTATCAGCCATTTGAGTTTCCTTTATTGAGAATTCTTTTTAGAGAATGTGCCCCATTTTTAAATTGGGTTATTTGATACTTTGATATCAAGGTTTTTGAGTTCTTTATATATTTTGGATATTAGCTGTACTGCTTGGTTTTGTGTGTCAACTTGATACAGGCT
This sequence comes from Mastomys coucha, assembly GCF_008632895.1. Classification (NCBI taxonomy): domain Eukaryota; kingdom Metazoa; phylum Chordata; class Mammalia; order Rodentia; family Muridae; genus Mastomys; species Mastomys coucha. The sequence continues at coordinate 78,376,405 of NW_022196905.1, read as the reverse complement.
GGAGTTATCACAGAGAAAGGAGCTTCAGGTGAGGAAATACCTTCATGAGATCCAGCTATAAGGCATTTTCTCAATTGGTGGTCAGGGGGGAGGGTGCATTGTGGGTGGTGTCATTCCTGGGCTGGTAGTCTTGAATTCTATAAAAGAGCAAGCTGAGTAAGGCAGGGGAAGCAAACCAGTAAGTAACATCTCTCCATGGCCTCTGCATCAGCTCCTGCTTCCTGACCTGCTTGAGTTCCAGTCCTGACTTCTTTTGGTGATGAACAGCAATTTGGAAATGTAAGCTGAATAAACCTTTTCCTTCACATCTTGCTTCTTGGTCATGATATTTGTGCAGGAGTAGAAACCCTGACTCAGACATTAGCCCTCTATTAGTTGTGGAGTTGGAAAAATACTTTTCCCATTCTGGAGGCTGCCACTTTGAATGTCGATGTCTTTTGCCTTAAAGAAACTTTTCAGTTTCATGTGGTCCCATTTATTAATTGTTCTTAGTTCCTGTACTATTGGTGTTTTGTTCAAAAAGTACTCTCCTGTGCCAGTGTGTTCAAGGGTTGTCAGATTCTCCAAATTTGAATTTTGAAGAGATGATGAGAAAGTATCTAGAGAAATGAAAAGAGAGTATTCAGGGGGCTTTGAAGGGAAGAGGCATGAAATATCAGAAACAAAGTGAAGGAAGTCGTTTATGATAGAAGGAGGGACTGATAGGATGAGTGCTGCCAGTGCTTCAAGAACAGAAGTGTTCAAGAACTGCCAACTTGAAGGGCTTTGCTTGCTCAGTAAGAGTAGTATTAGTGGCTTAATGGAAGAGATACTCAGCTGGAGAACAGTGGAGAGGGTGGGGAGGATTGAAAATAGTGAGTATAGTGAACACCTTTTCTCATCTCCTTCCCTTTTGTAACAAGTAAGAACAAATGCTCCAAAGTAGAAAAAGCAAGAAAATTTGACCTTCCTTTGCTTTCTCTAGATTTTTCAAATGTGATATTAGAATAAAAATGAGTTTAAGAGCTACAGTTCTAAATGTCTAAAGAAAAGGAGGCGAGTCAGGCATCTGCCTTTAATCCTAGCACTTATCTTACCTCCCTCCATTTGTCCCTCCCTCCTTCAGAACTTCTTTTCTCCGGCTAACTACTTCTCTTCCTTTCTTCTTGCCCTGTTTCCCTCCTTTCCTTCCTTCCTCCCTCTTCTCTTCCCTCCATTCTCAGCCTTATAAATTACTGAAAAGCTACCTGATTCACTCTTCAGCCATATATAAACAGCTGTCCAGCTTCTCCATTCATCCATCCCTCATTTTCTCAGGCAAATTTATTTTGAAAATGTTTCAGTGGTAGAGACTAGCCTCTGAGTTTGAAGGTTTACTTTTCTGCCCTCTTTGAGACTGTGTGAGTGTAGGTGTGTGCGCGTGTGTGCATATGTGTATGTATTTGTGTGTTTGTGTGTGTGTGTAATTTAAGCACTGCAGGCATTCAGTAGACGCTGATTGAGTCAGAGAACATATAACTGAATTTTTCTGGAGTCCCTCATCCTGAGACCCCCTTAGGGAGACTAAATTGGTAGAGGGCTAAAGCTTAGATACACTGGCTATGCAGCAAATGCAAGCTCACATTAATGTTTTCTTTGGCCTGGCACACACATATTCTTTTATTACAGCTATTGCCAGTAAGTAGGATTGTTAAAACTATCTCCCTGAAGTTATTACATTCTTCAAATATAGTAGAGTTACGTTTCATCCAAATTGATAGTTTGAATCCCTCACTTAGACTGGGCTCTGCAAAATGACTACAATGTTTAGTGAACTCTGAAGAAGAGGGCAAAACTACTATGCATGTTTGTACCTTGCAACAAAGGGCAAGAATTGAGACTTTATATCTTTTGTCTCTGTTGCTGTTCTAGAGGAATACTGGACCCTTTCGTGGACCTCATGTGAGGGCTCATTTTTCTTTCAAACTTTTTTTTTTACATTAGTTTATATTTTAATAAGCTCAAGAGAAATTGTGACAGTTGTTAAATGTGAACATTTAAAAAAAATCCCATAAATTTAAGATTGACTATTTTCTACTGCTTGTAGTTTTCTCCTGATTCAATTATGCAGTTACTACACATCCTTCTTACTGAGTCTCTCATGTCCCACGTTATCTATAAGGATAGGTTGTCTATCCTGCCCTACACTGAGGCTCCATTATCTGGATACAATTGCTTTCTACAGGCAAGGTAGACAAATAAACATGGCATGGCTTCTCTGTGTGTTTTTGTTTTTTAATTATTATTAGAAGTGATGTACGTTACCTCTGTTCACAGCCCATTGGCCAAAACATGTCATCCAATTGCTCTAACCTCTTTAACTCTAAGATGAGCAGGGTAGAATCATGCCTAGAAGATGAGGACAGACACAGAGCACTGCTCAAGCAGCCAAGTTCTCCAAGCTCTTACCATAGAGGCTTTGCATAATTTGGTCCTGGCTTTGATGAAAACCAATCCTTGCCTCTCTTACTACTCACATCTCCCATTTTAATTCAATTAACATTGATCTTATTGTAATTCCCAGAATGTGCTGTGCTGTAGCTCACAATTTTGTTTTTACATGTGATGTTCCTTGATATGTAATACCTTTCAGAACTCTGTATTATGTATGACTCAGTACATTTTTTTTCTTTTTGATAGGATGCTTTTCCTGATTTTCCCACTTCTAGTATGGATTGTTTAACTGTTTTCTTGATTCCATAATACCATGCTATTAACATCTACATGATACAATGCTGAGCTCTGTATTGACTTTTTTTTTTCTACCACACTGTCGAGATGTATCTAAGGAGTAGAGAGCATGCTTTTTCTTAGCTGTGGATTCAGAGTATGGGAATATTTGGCAAACAATGTGCTCAATAAATATTTGTTAAATATATTCATTAAATAAATTAAATAAATTTGTCTTGTTTAGTCAAAATGAGTTCAAGAAATTAAAGAGATTGACTTAGAAACTAGTAGTGATGACTGTATCTTTTCTTTTGTATGTTTGATGAATGTGTATGTATGAATATGTGTGATGTTCATGTATGTCAATGTGTGTATGCATGCCATAGTCAGTAAATGTCAGAGGATATAGGTGGCTTCTATAGGGTCATAGGGTGTGGCACTTTTAGGAAGTGTGGCCTTGTTGGAGTGTGTTTCATTTTCTTCTTGCTGCCTGCAGATCCAGATGTAGAACTCTTAGCTACCTCTCCAGCACCATGTCTGCCTTCATGCCACCATGCTTTCTGCCATGATAATGGAGCAAACTTCAGTAAGCCAGCCCCAACTAATTATTTTTCTTTATAAGAGTTACTATGATGCCAGTCTCTCTGGGCTGGTGTACTGAGCAGACCTTGGGCACAAGCTCTGCAGCCAGTCCCTCAACACCCAGAGGAAGCTCCACTCCCAGGCACTCTGACATACCCAGGATCAGAGGTGAGGAGGACCCAACTTCTGTACCAACACCAGGAGCAACTGGGACCAACGGGACCAGGCACACAGGAATTCTGCCAGCCCAGTGGCTCGGGTTCCTTCCAGTCTCTCTGGGCTGGTATCCTGACCAGACCTTGGGTACAAGCTCTGCAGCCAGTCCCTCAACACCCAGAGGAAGCTCCACTCCCAGGCACTCTGATACACCCAGAAGCAGAGGTGAAGAGGACCCAACATCTGTCCCAACACTGGGAGTAACTGGGACCAGCAGGACCAGGCACACAGGAAGTCCTCCAGTCCAGTGACTCTGGTTCCTTCCAGTCTCTCTGGGCTGGTGTCCTGACCAGACCTTGGGCTCAAGCTCCATAGCCAGTTCCATAACACCCAGATGAAGCTCCACTCCCAGGCGCTCTAATAAGCCCAGGATCACAGAGACAGCTTGACTCTGAGGAGTTCTGATACAACCAGAATCAAAGGAAGGACAGGTTTTTAGCAAGGGCAGATACCACTAGAGATAACCTGATGGCAGGGGGCAACCTTAAGAAAATAAACAGCACAAACCAAGGTTATTTGGCATCATCAGAACCCAATTCTTCCACCATAGCAAGTCCTGGACATACCATTACACTGGAAAAGCAAGATTCAGATACAAAATCACTTCTCATGGTAATGATACAGGACTTTAAGAAAGACATAAATAGCACCCTCAAAGAAATACAGGAGAACACAGGTAAAGAGCTAGAAACCCTTCAAGAGGAAACACAAAAATCCCTTAAAGAAATACAGGAAAACATAACCAAACAGGTAAAGGAAATGAGCAAAAACCATCCAGGATCGAAAAATGGAAATAGAAACAATAAAGAAATCAGAAAGAGAGACAACCCTGGAGATACAAAACCTAGGAAAGAAATCAAGAGACATAGATGCAAACATCACCAACAAAATACAAGAGATAGAAGAGAGAATCTCAGGGGCAGAAGACACCATAGAAAACATTGACACAACAGTCAAAGAAAATGCAAAAAGCAAAAAGCTCCTAATCCAAAGCATCCAGGAAATCCAGGATGCAATGAGAAGATCAAATCTAAGGATAATAGATATAGAAGAGAGTGAAGAGTCCCAATGTAATGGGCTAGTAAATATCTTCAGCAAAATTATAGAAGAAAACTTCCCTACCCTAAAGAAAGAGATGCCCATGAACGTACAAGAAGCCTACAGAACTCCAAATAGATTGGACCAGAAAAGAAATTCCTCCCATCACATAATAATAAAAACACCAAATGCACTAAACAAAGAAAGAAATTTTAAAAGCAGTAAGGGAAAAAGGTCAAGTAATATATAAAGGCAGGCCTATCAGAATTACACTCGACTTCTCACCAGAGACTATGAAAGCTAGAAGATCCTGGGCAGCTGTCATACAGACCCTACAAGAACACAAATGCCAGCCCAGGCCACTATACCCAGAAAAACTCTCAATTACCATAGCGGGAGAAAAGATATTCCATGACAAAACAAAATTTACACAATATCTTTCCAAAAATCCAGCCCTGCAAAGGATAATAGATGGAAAACACCAACATAAGGAGCAAAACTACACCCTAGAAGAAGCAAGAACGTAATCTTTCAACAAATCCACACAAACCTAATTTCACCTATTACAACAAAAACAACAGGAAGTGACAATTACTTTTTCTTAATATTTTAATACAAAAATTAATATTACCAACATATCCTAATCGATTGAAATCCAAAAATATGAGGAATTAGAGATTTGTTGATTGCCATCCAATGGTCTCTCTAATTTGGTAATTAGAGAAATGGTCCAATAGTGTACAATCTATATACACTTTCAGCTTGTTTGTTTGTGACAGTGTCTGGCTATGTACAACATAAGGGTCTTGAAATCTTGCTTCCCCTATCTCAGCCTCTCTATTGCACTATACTATGGTTTTTAGAACAGCTTACATATTTCAAAAGTATTTATATATGCAAAAGAAACATAGATGATTAACTAGGGAAGTGACTTGTAAGAGAACAACAAAGAGTGAGACTGAATGCTTTGCTTGAGTTTGTAACTCTTGTATCAAGTTTGAAGAAGAGGACTTTATAAGTTACTCTTTCTCTGAGATGAATGCTTTTCCAAATTATCACAGCTAATGAACCAAATTCTTACCCTCACCTAATGTCTGTGCCACCCTCCAAGTAGAACCATTGTTCATTGTAATAGTTGGTGAATGACTTTATGGATAGACCATCTTAATATATACACCATTTCTTAAATGAATGTAACCTGTTCTCTGTGGGATGAGAATGAAGTCACTCACTCAAGTCAAATAGCTTTGACTATAGCAGGAAGTCTGTATCCAAAAATCAAGCCTACAATTCATTTCTTCGTGCAGCAGAACTATCAACTCTCAGCTTAGCTACGATGGAGGTAAAATCCTTTGGTGATGTGAGGGTCATTGAAATACAGCCTTATTACAATGAAATCCAATGTCTAAAAATTGTTCTTATTTTGGGCTTGTACCACAGTAAGAGCCAAGATTTTAAACTCTACTAAATACAAAACAAACAAACAAAAAGACTTTATATACTTATGTTCATTTAAGAAAATAGTAGTAGTGATATATTATTTTGAAATATACAGTTAATATGTTTGGAGTTATTTAAAATTTATATTGAGAAAAATGTACTTTCACTATTGCTGTAGGCGAGTATCTGCATAAGACTGTTAAATTGATTATTGTTTTATATCAAACAACTTTTATAATACTTATTTTTATTGTTATAATATTTTATAAATTTAAGGAATATGACAAAAATATTGTAGGTATTGAAGTGGGGTCTCTGGGAGAAGTTGGGGTATAAAAGGGAAGCAAGAATGTGGTTTAATTCTATTTACTTAAAATATGTTTTTAAATGTTAACAAATTCAGATAAATTGGAATCATGTAACTTTTCTCATCATAATGCAATAAAAGTAAAAAAAGAAATCAGGAGGAAATTAAAAAAAATAATAATAAGAAGGAAGACCAAAGTGTGGATGCTTCAGTCCTTCTTAGAAGGGGGAACAAAATACTCAGGAAGGAAATATGGAGACAAAGTGTGGAGCAGAGACTGAAGGAAAGGCCATCTAGAGACTGCTCTACCTGGGGATCCATCCCATGTACAGACACCAAAGCCAGGCACTATTGTGGATGCCAAGAAGTACTAGGTGACAGGGGCCTGATATCACTGTCTCCTAAGAGTCTCTGCCAGAGCCTGACATACACATGTGTTGTTGGCAGCACCTGCCTGCACTGAGCATGGTAACCCCAGTGGGGGAGTTAAAGAAAGGACTGAAGAGCTGAAAGGGTTTGCAACCCCATAGCAAGAACTGTATCAACCAACCAGACCCCTCACAGCTCCGAAGGACCAAACCACCAACCAAAGAGTATACATGGAGGGACTCATTGCTCCAGCTGCGTATGTAGAAGAGGATGGCCTTGTTGGTCATTAATGAAATGTGAGGCCCTTGGTCCTGGGAAGGCTTGATGACCCACTGTAGGGGAATGCCAGGGCAGGGAGGTGGGAGTGGGTGAGTAGGTGAGAGAGCACCCTCACAGAAGCAGGGAGAGGGAGTATCTGGAGGGGAAACCAAGAAATGGGATAACATTTGAAAGTAAATGCATAAAATATCCAATAAAAAAATAGAAAAACTTCAAATAGTTTACACTGAACTATTTTAATTGTGAAGAGGTATAAACACTATAAATTTTAATATATCAAGTTTTTGAGATTTCATTTAACACTGGGAAACTTGTTGAACTTAGAACAACTTAAAGAATCTTATAGCTAAATTTGTAATTTGTGGTGTGAAACAAGGTTCTCTCCTGGTTAGAAAGATGATAAGAAAGCCATTCAAAAAAACAAAATGTTCACAGGTCAGAGAAGAATGAATTGTCTTTTCCACGCATGAAACAAATGTATATGTAGAAACTACACAGAATGAACAGAACTCACTGTAACGAAAATAAAGATATGTCAAAGATAATGTTCAAAATTGGATCACATTTATGTATAATAAGAATGATCAGTTACAAACCAAATTGAAATGCAATAGCGTCTGGTCAGGATAAAGACATGATTATATGTGAAATAGTGTATATTTACATAAAATACAAAATCTAGGTAGATAAATAATTTGTTTCATATAATTTACTTGATTATTTAGTCAATACATGCCCCACTTAAAAACTTGAAATCAAAATTTTAAACTGATTATATTCCATATTCTTGATAAGATGACTCAATACTTCTAGGTCCAGCCTGCATGACTTGATTGTAGAGATTCAACAGGTTCTCCAAAAAAGAAACTCAAAAAAACACTGTCGAATTCAATGTGCTGTAAATATAATATGTAAAATTAAAATTTGAAATTTAAAAATATCAAGCTTCATGACATTGTACATTGCTAGAGTGGTCATGACAGTGGAATAAAGACAGTGGGATAGAGAGTGGGATTTTGTATCTATGTAACAATACTTTGTAATGTGTGTTGCTATGTTACCATAAAATGAGAAATGAGATGCTTATTTTTCTTAAAATTATTTGGTTTCTGTATTTTTATGATACTTGATATATAGAAATAATTTTCAGTTTTTCAGTTTTTAAACAACAACAACAAAACAACATTTAAAAAAAAAAAGAGTTTCTATGACCATGATGTCTCTTCATAGCAGTAGAAACCCTAAGATAGAGGAAGTCCTCTTAGTCCTCACATTCTGTCTTATTTGAGACAGGCCCTTTTCACTGCTGCTTGACATTGCTCATGGCAGACTAGCTAAGTGTTGAGTTCTGTGGACTATCCTTTCTCTCTCCTCTCTTGCTATAGGCGTGATTGGATTGTTGATACATGCAACAGAGCCCAACTTTTACATGGGTTTTGTAGATTTGTACTTGGTTCTTCACATTTGTGTGTCAAGCTATCTCTCCAGGCCAGAACTACTTTTTGGATGTTTAGACAGCTAATCATTCCATTTTAAAAGACATTTTAATATTTGTATGGATAAAGTTAGTGTTCTTAAAAGGGATATAATATCTATATTAAGGTTTCTGTTTTTGTAGGAATATTTCTTTAAATCAGTTTACAGTTTTGTTGAACCTTATATCTGTGTTTTATATTTATATAATTATAGTTGTGAATATAAGTTACCTAAACCAATGACAACTATCACCTGCCATTTTTCTTTATATTCTTGGGAAAAGTTTATTTTAGTAATTACTTTGACTTTAAATGAGATTTTCCAATTTTTCTGCTTTTATGTGTCCACTCAAAAATCGAGGTTTTGATCCCCTATGTTTGTGCATACAACCATATTTGAAAGTTGGGTTTTAAAAGTAAAATGAGTGAGGTTGTTTGAAAAAAAATTGTCCCCATAGACTCACAGGAGAGGCACTATTAGTTTAATATAGCCTTGCTGAAGTAGGTGTGGCTTTGTTAGAGGAAGTGTGTCACTAGGAGTGATTTTGAGGTTTCAGATGATCAAGCCAGGCTACTCTCTTCCTGCTGCCTGCCCATCCAAATGTAGAACTTTTTTAGCTCCTTCTCCAGCACCATGTCTGCCTCCCCACTTCCCACCATGATGATAATGGACTAATCCTCTGAAAATATAAGCCAGCTCCAATGAAATGTTTTCCTTAATAAGAGTTATCATGGTCATGGTGTCTCTCCACAGCAGTAGAAAACCTAAGACAATGAGGGCATCTTGTGGGAGAGGTGTCCCTACATGAAGAATAGGTAAGACTCCCAGGAAGGAGAGTCTGTGATGACAGATGCAAATATTGCAAAGATAAAGCTGTGAGCTGAAGTAGTCTAAGAAGGACAGCTTTATAGAAAGTTAGCAAAAACACAAGGGAGAATTCTACACACATCTCAGAGATTAGTACAGCACTGTTGACTCTTTAATTTCAGAATTCTAACTGCCAGTACTTGCAAAAAAAATTAAATGTCTTGCTTTAAGCCATCCAGTTGTGGTACTTTGTGTAGCAGCCTTGGGTACCCAATACCCTCTTCCCAATACCCTCTTCTACATAATACATAGAATACAGTTTAGTACTCAAATCCTGGCTTGCCAGCCAGCATGCTTTAAAAAAAATTTAAAAAAAAAACCTACTTAGAAGGGCTGAATATATTCCAAGCGGCTATTATAAACAAGATGGGAACTTGCTAGCAGAGAGAAGAAACTAAAACTCTTGACCATTATGCTCATAAAACACCCTCAGGTATGAAACCGTTGCATTTTCTAAGATATCCCAGGAAAAATATGTTGAAAAGGATGCAAAAACCACCTACAGAATTTGAAGACTAGGAGACCTCATGGATAATCAGAGTGCCTACTAGGATAGAGCTAAGTGGTTGAAGTGGGGCTGCATTGGACAATTGACACCCAAGTTGTGAATTTATACTTTAATGTGAATTCTTGTGCTGCAGAGTCTTAAAAGTTAAAAGTATGTTTCCAAGAATCCATTGTTCCTGTCTTGAGATTGGCATAAATTCAGGAAAAATTTTGTACTAAAAGAATGATCATATTCTTGGTGCTATTTCAGAGAAGTAACAGAGACAGTGTCAGGAGGCAGCTGCCATGGTGTCAAGAAAGAATTGTGGAGGTGGTAGCAACTTCTCATTTTAAAAAAGATATCTTTGATACCTTGTTCTTAACTTCAAAACTGCCAATTGTGTCACTAATGCCTAATTCCCTATATTAAATTCCAAGTATTTACCTGTTTCTTAGAATAGCCTTTGGTGAGTGTGTTTGTCCTGGCTCGTTGGCCAATACAATCCACGAGGGAGGTCAGTGGGAGCAGAGAAGGCAAGCAGAGGATTCAGAAGCCCTGTGAGTGCATACAATGACCACAGTGGGACCATTTGTCAATAAGTAGATCAGCTTTACAATAAGGCGATTCAAGGCTTATAAAGTTCTGGCAGACTGAGGGCAGGGACACTCAGAATGGCTGGTGACTTAGGTTCCTAGAATGCGTCATTAGCATTTCAGGAATCTCAGGTACTGACTAACCAGGTCTTATCAATATAAAGGGAATTGATCTTGTAGTCAAACTTAGGCTACATGGCATTCCTCAGGTAGGGGGTTTTGAATTCCCCAGACAAGGTCAGAGAAAGAGAAGGCTAACTAATGAATGAAAGGAGCCTCCAGAACTGCTTCCAGCCCAGAGGCTATCTGGCCGTGGTGGACTTTGACTTTAATTAGCAGAGTTTTCTCACAGGTGAGAATTTGGATTGCTTATTTGACTTGGTTGAATGTGAAGGTGGTAATGTTTTTGGTGACACTGGAAAATTGAATCTTTATACTCAGTGGCACACAACCAGAAGGATCCCTTAAATGACCACAGCTTCCCCAGAAATAAGTGCCTTGGAGAATGCTAATCTTTGGCAGAGTCTTGGGTAGAGATGAAAAATACAGCAGCTTCGGATAGCATGACTGCAGTCCTCTGAAGGAAATCTCCTACCTCCTAAAGCTCCAGCGCTAATAACTAAGATATGAGCTAATGGGTTCGAAATAACAACATAAGTTGAATTCACAGTCTCAGCAGATCCTCCTGGGTCACTGTTCATGCACTGACTGATTGAGAAAAGCTGGGTCACTGGAATTGTAGCAGCAATAGTCTGCACTTGGGTGCCCAGGCTCACTGACTCTTCTCTTGCTGTTATCAAGGGGTTGGATTAAACACTGCTGTCCTCCTAAATATTCTTACGATGAGGATCAACGTGATGTTGGGCCTTAAGGAAGTGATTAAGGCTAAAGGAGGATGTAAACATGGGGCCCTGATCCAGTGTGTTCAGGATTCTTATAAGAAGAGCAGGATTCTTACAGGCTTTCTCTATTCTTTCATCAATAGAAGCTGAAGAAAGACTTCTGTGAGAACCCAGTGAGGAGGCAACCATCTTCTAGCCAGGAAGAGAGCCTTCACCAGACACTGACCATCCTGGAACCCTAATCTTGAACACCTAGCATCTAGACTATAAGAAAACAATTTCTAATGTCTCAGGTACTCAGATTATGCTATTTATTTGTGTTGGCAGTCTCAGCTCCGAGAGAGTGATAAGTGGGCATTTTGACTGACTGTGTTCAGCAGTGCTTTT
>NW_022196905.1:78354128-78364824 GCF_008632895.1 Mastomys coucha | reverse complement strand
TTTGGTACAAATTTATTTGTAGCTACTCTGTTTAGGAAATCAGCCTTGAGTGAATTTCCCTATGTTTTCCATGATAGATAACATACTCAGTCATGGCAGACATCAAATAAAGCTAAGTTGACAGATAACCCGTGGAAGAAGAACTGCAAGATTCAATGGTGAGAATAGTGCAACCTAATTACCCATGTCTCTCCTTGGTCATCTTCTCAAAGGGCTCAGAAAAGTTTGCTTCTTGAGAAATACAGTGATATAAGGCATTGGCTCTCTTAAAATGTGCTGTAGCAGGTATATTAGTTTGCTGTAGGTACCATAACAAAATTCCACAGACCACCTGGCTTAATAGAAATATATTTTCTCCCAGTTCTCTACGATCTTGTTGATCAGAAGACTGGTGCATGCTATTTTTTTCTGTGCATGTGCATACGCAGTCAGTATCTCTATAGACATCCAGTTTTCTCTTCTCTAGTTAGAGCATATTAGGGAACATGCTTAAAGTCCTTGTTTAAATTCACTCCTCTTTTAAAGGATCTGATCTCCAAACAGGGCTGTATTTTGATGTATTGATGGTTATGATGGGCCTCAAAAAAGATTTTTAAAGAGACTCAACTCTGCTTGAAACCATAGAAATCCACTGTAGGTTGGGAACAAGGATGAAAAATGACTCCTGTTTTTGTTTTAGATCTTTGATTTCAATAAATGTCCTATGGTCTGTTATTGTCAGTGGATAATTGCTAGAATCAATAAGAGTTTTTCCCAAACTTAGTGGGAGGAAAATAAGGATACTAATCAAAATGATTTGACTGCTGAGATCTTTGTATGGGCTACTGATTATGACATTCGAGTTAAATCTTGTTGCCTGGACAGCTTGCCACCAGACCCTTCCTGCCTTTGGGGGTTGGGGGTGAGATGGCACAGAGTCAATGACACAGACTCTGGGAGCAGGTGAGAAACACCACATGTAAGCTCATCTGAGCACTGTTGTAAGCTCTTCCACCAGCACCCCTGTTGGTCCCAAGAAAGCATCTCTTCTAAACAGCAGTTCCTGATTGGCTGGCATTGTTTCCATTAACAATCCTTGGTCTCTCAGGCAGTCCTCAATTAGTTCCTTCTGCAGGAGATTCTTTTTCGGCTGCTTGGGCCCCCAGCATTTACATATTGGTGATACCCCCCCACCCCCCGCAGTTCCAGCTACAAAATCCAAAGAGCAGATCATTAGGATTCTACTTGATCTTTATAACTAAAGCAAACCTTTAAGGAAGAGGCCTTAGCTTAGAGAGGGAATGGACCCAGCAGGAGGTTAAGGAAAGGATGGGGGGAGGGGAGTGGCATAGAGGCAGTACTCATACATGGAGTTCTCAAAAGTAAACTAATAAGAAAATTTTAGAGAAAATTAACTTTTGATGCTGTATCAAACCCCAGATAAGAGAGACTTCTCTTACTCAAGAGGTGGCAGGATTCTTTTGAAGGAGTACTTCTAAGTCTTTTGAGTAAGTCATTCCTAAGTAACTTGACACTTGCCAAGATACTTGGACACTAGAGAACAGAATTTAGCTTTTTATGAGGTTTCCTCTTTTCTTTTCTTTTCTTTTCCTTTCTTTTCTTTTCTTTTCTCTTCTCTTCTCTTCTCTTCTCTTCTTTTCTTTTCTCTTCTTTTCTTTTCTTTTTCTTTTTGAGAACTATCGATAATGATGGTTTCCTGAAGTCTAGAAAACCACCATACTACTCAGGTTAAGAGTAGGCTCTATTGATGTTCATGTGGAGTAAGGGATTAAGGGATTGTTGAATGTTACTGTTGAATATTACCTCGTTGTCTTATCAAAAAAACAAAACCCAAAACCCAACAACAACAACATCAACAACAATAAACAAACCTAAAGCCAACCAATTGAAAGACCCCCGTGGGGAGACCCAAGTGCACCCAAGGAATCACGAGAGACTGTCTTGATGTAATTATAAGAGGTATTTTTTAATTTCAGGGTGCTCCTCTGGTTTGGCACCACACCTATCTCACGCAGGAGATAGTGGAGCTGACCACGAGGCTTGAAAGTTAGGGGTTTATATAGGGAAAAGGTCTGAGGGAACAAAGGGATCAGTGTGGCCGTACACGATTGGCTAGTTCAAATATTAACTATTACTTGCAGAACAGAGTGGAAAATTCCTAAGGTTGGTGTTAATCTGAGTCAACAGAGCATATGACCTTAAACAATATCTGCCCAGACATATAGTTTATGTCTTCTTGACCTGCTAGTTCTCAGAATGTCTAACGGACTGCTTGCTCATTCCCAGGCCTATGTGGGTTAGCTTGTGATGGGTTCTTAGGCCCATAACTTTTCTTCCTAGTCAGCACAGGTCTAAAGCTTTAATTTTTCCTTTCACAACCAACCAAACACAAAACCAAAAATACTCCAGCAACAATTAGTCCTGCCACCAAAGATAGAATAGATATATGTTAGTTTTAGAGAATTATAGCAAGTTGGTTAGTTGAGTGATTATCATCATTCTCAACCCACAGGGAACAGTTTACATTCATTTAAGAAATGGTGTGTATATTAAGATGGTCTATCCATGAAGCCATTCATCAACTGTTTCAATGAACAATGGTGTTGTAGGAAATATTAAACAATGAACGCCAACTCTCAGCAGGCCAGGCCAAGCTTCCATGCTCCTGCAGACACCAATAACTCTCTAGAGCTAGCCCCTGCCCCAGGTGATTTCACTTGCTTTGTCTCTAGGCCTGCAAGCTCACCAGCCTTGTAAGGCCACATGGCTCCCACCAGGCCATGTCTGGGACAGAGCCCTACCCCCCAGTTCCTCTTGGTTTCACCAACACACCACACATGCCTGGCTAGCCATCTCAACACCTAATTAGCCTGTAGAATCAAGACTCTTAGTACTTACTTAGACAATTAGATTTATGTATTAATAATAACAAAATTTACAAGATGCCAATACAGTAATTTCAGAGTTAAATGATAATGATAAAGCTTTAACCCAATTATTCTAACCTTTTGATAACACCACATCAGACTTCATTCTGGTTCCCTCCATTCTCCTCAGACCTCTCTCCCTGTCTCCTCAACTCCTCACTTTTTCTCCCTTCTCCTGTCCAATCACAAGCTTCCCACTGCCCTAATATGATTGGACAGGGAAAATCCTGCAATACAATGGTTCTGCTTGGAGGGTGGCACAGGCATTAGGTGAGGGTAAGATTCTGGTTCATTGGCTGTGATGATTTTGAAAGGCATTCATCTCAGAAAAAAAGTAACTTTTAAGGTCATCTTCTTTTTTTTTTTTTTTTTGGTTTTTCGAGACAGGGTTTCTCTGTATAGCCCTGGCTGTCCTGGAACTCACTCTGTAGACCAGGCTGGCCTCGAACTCAGAAATCCACCTGCCTCTGCCTCCCAAGTGCTGGGATTAAAGGTGTGCGCCACCACCACCCGGCATGGTCATCTTCTTTAAAGTTGATAAAATTATTATAAATATCAAGCAAAACATTCTTTCTCACTCTTTGTTTTCTTTTATAAGCCACCTCTCAAATTAATTGTCTGCATTTCTTTTCACTGTGTAGAAACTTTTGAAATATGTAAGCTGTTCTGAAAACCATAGTATCAAATAAACAATCCTACTAATAAAGAGACTGAGATAGAAGTTTGATTTCAAGGCCATTATGTGATATACAGCAAGATACTGTCATGTACAAACAAGCAGAAAGTGTATATGGATTATACATTATTGGACCTATTTCCCCAATTACCAAATTAGAGAGACCACTGGGTGACAGCCAATAAATTTCTAATTCCTCAAGTTTTTGAATCTCAATTGATTAGGATATGTTGGTGACATTAATTTTCATATTAAGAGATACTATGAAAAAGAAATTATTACTTCCTGCTATTTTTGTTGTTATTACTGTTATTATGTTTGTGTGGCTATCTTCTTTTGGGTTTGTTGAAAGATTACCTTCTTGTTTTTCTAGGGTGTAGTTTTCCTCCTTGTGTTGGTGTTTTTCATCTATTATCCTTTGTAGTGCTGGATTTGTGGAAAGATATTGTATAAATTTGGTTTTGTCATGGAATATTTTGTTTTCTTTATCTATGGTAATTGAGAGTTTTGCTGGGTATAATAGCCTGAGCTGGCATTTGTGTTCTCTTAGGGTCTGTATGACATCTGTCCAGGATCTTCTAGTTTTCATAGTCTCTGGCAAGAAGTCTGGTGTAATTCTGATAGTCTTCCTTTATATGTTACTTGACCTTTTCCCCTTACTGCTTTTAAAATTCTTTCTTTGTTTAGTGCATTTGGTGCTTTGATTATTATGTGATGGGAGGAGTTTCTTTTCTGGTCCAGTCTATTTGGAGTTCTGTAGGCTTCTTATATGTTCATGGGCATCTCCTTCTTTAGGTTAGGGACGTTTTCTTCTATTAATTTGTTGAAGATATTTACTGGCCCTTTAAGATGGGAGTCTTCACTCTCTTTCATACCTATTAGGTTTGGTCTTTTCATTGTATCCTGGATTTCCTGGATGTTTTGTGTTAGGACTTTTTTGCATTTTGCATTTTCTTTGACTGTTGTATAAATGTTTTTTATGGTATCTTCTGCACCTGAGATTCTCTCT
The DNA here is from genome assembly GCF_008632895.1 of Mastomys coucha. Taxonomy (NCBI): domain Eukaryota; kingdom Metazoa; phylum Chordata; class Mammalia; order Rodentia; family Muridae; genus Mastomys; species Mastomys coucha. Next base: position 78,360,212 of record NW_022196905.1, on the reverse strand, counting down.
TCTATCTCTTGTATTCTGTTAGTGAAGCTTGCATCTATGGCTCCTAATCTCTTTCCTAGGTTTTCTGACTCCAGGGTTGTCTCCCTTTGTGATTTCTTTATTGTTTCTATTTCCATTTTTAGATCCTGGATGGTTTTGTTTAATTCCTTCACCTGTTTGATTGTGTTTTCCTGTAATTCTTTAAGGGATTTTTGTATTTCTTCTTTAAGGTCTTCTACCTGTTTACCTGTGTTCTCCTGTATTTCTTTAAGGGAGTTATTTATGACCTTCTTAAGGTCCTGTATCATCATCATGAGAGGTGATTTTAGATCTGAATCTTGCCTTTCCAGTGTGGTGGTGTGTCCAGGATTTGCTATGGTGGGAAAATTGGGTTTTGATGATCCCAAGTAACCTTGGTTTCTGTTGCTTATGTTCTTAATGCTTGCCTCCTTCCATCTAGTTATCTCTAGTGCATTTAACTGGAGTCTGTCCTTCCGGTGATCCTGGTTGTGTCAGAACTCCTCAGAGTCAAGCTTTCTTGGTGATCCTGTGATTCCAGGATCTAGTGATCCTGAAATCCTGGGTGTGTCCAAGCTCCTAGGAGTCAAGCTGCTTCTGGGACCCTGAAATCCTGGTGTGACCAAGCTCCTAGGATCCTATGTTCCTATGATCCTGTTTTCCTGTGTTAAAGTTCCCTGGGAGTGCAACTTCCTCTGGGTGATATGGGACTGGCTGTGAGTTCAAGTCCAAGATCTGTTCAGGGCAAAGGCCCAGACCGGTAGTGAATAATTTCTTATTTCCCCTCATTTGGGAAAATCAGGAAGCAGTTTGTGTTTAACTAGGAAAGAACAGGAGTGTATATGTCTTATTCTGTGGTTAGGACATATTCATAGGAAAGAACAGGAGTATATATGTCTTATTCTGTGGTTAGGACATATTCATAGTTCTCAGCATGAATCACTTCATAGTGTGTGTATCTTGTTACCTTTGTGACTAGCTTATTGGTTTACCATAGTGGTGACATTGAGATGCTAGAATCTAATGAGAAGAGGTAGTATGTGTCCTAGACTAGTACTCTTCAATCAATTGAATCTAATTGATTCGAACTCATAGCTTTATAAATAATGTTGGAATAAAGAATTTAGAGACAAAATGATAAATACAAATTGAACTATTTTATTAGATTCTACCAGATTACTGTAAGCATTTTAAGAAACATTCTTAATCTCAATAGTCATGGATGGCAAATCACAAAAAGCAGCCTAGTGTGCACATTGCAGTTTGATCAGCCATGCCTTTATCAGGTACCTGTTGGTGGGAACTGAGTAAACTTTGCACTCTGTCCCTTAGTGGAAGGCTTTGGAAATTCTCACAGAGGGCAAAAGACAATTTGTATACATTTTAACTACTAATATTTGCACACATGTACCACTCCACTAGGATGCACATTTGTACACATCCCACCATAGCTGGTAGACTTTTTCTTTTTAAATAAAGAAGGGTTTATTTTGGCCCATAGTTCAAGAGTACTCCCATCATGGCAACAGGTACTTGACATAGCTGGCCATATTGTGTTCACTATCAGGAAGCAGAGAACAGCGAATGCTTGTCGTGCTCAGCTGGGTTTGTCTTTTTTATTCAGTCCAGAACCACTACGCATGGGATGATCCTGCTTAGAGACAAGGTGAGTTTCTTTAGAATAAGAGTTCATCTTCTAGAAATCTATGTAGTCTAAGTTGGAGAGGCAAATATAAAGGGAATCATAGTGGTTATAAAATCTAGCATTTATCGAGTACTTAACATTTTCTAGGAGCCGTGCCAAGCACTTCAGAATCATTAGTTCATAATGACAATACAATGATGTAGAACCTTGACTTGTCACTTTTATAGGTGAAGAAGCTGGAGTTAAGAGATACAGAATCACTTGCATGAAGTCGTACAGCTGGTATGAGGATTTACATCCAAAACCCAAGTTCCGGAATTTACACTCTAACCATAATATTGGGCTGCTATGCAATCAGAGCACGAGGCTCCCTTTTTACCTCTAACAGTTAGACAAATGGCTATGAGCTTATCAGGTTTATTTTCTTAATGCTACATCATGGGTGATGCTATTTGAAGCTACTAAAAACTTTGGAAGAGGAAAGAGAGGGAGCCTAATGTGGAACAAATTCTCAACGGCAAGGGCTTTTATCTGCTTGACAATTTTGGCTCTGGCTGTCCCTGAATGTTTATAAAAAGCAGCAATTGGGCTTTCCTACACTTCCCCTTTCCTCTCTTGGCAATGATTCAGTTGATATTTTTCCATCCAACTCAGAATTAGCATTGACTTGAGCCAGATTTTTGGTGGCACCAAATGACTGCCCCTTTTGTCCATTCTCCTGAGAGGCACCATAGCCTGGTGGCATCTTACCTGTTCTGCCCACCCCCCCATTGTTCTCCCCATCCATGTGACTTGTGGTCCTCTTTTGTTTTTTTCTTTAATATTATGGGTTTCTCTGTTTCCTTTCAGATGAAGGCCTTTTAAAATAATTTTGTTTTTGAATGAACCTACCCCTATCACCCTTATTGTAATTTAAATAACGGTTAAAATAATTTTTTAAACAATGCTTTTGGGCTCTTGTTCATAGAATGCTTTTAAATTACTTTGAATCTGTGACAAGAAGAGAAGTGTAGCCACTTCTGCTGGAGTGTATTAAATGTTGACAAATTCTGGCATGGGTTGCTGTTCTGTGGGACATGGAATTCATGTTTCTGGAATGGCCCATGTAGCAAATGCATGGCTTTTGAAGTCGTGCTGGAGAACGGCACAGTTCATAGGTTTGTGGAAAAGCAGAAGCTTTAGCAGCTTCAATTGTCTAACATGACAATCTGTGTAATGCCAAAATTCAATTATGAAAGGCTTCTGGCAGAGCTGTTTTGCAGTCATATTACTTGTTTGGCTGCTAAGCACCAATCATGAGATTTTTCATGGTTAGTAAAGGAAAAACAGGCAGCGATTTGCATGTCATCTCAGTCTGTGATTCTGCCATGTATGACCTCAACCCATTGCTTTAATGGAAATATAGTTTTCTTTTCCTTTTGTTAAAAAAATATTTTTTAAGTATATTTAATTTTGTGTGTTTGGGCATGTGTGTGTGTGACTACAGATGCCCATAGAATCCAGAAAAGCATACTGGGTACCCTTTAGCTAGAATTACAGTAAAAGCACCTGTGATGTGGGTTCTAGAAATTGGTTCTCTGAAAAATGTCTCAAATGCTCCTAAATACTAACCTCAGAACTTTAGTCTTCATGGGTTCCCTCAATAAAAACTGATTGAAGTAAAATTTTGACAGAAATAAATTGTTTTTCTCATTTCTTCCAGCATGGAACTAAACTTAATAGATATACAGGGTAAAAGGATGTGTTTTATGTGATCTATGTGATTTATGTAAAATTTGAAAAACACTAATCCTATTCAGTGGAAATGGTCTTTCCTTTCAATAAGAAGCTATGGTATTTGAAGAGTATTGATCCCATACTTTAGATTTCAAATGATCACTGCTTGAACTTTTAACATTTCAAGTAGAAAACACACTAGATCTTTACTGGTTGGGAGGCAAAATGGCATCTGGATTGTGCTGTATGATAAATAAAGGAGAACTTGCTCATTCCCATGAAATAGCTCAAGACAACAGCCTGGTTCAAGTTGCAGGACCCTGAGTTAAATGTAGGAAGATGAGTTGGAAGATCCTAAACTGGAAGGATGTTTGACAGAGGCTAGAACAAAGCCAAGTCATGGACAACACTAGAGATGCAGCATCAGAGTGAAAGTATTAGAACAATGTTAAGCTGACCAATTTTTGGCCCTTTCCCCTCCCTTCTCCACCTTGGCTGGGGGTTAAGCCCAGGGCTTGTCCCAAGTTAAACACATGCTCCACCAGTAAGTGAAACCCAAGGTCCCTACACCTTTATGAAACACTTCAAATGCCTATTTCCTCCACACCTAGATTGCCGCATGGATCCCGTCTATCCTAGTGAACCTCAGAGATATATCCAACACTAAAGCCTTGAGGCCTATGGAGCTTTAGAAAACAAATATCAAGTTCCCTATCACTAGTTCAGCTGCCCTCTCTTATTTTGAAATGGAGGGAATAAACAGTGAAAGGAAAATGGCCTGGAATTTTTCTTTTTTCTTTTTTTTACTATAGAATAAATGATATTTTCTCTCCTCTGGTTTTATATGAGCTCTCTTTATACATTTTAGGAGGCTGTGGTGGTGAGATCTGCAGTTCTTCACACCTTTATTCCCATTCCCATGACACGTATGATGCCTGCACTGGGGGCATGATAGTAGGTGACTTCAGTTTGTTCGTTCTCAAACATTTCAACCTCTGGTGAAATGTAGCTAGAAAAGGGTGACTTTTAGCTTATAGTTTCACTAGTACTTATATTTCTGTATCTTTCCTGCTACTGTTATTTTTAAGAGTAAAATTTAATGCATGAAAGCAAGGGTTGGATTTTGTTGTAGTGTTCTTCTGTACATTAAACCATTTCTTGTACTTCACTGCATTTTCATGCTGGCTTGTCACTTAATTGCAGCTAAATGGTTAATTAGTTTTAGAATTGACTTGCCAATTGACAATCTTTGCCTTCAGTGACTACACTTAAGGAAGAGGAGGCAATGGCCCATTTTCACAGATGGTGTGCCTGCAAAGAGCCACATGGCCAGAGGAAATGGGTCAGTGAAAAAGGAAGTGAGGATTGAGATGTTAGGCATCAAATTTGGTATTACCCTTTCCTCTCAAATGTTTTTATGTTTTTTTTTTTTTTAAAAAACCTTTTATTGCATTATGAGAAAAGTTACATGATTTCAGTTTATCTGAATTTGTTAACATTTAAAAACATATTTTAAGTAAATAGAATTAAATCACATTCATGTTTCCCTTTTTTACCCCCACTCCTCCCAGAGAACCCCCTTTCAATACCTACAATATCTTTTTTGTCATATTCCTTAAAATTTAAAAAATATTATAACACTAAAAATAAGTATTATAAAAGTTGTTTGATATAAAACAACAATCAATTTAACAGTCTTATGTAGATGCTCATCTACAGCAATAGTGAAAATACACTTTTCTCAATATAAATTTTAAATAACTCTAAACATATTAACTATATACTTCAAAATAATACATCACTACTAGTATTTTCTTAAATGAACATGAATATATAAAATCTTTTAGTTTGTTTTGTATTTAGTAGAGTTTAAAATCTTGGCTCTTACTGTGGTACAAGCCCAAAATAAAAACAATTTTTAGACATTGGATTTCATTGTAATAAGGCTGTAATTCAATGACCCTCACATCACCAAAGGATAACCTCTATTGTAGCTAAGCTGAGAGTTGATAGTTCTGCTGCACCAAGAAATGAATTGTAGGCTCAATTTTTGGATACAGACTTCCTGCTATGGTCAAAGCTATTTGACTTGAGTGAGTGACTTCATTCTCAGTCCACAGAGAACAGGTTACATTCAATTACGAAATGGTGTAGGTATTAAGATGGTCTATCCATAAAGTCATTTACCAACTGTTTCAATGAACAATGGTTCTGCTTGGAGGGTGGCACAGATATTAGGTGAGGGTAAGAATTTGGTTCATTGGCTGTGATAATTTGGAAAAGCGTTCATCTCAGAGAAAGAGTAACTTATGAAGTCCTCTTCTTCAAACCTGATACAAGAGTTACAAATGTCAAGCAAAGCATTCAGTCTCATTCTATGTTGTTCTCTTACAAGCCACCTCCCTAGTTAATTGTCTATGTTTCTTTTGGGTATATAAATACTTTTGAAATATATAAACTGGTCTGAAAACCATAGTATAGTGTACAGACATGAAATAAAAAAATTCTAATAGAGAGGCTGAGATAGGAGAAGCAAGATTTCAAGACCCTTATGTTGTACACAGCCAGACACTGTCACAAACAAACAAGCTGAAAGCATATATAGATTGTACAATGTTGGACCTATTTCTCCAATTTCCAAATTAGAGAGACCATTGAATGATAATCAACAAATTTCTAATTCCTCATATTTTTGGATTTCAATCGATTAGGATATGTTGGTAATA
>NW_022196905.1:78351658-78352228 GCF_008632895.1 Mastomys coucha | reverse complement strand
CTAGCCAGGAGAAAAGGGAGAGAAAGAAGAGAAAAAAGGATATACCCAAGAGTACAGGCCCTTCCGCTTGACCTGCAGAAGCAAGAGATAAGGGAAAGGATGCCCTGGGAGAGAAAAGTAGAGAAAGGGATGGAGCTTCGAGATGGAAGCCCCTTGAGCCTGATAGCTCTGAGGAATTGAGCCCCTCCGAGGAGGAGGACTTGGAGGGAGAAGCAGCTCGCTATAAGGAAGAGAGGTATCATCCGGATGAGCATTTGCCGCTTCTCCAGAATCGAAAGCGAAAGGGAGCGAGAGATCAGAGCTGTGGAATGCTTTATGCTGTCCCGCCTGCTCTTACACTGATAGACACTGTTCAAATTCCTTTTTATCAATCTCACAAGAGGGCAATCCGGGAAGACAGGGCCTGGGTTTTCCCTAGCGGCCATTGAGGGTTCAATGCCCATACGCTGGCTTACGGAGGAGGCCGTGTGGGTTCCTCAATGGCCCCTATCCTCTGAAAAGGTGGAAGCTGCCACAAGGCTGATTGTGGAGCAGCTGCAGCTAGGTCATTTAGAACCATCCACCTCGCCC
>NW_022196905.1:78350917-78351460 GCF_008632895.1 Mastomys coucha | reverse complement strand
GCACAAATGCGGCTGTTTGGCCCTGTTCAACAAGGCCTGCCACTGCTCTCTGCTTTGCCTAAATGCCATGCACACTTTGCGTGACGGCAGTATTTGAGGCATAACTTCAAGGAAAGTCAGTCTCCTGCCTTCCCATTGTCGCCTGGCACCCCAAACTCAGAGGTGGCCCAAATATGTCCTCGTACTAGTGTGCTAGGAACTCACCAAGATATCATTTTTTTTTTAACAGCTAACAAAAGAAAATTCAAATATTGTTTTCTGACCTTCACCAATGTTTCAAAGTCCGAGTCAAACCCTGGCTTGGAATGTTAAGCCATTCAGACTATTAGCCTCCAGCATTGGGGGCAGGGAACTAAAGCTTACAGAATGAGAGCTCTATCCCAGGGCAAGATCAGGTGAAGTTCTCATTCTTAGTCAACAAAAGGTAGGCCATAATAGATTTGCAGCTGAATCACTCCTAGGAACTAGCTTAACCAGTGTTCCCTGGGGCTAACCTCCACTAGCCCAGAAAAATAACATAGTTGAGGAACTTTCTTAGGCCCA
>NW_022196905.1:78344096-78350806 GCF_008632895.1 Mastomys coucha | reverse complement strand
CGTGGCACCTAAACAATGGAGAATCTTGATATTGGATATTAAGGATTGCTTTTTTTCCATCTCTCTGTACCTCTAAGATAGACAAAGGTTTGCATTCAAAATTTGGACAATTTTGTCACCAGATGGGAGTGACTCATGTGACAGGTCTCTCTTATAATCCTCAAGGACAAGGCATCATAGAGCGAGCCCACCGTACGCTCAAGTCATATTTAATAAAACAAAAAGGGGGTATTGAGGAGGCTTTGCCCTCGGTGCCAAGAGAAACTATCTCTATAGTACTCTTTACTCTTAATTTTTTAAATTTGGATGATCACAGGCATATGGCAGCCGATCGGCATTGCTCGGAGCCTGACAGGCCAAAGGAGATGGCAAAATGGAAGGATGTTTTGACCAGTCAATGGAAAGGCCTGGATCCTATTTTAATAAGATCCAGGGGAGCCGTTTGTGTTTTTCCACAGGAAGAAGATAATCCAATTTGGGTACCAGAGAGGCTAACAAGAAGAATTGAGGTGAAGGAGGACGGATCACGACCTGCCCTTTGGGACTCAGATCCTGACCTGTCTGCACACGTCCAGATCTGTCATTTACAGAAGGATTCTTCAGCCCTTTCTTATTTTAAGGAATGGGTAGGAATTGGCCTGTTTGGTGCAGCCCTATGCTGCGGCCTGGTGTTTTTGCTCTGGTTGATCTGTAAGCTCAAAACCCAACAAAAACGTGACAAGGTAGTCATTACTCAGGCACTTGTGGCCATTGAACAGGGAACTTCTCCCGTGGTGTGGTTGTCCACGCTACACAAATCATAAAACCTCCTGCCGTCTCATTCCTCCCCTGGCCAATAGTGCCTTTGCTAGCGACCGTCCAGCAGGGTCAGAGTAGAAGAGCTACGCCAGCTCCAGGGTACCCAGAGATGGGCAACCTTCCCCAAACACAGACCAACCTAAGACACGGAGCCCTCAGGCGGGGTGGGGGGGGGTAATCCTATGACGGGTAAGGCTGCAGGTTTGATGTGGAATGACCTAAGACGGGGCCCTGGCAGAGCAAAAGCACTCTCTGACTTGCTATATTTGGCTTTCCCTTTTAACTAAAGCAAAAGGGGGAGATGTGGGGAGCGGTGGAGCTGGAGAGGCATTCGCCATGGCAAGATGGCGCCTACTTTCACTGTCAATTCCTAGTAAACAACTGTTTGCGCATGTGCATAGAGTGAAAAGACGCCATGTCACGGCCCATTCCGGGGTGTCACGTGGGGTGATGAGCAAACAGCCAATCATGGGCGGACACACCGCACTGTGGTGTATATAAGCAGTGCTGATTATTGGCTCTACCTCTTTTTCCCTCTGGGAGAGGGCAGTAAATGTTGCTGCAGAAGGATCCTAGTGTCCGCGTGTCTTTTCTTGTTGGCGAGATGACCGCGCGGGCTACAGTTTTCCATCTATTATCCTTTGTAGGGTTGGATTTGTGGAAAGATATTGTGTAAATTTTGTTTTGTCATGGAATATCTTGTTTTCTCCATCTATGGTAATTGAGAGTTTTGCTGGGTATAGTAGCCTAGGCTGGCATTTGTGTTCTTGTAGGGTCTGTATGACATCTGCCCAGGATCTTCTAGCTTTCATAGTCTCTGGTGAGAAGTCTGGTGTAATTCTGACAGGCCTGCCTTTTTTATAGGTTACTTTACCCTTTTCCCTTACTGCTTTTAAAATTCTTTCTTTGTTTAGTGCATTCGGTGTTTTTATTATTATGTGTCTGGAGGAATTTCTTTTCTGGTCCAGTCTATTTGGAGTTCTGTAGGCTTCTTGTATGTTCATGGGCATCTCCTTCTTTAGGTTAGGCAAGTTTTCTTCTATAATTTTGTTGAAGATTTTTGCTGGCCCATTACATTGGGAGTCTTCACTTTCTTCTTGGGTCTTTATGCTTGCATTAAAGCACTTTACCAACAAAACCATCTTCTGAACACCTGACTTGTTTCTGGAAAATGTCCTGCCTATATATTTTGGAGAAAGTGTCTCACCATACAATTTTAGTTAAATGATATTTCAACTGTAAATTAATATATACATACATTGAGAATACAGAAAATACAAAGGAGGGAAAAGGTCTTAGTTGTTATTTTATCACAAAGATATGATCATTATTATTATTGTATATTTATTCCTGCCAGTTTTATGTGAAAATTTCACAAGGGTGTTCATACTGTGTGGGTTGATTTGCTTTACATTATATTTTACTTTGTGGCCCATAGTTGAAAGTACTGTACTATGTGTTGATTACAGACGTCCTTGTTTAGTGTCTCACTTTAGTAAGAATGCCCCTTCCAAGGTCCTTTATAGAATATTAATAGGCAGTGTTTATATTTGATTTGTTTACACTTGATTACAGTTGATTTGTGATCAAGTTAGGGATACAAGGTTAAATAAAGTTTGCTTTTCTCTGCAGGAATTCTCAGGGACATGAATATGCTCATATGTATTATGACAGAGAAGATAAAGATTCAAATTATTGAAGCTCATGTAAGTAGTGTGGAATCTTTGGTATTTCTCAAAACAAACTTTTATAAAAATACAAATTAGGAAATTAATTTCTTGAGTTTCATTTTTTATTTGAGAGATTATGAAAAATCAGCATAGACTAGGTGGCTTATAAATAAAAGAAATTTATTTCTCATAAAATTAAGGTGTGGGTAAATTTAGTGTCTGGTGGAGGTACTCTTTCTGTTTCATATTTTGCTCTCTTCTTGCTGTAACCTCACATAACAGAAGAGACAAGGAAGGTTTCTGAGTCTTTTTTATATGAGCACTAACCTCAAGCATACTCAACTGTCAGGAACTATTGGCATCACAAATAGCCCTCATCCAAAACATTTCATACATGTACTAGGATTTCAACATAACAAACATCTAGTTTATAAGAAGTTCTAAGATTTTCTCTTCAGTGACTTTCTAAGGTGGGACCAGCCAGAAGGCACCTGCCACAGAAGTGGCAGAGCAGCTGGGATAGGGTCCTTCCAGCATCCATCTGCACCCAGGAGGGATGGCTGATCCACAGCCTTCTATGCATGGGTCCTACCAAGAGAGAGGTGATCTCCCAGGAGTGCTGACACAGGCTTATAAATCCACCGTAGGAACAAGCTCCAGCCAGAGACAACCAGAACCTCTAACACCAGAGATTATCAGATGGCAAATGTCAAATGCAAGAATCTTACCAACAAAAACCAAGACTTGGCATCATCAGAACCCAGTACTCCTACCACAGAAAGTCCTGGATACCCCAACACACTGGAAAAGCAAGATTTGGATCTAAAATAATATCTCATGATGCTGATAGAAGAATTTAAGAAGGACATAAATAACTTCATTAAAGTAATACAGGAGATCACAGATAAACAGGTACAAGCCCTTAAAGAGGAAATACAAAATCCTTAAAGAATTACAGGAAAACACAATCAAGCAGGTGAAGGAATTAAACAAAACCATCTAGGATCTAAAAATAAAGGAGGAAACAATTAAGAAATCACAAAGAGAGACAACTATGGGGACAGAAAACTCAGGAAAGAAGTCAGGAGCCATAGATGCAAGCATCACCAACAAAATACGAGAGATAGAAGAGAGAATCTCAGGTGCAGAAGATACCATAGAAAACATTAACACAACAGTGAAAGAAAATGCAAAAAGCAAGAAGAGCCTAACCCAAAACATCCAGGAATTCTAGGACACAATGAGAAGACCAAACCTAAGGATAATAGATATAGAAGAGAGTGAAGATTTCCAACTTATGGGACCAGTAAATATCTTCAACAAAATTATAGAAGAAAACTTCAGTAACCAAAAGAAAGAGATACCCATGAACATACGAGAAGCCTACAGAACTCCAAATAGACTGGACCAGAAAAGAAACTCCTCCCATCACATAATAATCAAAATACAAAATGCACAAAACAAAGAAAGAATATTAAAAGCAGTAAAGGAGAAAGGTCAAGTAACATATAAAGGCAGACCTATCAGAATTACACAAGATTTCTCACAATAGGCTATGAAAGCCAGAAGATCCTGGGCTAATGTTATACAGACCTTAAAAGAACACAAATGCCAGTCCAGGCTACTATACCCAGCAAAACTCTCAATTATCATAGATGGGGAAACCAAGGTATTTCATGACAAAACCAAATTCACACAATATATTTCCACAAATCCAGCCCTTCAAAGGACAATAAAAGGAAAACTCCAACACAAGGAGGGAACTACATTTTAGAAAAACAAGAATGTAATCTTTCAAGAAAACTAAAAGAAGATAGCCACATAAACAGAACCCAATTCTAACAACAAAAATAACAGGAAGCAACAATTACTTTCCCTTAATATCTATTAAAATCAGTGGAATCAATTCCCTAATTAAAAGGCATAGACTTAACAGACTGGCTATCTAAACAGGACCCAACATTTTGCTGCATAAAGGAAACCTGCCTCAGTGAAAAAGACAGACACTACCTCAGAAAAAAAGGCTGGAACACAATTTTCCAAGCAAATGGTTCCAAGAAACAAGCTGGAGTAGCCATTCTAACTATCGAATAAAATTGGCTTTCAACCTAAAGTGGTCAAAAAAGATAAGGAGGGACACTTCATACTCATCAAAGGTAAAATATGCCTAGATAAACTCTCAATTCTGAACCTCTATGCTCCAAATGCAAGGGCATCCACATTCATATAGGAAACTACTAAAGCTCAAGGCACACATTACATTGCACACAATAGTGGGAGATTTCAAAACTCCACTCTGTGCAATGGACAGATCATGGAAACAGAAACTGAACAGAGACACAGTGAAATGAACAGAAGTTATAAACCAAATGGATTTAACAGATATCTATAGAACATTTTATCCTAAAACAAAAGGATATACCTTTTTCTCAGCACTTCATGGGACCTTCTCCAAAACTGGAGAAATAGGCTTCAAGAGATACAAGAAGATTGAAATAATTCCTTGCATCCTATCAGATATCCACAGACTAAGGCTGGTCCTCAATAACAACATAAACAATAGAAAGCCCACATACATGTGCAAGCTGAACAATACTCTATGATAACTTGGCCAGCCGGGCAGTGGTGGCGCATGCCTTTAGTCCCAGCACTTGGGAGGCAGAGGCAGGTGGATTTCTGAGTTCGAGGCCAGCCTGGTCTACAGAGTGAGTTCCAGGACAGCCAGGGCTACACAGAGAAACCCTGTCTGGAAAAAAAACCAAAAAAAAAAAAAAAAGAAAGAAAGATAACTTGGCCAAGGGAGAAATAAAGAAAGAAAATAAAGACTTTTTAGAATTTAATGAAAATGAAACCACAATACACCCAATCTTATGGGACACAATGAAAGCAATCCTAAGAGGCAAACTCATAGCTCTGAGTGCCTCCAAAAAGAAACTGGAGAGAGCATACACAGCAGTTTGACAGTAAATCTGAATGCTCTAGAACAGAAAGAAGCAAATTCATCCAAGAGGAGTCGACAGCAGGAAATAATCAAACTCAGGGCTGAAATCAACCAGTTGGAGACAATAAGAACTATAAAAAGAATCAACCGCCTGGCACACACCTTTAATACCAGTGCTTGGGAGGCAGAGGCAGGTAGATTTCTGAGTTCGAGGCCAGCCTGGACTACAGAGTGAGTACCAGGACAGTCAGGACAACACAGAGAAACCTGTCTAGAAAAAAACAAAACAAAAAGAAAGAGAGAGAGAAAGAAAAAAAGAAAGAAAGAAAGAAAGAATCATTATTTCCTGCTTTCGACTCCTCTTGGGTGAATTTGCTTCTTTTTGTTCTAGAGCTTCCAGATGTGCTATCAAATTGCTGGAATATGCTCTCTCCAGTTTCTTTTTGCAGGCACTTAAAGCTATGAGTTTTCCTCTTAGGACTGCTTTCATTATGTCCCATAAGTTTGGGTGTGTTGTGGCTTCATTTTCATTAAACTTCTTTCATTATTTCTCCCGTGACCAAGTTATCATTGAGTAGAGTGTTGTTGAGCTTCCACGTGTGTGTGGGCATTCTATTGTTTATGTTGTTATTGAGGAGCAGCCTTAGTCCATGGTGATCTGATAGGATGTAAGGAATTATTTCAATCTTGTATCTGTTGAGGCCTGATCTGTGACCAATTATATGGTCAATTTTGGAGAAGGTACCATAGGGTGCTGAGAAGAAGGTATATCCTTTTGTTTTAGGATGAAAAGTTCTATAGGTATTTGTTAAATCCATCTGTTTCATAACTTCTATTAGTCTCACTGTGTCTTTGTTTAGTTTCTGTTTCCATGATCTATCCATTGCAGAGAGTGGGGTGTTGAAATCTCCCACTATTATTGTGTACAGTATAATGTGTGCTTTGAGCTTTAGTAAAGTTTCTTGTATGAATGTCGATGCCCTTGCATTTGGAGAATAGAGGTTCAGAAATGAAAGTTCCTCTTGGTAGATCATACCTTTGATGAATATGAAGTGTCCCTCCTTATCTTTTTTGATCACTTTAGGGTGAAAGTTGATTTTATTTGATATTAGAATGGCTACTCCAGCTTTTCCCTTGGGACCATTTGCTTGGAGAATTGTTTTCCATCCTTTTATTTTGAGGTAGTGTCTGTCTTTGTCACTGAGGTGGGTATACTGCCTGGTTTTGTGTGTTAACTTGACACAGGCTGGAGTTATCACAGAGAAGGGAGTTTCAGTTGGGGATGTGCCTCCATGAGATCC
>NW_022196905.1:78321425-78343330 GCF_008632895.1 Mastomys coucha | reverse complement strand
GGGGTCATGAAGAGCAGCTGAGGCTCAGCACAGTGAGAGGCCATGGAAGACCATAAGTGAAGGTGCAGCCTCAGTTTGCAATTGATGACCCAGGACTGAAGGTGTCCTGCAAAGGAGTTGAGGCTTGGCACCATGAAGACAGTCTATGAGAGGCTATTGGTAAAGCCTAGTTACAGTAGTGTTTTGGGAATGCCAGTACCATGCCAGTTATTGATGACCACCAAGGACAGCAGCAGCAGTGAAGTACAGGCATCTGGAGCCCAGAAGACAAAATGTGTGCTACAAAGGGCAGATCTGAAGAAGTGACCAAAATCCTTAGAAGAGCCCAGAAGATCACGAGTTGGATCCCAGACATTGGTTTTGCTTTTGATTGTGACTGTGCCCTGATATTTTTCCCTCTTGAAGGAAGAAAGTATTTTAGTGGAGCCTACAGTTAAGAGACCTTGAATTTTAAAAGATATTGGACATTTTAAATTGATTGAACTTTTAATATGTAAAGACTGTGGGACTTTAGATCTTGGGGATGAATAAGAAAGTAAGGGTTGAGGCCTAATAGTGAAATGTTTGTGTGTCAAGTTGAGAAGGGGTCAATTGTACTGGCTGGTTTTGTATGTCAACTTGACACAGGCTGGAGTTATCACAGAGAAGGGAGTTTCAGTTGGGGAAGTGCCTCCATGAGATCCAGCTGTGGAGCATTTTCTCAATTAGTGATCAAGGGGGTAGGGCTCCTTGTGGGTGGTGCCATCCCTGGGCTGGAAGTCTTGGGTTCTATAAGAGAGCAGGCTGAGTAAGCCAGGGGAAGCAAGCCAGTAAGGAACATTTCTTCATGGCCTCTGCATCAGCTCCTGCTTTCTGACTTGCTTGAGTTCCAGTCCTGACTTCGTCTGGTGATAAACAGCAATGTGGAAGTAAGCTAAATAAACCCTTTCTTCCCCAACTTCCTTCTTGGTCATGATGTTTAATATAAACCCTGACTAAGACAGTGGGTTTCCTGTATGTACCAAAATGTTGGGTCCTGTTTATGTACCCAGTCTTATAGTCTATGTCATTTTATTGGGAAATTGAGTCTATTGATATTAATAGATTTTAAGGAAACGTAATTGTTGCTTCCTGTTATTTTTGTTGTTAGGGTTGGAAATCTGTTCATGTGGCTATCTTCTTTTAATTTTGTGGGAAAATTACTTTTTTGCTTTTTCTAGGATGTAGTTTCCCTCCTTGTGTTGAAGTTTTCCATTTATTACCCTTTGAAGGGCTGGATTTGTGGAAACATATTGTGTAAATTTGGTTTTGTCATGGGATACTTTGGTTTCTCCATCTATGGTAATTGAGAGTTTTGCTGGGTATAGTAGCCTGGGCTGGCATTTGTGTTCTCTTAAGGTGTGTATAACATCAACCCAGGATCTTCTGGCTTTCATAGTCTCTGGCAAGAAGTCTGGTGTAATTCTGATAGGTCTGCCTTTATATGTTATTTGACCTTTTTCCCTCACTGCTTTTAATATTCTTTCCTTGTTTAGTGCATTTGGTGTTTTGATTATTATGTGATGGGAGGAGTTTCTTTTCTGGTCTAAACTATTTGGAGTTCTGTAGGCTTCTTGTATGTTCATGGGCATCTCTTTCTTTAGGTTAGGCATGTTTTTTTTTTTTTATAATTTTGTTGAAGATATTTACTCTCCCTTTAAGTTGGGAATCTTTGCTCTCTTCTATATCTATTATCCTTAGGTTTGGTCTTCTCATTGTGTCCTGGATTTCCTAGATGTTTTGTGTTAGGAACCTTTTGCATTTTGATGCAAATTTTCTTTGGTGAACATTTGTATAGAACTTTTGTACAGATGGCTGCTGGAAGGATCCTGTCCCAGCTGCTCCACTGTTCCTGTTCTCTGTGTGCTCCTAGCAGGTCTCTCTTTGGCTCTAGGCAGTTGTTGGAGAGAAAGTGGCTATCTCAGCTCCAAGCCTGGGAGTGACAGCACTCCTGGGAGAACAGCTCTCTTCTGGAAGTACCTGTGCGCAGTGGGTTGGGGAACAACCTCAGCTACTTTAACTAACAGTAAAAGTTACTTAATTTTAAGTGCAGCTTTTTCTAACTTTATTAACTAAAGCTAAAGTTTTCCTTCTGCGATTTTGTTTCTATTAGTTCCTTTAATTGAACAGTTTGAACTTTACATGCCACATTCTGCTAATGGTTTATAGTCCTCACTTTATCTTGAGCAGAAGGTTCTCAACCTTCCTGATGCTGTGACCCTCATGTTGTTCAGAACTGCTTGTCTAAAGGCTTATTGGTATTTTATCTTTATTGTAGATCAATTACTTTGATCAAAATAACTTGACATCCAACTCAGTTTTTTTTTAATCTCTTAAGAAAGTTAATTTTATTTTACTCATGATAGAAATTTTTGAAACATTTCTGAATTCTTTAAAAATTTCTCTAATACAAAAGTTAAACAATTCATTCTATTACTTTAACATATAAAGAAAACAATATTCATAAAACTTAATAACACCATGAATATAGATACACAAATTCCTAGAGCTTATCTTATACTATATATATATGTTATATATATATACATATTATATATATATAATAACACACATATATATATACACACACACATATATAAAGCTATACATGATCAGTACCACTTTTTAATAAATTTCTATTGATTTTTGAATTTCATACATTCATAAAATGTATTTTTTTATTGGATATTTTCTTTATTTACGTTTCAAATGTTCTCCCCTTTCCCAGTTTCTCCCCTTCCTGGAAACCCCCTATTACACCTTCCCTCCCCTAGCTTCTATGAGGGTGTTCTTCCACTCACCCATCCACTCCTACCTCCCCGCCCTCAATTCCCTTACACTGGGGCATTTATCGAGTTTTCATAGGACCAAGGACCTCTCCTCCCATTGATGCTTGACAGGGCCATCATCTGCTACATATGCAGCGGGAGCCATGTGTACTCCTTGGTTGATGGCTTAGTCCCTTGGAGCTCTTGCGGGGAGGATCTGGTTAGTTGATATTGTTGTTCTTCTTATGGGGTTGCCAACCTCTTCAACTCCTTTAGTGTTCTCTCTTACTCTTCTATTGGGGACCCTGCGCTCAGTCCAATGGTTGGCTGAGAGTACCTGCCTCTGTATTTGTAAGGGTCAGGCAGGGCCTCTTAGGAGACAGCTATATCAGGCCAACAAAGAAATTAGTGAAACGACACCCTTCACAATGGTCACAAACAATATAAAATACCTTTGTGTGACACTAAACAAACAAGTGAAAAGTCTGTACAAGAACTTCAAGAGTCAACAAGCTCTGCAACCTGTCCCACAACACCCACAGGAAGCTCCACTCCCAGGTGCTCTGACACACCCAGGATTAGAGGTGAGCAAGAACCAACATCTGTCCCAACACTGGGAGTAACTGGGTCCAGCGGGACCAGGCACACAGGAACTCCGCCAGCCCAGTGACTTGGGTTCCTTCCGGTCTGTCTGGGTTAGTGTTCTAAGACACTGGGCACAAGCTCTGCAGCCAGTCCCACAATACACAGAGAAAGCCACACTTCCGGGTTATCTAACAAGCCCAGGATCCCAGGATCCCAGGATCCCAGAATCACAGGATCACAGAGACTGCTTGACTCTGAGGAGTTCTGACACAACCAGAATCACAGGAAGGACAGGCTCCAGTTAGATTTAGCAAGGGCAAGTAGCCCTTGTTTTTATTTTGGGCTTGTACCACAGTAAGAGCTAAGATTTTAAACTCTACTAAATACAAAACAACAAAAAAAAAGACTTTATATATTCATGTTCATTTAAGAAAATACTAGTAGAGATGTGTTATTTTGAAGTATACAGTTAATATGTTTGGAGTTATTTAAAATATATATTGAGAAAAATGTATTTTCACTATTGCTGTAGATGAGTGTCTACATAAGACTGTTAAATTGATTGCTGTTGTATATCAAACAACTTTTATAATATCTATTTTTTATTGTTAGAATATTTTATAAATTTTAAGGAATACGACAAAAAAGATATTGTAGGTATTGAAGGGGGGGTTCTATGGGAGAAGTGGTGGTACAAAAGGGGAACAAGAATGTGATTCAATTCTATTTAATTAAAATATGTTTTTAAATGTTGACAAGTTCAGATAAATTCAAATCATGTAACTTTTCTCATCATAAGGCAATAAAAGTTTAAAAAAAATACTTTTGGGGGCTGGTTAGATGGCTCAGCCGGTCAGAGTACCGACTGCTCTTCTGAATGTCCTGAGTTCAAATTCCAGCAACCACATGATGGCTCACAACCATTCGTAGTGAAATCTGACACCCTCTTCTAGTTGACCAGAGCGAGCAGAGGTCCTAAAATTCAATTGCCAACAACCAGATGAAGGCTCACAACTATCTGTACAGCTACAGTGTGTACTCATATGCATAAAATAAATAAATAAATCTTTAAAAAAAATAAAAAAATACTTTTACATAAAAAAATATAATTTTATCCTTCCATGTCCCCTTCGATACTACCTCTTAAAATCATGGCCCCTTTAAAAAATATTGTTAGCATAAACAAATAACTTTGACCTGCCAAGTCTGACTAGTACTACTCTACAAATATAATGTTTTCAAGGGTAATCACTTGATATTAGGTAACCAATTAGTGAGTAATCAAACCTATGATGACTTGACAGGTTACAGCCTTTTATTAACTGGAAATTTTAATGCTGATAGTCTGAGTCTTGGCTACTTTTTATAATAATAGACTTTCAGCATACGCTATGTATGGAATCATCTTAGGATCAAACTTAAAACACGGACAATGACGACTTTATGACAATCTTAGCTCAATTTAACAGTGTCAAGATACATGCCTCCTTTACGTCTGTGCCCAGTAGGAAGTCAGTGCTTCAATTCAGCAGACCTCCTTTTATCCAAAAGACTTTGATTACAGAACATGACTGACATATTTTGTATGAGTTGCTTGAGTAAATTTGATTAACACTTATTTTATATTTTTTTATTGTACTGAATATAAAAAAATCCTATTTATAGATTTTTTCTATTAGTTTGAAAAAAAGTATCTATGTGGCTAAGTAGAAGTTGTTCACACACTCTTGAAGGTTTCAAGGACATTTTTATTTTTATGTCTCCTAGTTAATATACCAATCCAGCAGGCAGCCCTCTCTTTTGCCTCTTTAGGTATGAAATGGCAGCTGCTATAGAGACACAGCTTGGGCATTGCTCACCCAGTGGAGCAGAAGTTAATCACCATTTGAAAACAATTGGCTGGCATTAGACCAGAGAGTTAATTAAAGGAAAACTGATGAGACAGAATGATATTCATTTTTAAAAAGTTTCTGTGTGACTAATAGTTCAACTTCTTGAGAGGAAGAACAGAATATTAGATATCTTATATTGTCATAAATTTCATTCACTTAGCTTTTAGATTCACTTAAAATGAACTTATCATGTTCCCTTGTTTTTTATTCACTTTACTTGGAAAATCATATTAGACTGCTCAGTGTCATTTGTCCTTTAAAAAGTTACAACAATGCCTTCTTCTTCCTCCTCCTCTTCCTCTTCTTCTTCCATCTCTTCCTTCTCCTCTACTTCCTCCTTCTTTGCATTTTATCTTCTCACACATCTTTAGAATAGATTTAGTCTTTCTCCCAGGCCCTACTATCCAAAGTCATTGGATGAAACACCAAAAAATCTTTCCTGGCTTAAGTCTTTGTAATTTTAAATACATTTACTAATTTAGTGCTGTTGAACTTCCAATCTTCAGAGTGACTTCTACTTCTTTTCATTTCATAGTCTCGCTTTCATTGAGATAAAGACGTCTCTTTTTCCTAACATCCTGAATACCATATAAAGTTAAAATTATTAATTGAATTGCTCTGTTTCCCCATGCAGATGATTTTCTGACCCTGCATGTTCTCATTTGTGTGTAGAATGAACAGAAAGGAGGTGAGTGGAAGTGATCTACATTTTGAAATTATGTGATCATTTTGGGAACATGACAACTATAATCACGGTCAGTTTAGGGTGACCCACCACCCAGTGCTGGGGAGGCAACAATATACTTAACAACAATGTACTTACTGGGCATAAAACAACATTATTTTTAGCACTGTTCCCTTGTTTTATTTTGCTTGGATCTACTTGTTTCTTTGTAGTCTGGTCAGTTCTCACTAGCCATCACTGTGTGGTAGACTTCAAGAGCATGCGTGGAGATATATGTGGGCCAGATATATTACAACCACAGAACCAACCACAGCATGTCTAGCTGTTTAGCCTAGCTTTTCCTCTTTTATTTTCCCTTTTTTTTTGTAGGGAAGTCAGATTGGCTTCCATGAATTTCTTAAGTTATGAAAGGAAATAGATTCCCAGTCAGTCTCTCCTACCCACTATTTCTTCCTCAAAATTCCAATTAGAAACAATGGGGACCATTGAACCATTTTTGGAGCCTAGCACACATCAAAAAAAGTTTTACATTGGACTTCAAACATTTGTTTTAAGTATGACATTTAAAAAATGAGTCAAAATATAATTACCCATTTAATTACTTCCAACATTTTATAAATGAAACATACTTTAAAACTAGGATTGAAAAAATAAGAATGATGTGGTTTTAGAAAATATATCTTTTTATTAAAGCACATCATTGAACTGTGATGCCTATAGACAGAAACCAAACCTAGAATAAATATGTGTAGATTCACACAGTTTCTTGACTCAATCCGTGTAGATGATATAAATCAGAGGACCTATATTTGATGACACTCTTTAACTGAATGTCATGTGGCCAGGTAGATTTATATCTAGATTATTATTATTATTTTTTTTTTTTGCTTTTTCTTTTCTCCATGCACTGCTGAGAATATGAACAACAGTTCTACAATATTTTACAGATGGGTTCTTGGGATGCAACAGACTTAATTAAAATCTCTAATTCTTGATATAGAAGATCTCCTGAAGGGTAAATAGCTTGTTGCACAAGCATGAGGACCAGAGTTCAGATCCCCACCATACCTGTAAGGTCTGGCTGCAGCAGTGCACATCTGTAGCTCCAGGAACAGGAAGCAGAAACAGGAAGGGGTCCTTGGCCAGCCATGCTGGTGGAATTGGTAAGTTCCTAGTTCTATGAGAGAATCTATCTTAAAAAAAAAAAAAAGAAAAGCCCACAAGGTCTCAGAGTTATACAAAGTCAACTGAAGAGAGCTGAGAATGGGAGAAACAGTCTTTTCTAGGGCACGGCATACTAATTGGTTATCCAATAGCAAATGGTCATCCCTGAACAGAAACATAGGAGTAACACTGCACAGACTGATCAGGTTGTATTTAAGAAAATATATGTATATATGTAGTTATAAATCTAATAACAGTTAATGGAAAAAGGTTAAAAGAGCTGGGCAGTGGTGTGTGTGCCACCCAGGTCTCAGGAGACCAAGGCAGGGGGATTTCAGTAAATTCAAAAACCAGCCTAGTCTATGGAGTGAGTTCCAAAACAGCCAGGGCTACACAAAGAAACTGTATCTCAAAAACAAACAAAACAAGCAGAAGAAAAAAGAGAGAGAGAGAGCAAGTGTACAGGAGGGTTTGAGAAAGGCAAGGGAAGGGGGATTGGTAAAAATCTCAAAAACAAAAGAAGAAAAAACAGATGAAGTTTGATTATGGAAAACACCTGGCTGGTGTTAACCTCTGAACAACTCCCCCCCAACACACCCATCACATACATGGGCAACCATACCTGTGCATACTTCCTAGCACCACTCCTACAACATTTCCCATGTGCTTACTGTCCTCACTAGAACTGTGAATTGTGAGGTGGCATGCATGTTTGTGATTGGGTCCAGGGCTGATGTGACAGTGAATACTTATGGATAATAAAGCCATCAGCTTCAGTGACTGAGAGGATGTCATGCTGAGGATGATGGTCAAGGAGTCCAGGTTCTGAGGAAACAACTGCCATAAATGATTGCAGTCACAGAGGTGGCTTATATATTTCACTGCAGTATGTCTTCTTGTAGATATACAGAAAATGGTTGAAGAAATCTTAGGGAATTTAGTGTTCTAATGTTCTTTATATTTGTTATCAAATAACTATAATCATGATAAAATAATGCCAGAGTTCTGTCATCCCAAAAGTCTATGTGTTTAGAGATATTTGTCCTGGATGCAAGTTGCTGTTATTTCATTTACATTAAGATACTATGCTCACACCACTGTGTCTCACCCACATGGCCACTTCATTACTTTAAAGTTTATTGGTTATGTATTCATTTTATGTTTTCTATATGTCCATTCTGGGTAGTGAATCTGGGAAGACGATATGGAGAAAGTGTTTTGCATATCAGAGCGCACTCTTTAGTTTATTTAGACAAGACAGATCATACTCTTTCCCACCCTGAACTCCTTCCAGATAATCCAAACCTTCCTACCGATCCAACCTCAAACCCAAACCCAAAATCCCTAAAAAGGAGAATCTAAAGAAGGAAAACCCAATAAGACAAAAAATTAATAAAGCAAAACAAAGTGAAAAAAATACAGAGGATATGTTTCATGTTAGCTAAATACTCCTGAGCTTAGGGCTGTACCCTGTAGTATAGTTGATATACTCAATGACACTCCATTGGAGAAAACTTGGAGAAACCCTTTCTCAGCAGGTCTCAATTGAAAATAAACTCCTGGTTCGGGGTAGAATTTTGTGTGTACATGCAGTTCTCAGTGCTGGGATTTTTTTTTTTTTTTTTTTTTTTTTTCTGTTTTGAGCCCGTGCAGCTCTTGCATGTGCTGTCTTAGTGAGTTCTTATGTGCATTAGCCAGGTTGTCTTTGGATGACACTTTCCTTAGAGCTATCTATCCACCAGCTTTGGCTTTTATAACCTTTCTATTTTCTGATCTTCTGAGATCCCCGAGCCTTGAGTGGAGGGCTCTGAATAAGTCATCCCATTTATGCCTAGGTAAGGGCACACACACTGTTAATCAGTGAGAATGACAGTGGTCACAGATCAGTATTTCAACCTAAATTTCAGGCTCAGATATCACTCCTATTATACAAACACATGCTGTCACGGAAATCAGTTTTAAAGTTCATAATACAAGCAGGGAAAAGATCATTTTGTAAGTTTTAGTTTTTATAGACTATAAATTTGAGTTAACTGAAAGTATTATATAAAGCATCAAGCTAAATCATATCAATACCATATATTCTTGGAGGTCTACATTTTATCCAAAGATAGATATCAATTATCCCAGCATTGGTACACTTTACTTCTAGTTAGTGTTCTTTAATTTAAGTTATTTTAATTTTTAAAGTAAAAAAAATGAAAATGAAAGGGAAAAATTCATTACAATATTATTCTTATCAAAAGTGGCAACATACTTTAAAATCAAAAGCTTGCAAGTAAAAAATCCCTACCAGAAAGATACCTAAGCTTTTCAAGTTATATTATATCTATAAACGGAACTGTAGTCTCAAACAGCATTTATCTCTAAGCCTGAGTTATAGCTCGCTTCATTGCTCCCTAAACACCAAATTTTCCACTCTAGATGTAGGACATACGGTCTTTAGCTCACTATGCCATGGAACTCAAGTGTGGCACATTTACATCGCCAGCTCCTTGGGAAGAAAAAAAAATAGCACAGGGCACTGAAATCTCCCAGAAGAAAAGATGTGCAATATAAATGCTGAAGTGCAAGGCTTTCATAATGCGGCGATTTCCCTGATTCTTAATAGAAGGAGGACACAGCAGTGCGTGGTAAATCAGCGTCCTGGCTCCTCACTGGCTTTTATGATCAGCGTTAATGGTGGCGCTGTCACACATATTATGGCTGCTTTATTTCAAAAGGCTCTAAGAGGCACAACAGAGTATGAGTATTTTTATAAACATATATTTTTAAAGTCAGCTTTTTGGGCTTTCAGGAATGACAGATGATCCCCAGGAGGGTTTAAGCAAAGAGAGGGATCGAGAGAACAAGGCAGGAAATGAGGCAAATAGGACCATTTATTTGATGTAGGAATTTGGATTTAGCTATAATCTCCATCCCCGTTACCGGTTTGTTTTACCCTAAGTGGAACCAAAATTATTTTTACAGATTAGCAACTATCTTGGGATTGAAGAAGTCTCATTCTCGCCAGAGCCGTGTGACTTTACTTCCCATTACACTTCAGTATGGACCTCCAGGGTGCAGTTGGTTTAACTATACTTGCGATTATATTGTGGGAGATAAAACTCCTTTTGTAACTTCCCAGACCACCAAGCTCTTATGTGAGCTCCACAAAGTCATAGGAAGGAGATAATCTTTGCCATCTCTCTCCTGTTCTCCTATTCTGTGCATTCTGTTTGATACGGCAAGCTAATGTAGACGGCTATAGCCCCAACGAGTCCAAACTGTGTTCCCAGTGACTAGCAGAGGCCACACCAGTTGAGCAGGAAGCCTCCAGGCAGGTTCTGATCCAGAAACACTCTTGCAATGTACACGGACATGAAAGAAGATAGCCACATTTTCCCCCTCTTCTGGTCTTCCTCTACTATTAGACCCTCACCTGCAGAGGCCATTATGATAGCATTTCTGCGATCTAGAAATCTGTTGGTGAAGAAATGGAAAAAATAGCTCCAAATAGTATCTTTTTAGTAAACTCTTGACTTTGAAAATTCTGCTTTCTTTCTCTATCTAGTTACCTGAATGTTTCTTTTGTGGCCTGTTTGTTTATTCATGTGTTAGTGAAAAGACTTAGTATTTAAGTTAAGCCAGATGCTCCACTGGTTAGTGTCTACACTGGTGTGAGGTTCAGATACTTTCTGTTCAAGTGGAAGTAAGATAATCAGATGGAGAAGTGGGCTGGGTGCTGTAGCTGCATGGTGCATGATGATGATCTGACAGTCCAGACAGACCAAGATATCTGAGGGGTATTCAACCTGAAAATGTTGATAAGGGAAGGGTAATTAAAGCTTAAATTTCATACTGGAAAATTCCATAAGTTGATGCAAATATTATAATACCAATTCCCAAGCATAATACATAAAACATATTTTATCATTGGTCTTCCTATTATCAAGCACTGAAAAAATATATAATATGTTAAAATCTCTAAATATTTAATATATAGTATAATAGAATTATTATAATCAGTAAGAGACATCTTATTATAGTTATGTTATTTTCATATCTCATTAGATTGTCATTTTTTACAATTACTAAAACCAACTAAATATCTGATTTACTCAAATTTGGGGACTCAGCTCCCTAGGCCTTATCCATAAAGAGAAGTGAGAAGGATACACAGCTCCAGTCCTGGAGAGGAGTCCTGGGTACTGGCAGAGTTTTGGTAGCTATTGCCTGTTTTTACAGGTGGATGATATAGTGTGTGATGAGCCACTTTGAACTATACTTTCATGTTCTGATATATCAATTAAACAGAAAGTGGCCAATGATAAAATATTTCATTTCAATTTCCTTACCTATAAAGTGATGACATATAACTAGTGAATAATTTGCTGTAAACAAAGTGCAGCTCCTTACCAATGTCCTCACATCATGGGCTGTTAACTGCTCATCTTAATTTCTTACTAAGAATTTAAATAGAGCTTAAATCCCACACTGACTCCCATTATGTGGAGCAATGTGGCATTACTTGAGTCTAAGGATGACAGCTATGTGTCATAACACTTAATATGTACTCAAGTGTCTTTATGCATTAGTATATTAGGTGTGCATTATGATATCGCTAAGTTTCAATTATCCTCTAGGTGTAAAAGGTCTCCATCTTTTCTTCCATTTACTTGTTTATTTGAACTTTATCTATTTCTTTGCCACAGATGCAGAGAAAGACATTTAAGTAGGTACTAATATTTAGCATACTTGGGGATAAATGTAAATTGAGAATTTCTTACAAAGTAATTGTGTGAAATTTAATGAATAGTACTGTTGATGCCTATTTGAAACTAAAATAAGATCATGAATTATTTTGCACAATTGAACATAATGGCCAGTAAATGTCTAGGGATATTTGAACTAATCAGTGACGACTTAATTGTACTAAGGATTAGTTTCCATTTCCTCTACTCCAAGTTTCTCCTATCTCCCCTCATGTCTGGATTCATTCCATTTTCTCATTAGAAAAGAAGAGAATTCTAAGAGATAACAGCAAATCGTAACAAAATAAAATATGAGATAAAACAAAAAGCACCACAGTGAAGTTGGACAAGGCAAACCAACAGATGGACAAGGACCCCAAGAGAAAGCTCAAGAATCAGAGACCCACTCATTCACACACTCAAGGATCCCATCAAAATACTAAACTGAAAGCTGTCATAGATGTATAGAAGACCTGGTGCAGGCTTATACAGGACCTGTGCTTGCTACTTTAGTCTCTGTGAATTCATATGAGCTTCTCTCAGACAGTTCAGAGGGCCTCATTCTTCTGGTGCCCTCCGTCCCCTCTCTCTCTTCTTGCCTCCTCTTTTGAGGGGCTCATTGAGCTATGGTGGGAGGGATTTGATGAAGACACCTCACTTAGATCTCTCTGTCTTTGGGTGTTTGAGTGTGTGTGTGTCTGAAATGTCTGGATGTTGGTCCTTGTATTCATTCCCATCTGCTGCAGGAGGAAGTTTCTGTCACAATGGCTGAACCTATGAGTATAGCAGTCATTTTATCACAACTTTTTAAAAAGACCAGTTATGTCTCTGAAGAAAGTATTTTCAATCCAAGGGCCTTTCCATCTCAAAGAAAGTACTAATGAGTGGTTAAAAGTACATATTGCTCTTCCAGTGAACTGGAAGAGTTCTTGTTCCAGTATCTATATCAGGTGATTCACAACTGCTCGGAAGTCTAGCTACAGGGGAATAGGATGCTTCTGGCCTCCATGGGTACATGTGTATGTGCACATGCTTAAGAACACACATTTAAAAATTATAAGAGTAAGTCTGAAAAAAGAGATGTAGCAACGAGATCCCATTTGTTGATTGTTGATCTTACTTCCTATACTACTAGATTCCTATAAAGAAAATCTTTACCTGTGCCTATAAGTTAGAGTTTATTCCATACTTTCCCCTTACCTGTTTCAGGTCATAAGTTGAGGTGCTTCATGCCTTTGAACTTGAATTTTGTACAGAACAAGAAAGAATAATCTCATTTCATTCTTCTACACGTGGATAGCCAGTCATAATGGCAATAGTTACCTATACAAAACCTACACAAGATCAATCTAATCGAAATCCCAGTACAGATGGGAGAGGGCCTCATGAAGTCCATTTCATAAACAGAAGAGGTTGGTAGTTGAAGGCTTGTAGGATAGGGGGAGTTAGTTTTCTTCAGGAACTTTGTTCCTGTTATGCTTCCTATATTCCATTGTACATGATCTATACTCATGAACATGGTGATGTCACTCTTTGGATTCAGTGGGCTGTAGAAAGAGGATCTGAAGTTGAAAGAGAGATGTGGGTTGACTTAGAAGTTCTAGAAGGGAGGTGGGGAGTTAATTATGATCAAAGCACATTGTATACAAACATGTGTGAAGCTACCAAATAATGGCTAAAAATCACAAGACATACATAAAGTTGAAGCACCATGAAAGGTTATTTCTGGGTACTATCTATCACACAGGCAAGGAGAATTTGACCACTGCATGACAGTCACTTTTTATAAAGGTTGTTTAAAGAGTTTTAAATGGACGCACATGCTGTTGAAGGCTCCATGAAGCAAAGAATAAGTAAAAACATACAAACAAACACAAACAGACTTTTAGCTTTCAAACGTCTCAGTTTCTTAGGGTAATCAGACACAAACTGAGGGCAAATGCTCCCCTGTGGATTTGAGAAAGTCCTATACACGGAAAAAAAGAAAGGATAAAAATCTCTACTTTACTCACTTCATCTTTTGATAGGCATCATGGCAATATTTTCTTCTATTATTTTATTAGTGATATAATTTCTCATAGTTTTACAAAATCATTTTCTTTTTAAAATATATTTTATGTATGCATACATGTGTGTCTTTGAATGGCAAGTGCATATATGTGCAGGAGGCAACTTCAAGGCCAGAGATACAGTTAGATCACTTCTCCAGCTGGAGTTAAAAGTTCATGTGAGCTGCCTCACATGTTCGGTTTCTGAGAACTGAAGTCAGATCTTCTTCCTGAAAGGGCAGTGTGTACTCTTAACCACTGCACCTTGTCTCCAGTCCCTTTGCAAATTTTTTATTATTGACAAAAAAGTATTGTTGATTTTTATTTTAAAATCATGTCCTGGTGGAAAAATCAAGATGTGTTGGTTGTTGACATTAGTTCAATGCCTTAAAACTCATGTGCATTCATATCGATGCAAGTGGAACCAACAATAGATCACACTAGGCTCAGGTGATGCTATTCTAACTGCTCAGTCTCCTAGCCTCCGGGAGACTGATGATTCTGGGCTGCATACCTGTGTAAGTGTTTTCCTTCCTAAACCAAAGAATGCCCCTTGCCTTCCTTTACTAGGAGAAGGCTCTCATGCTACAATGGACAGTGGGGTGAGTACAAGTGCCTGATTGCCATGATCTTTTTATTTTTGTATTTGTGCTGTTTTGATTATTTTTTAATCAAATATCATTCTCATTTTAAATTGTCCAAATGTTATCAATTCCTAAAACATTTAATCAGATATCACTTCCTTCATGAACATCTTTTGGCAATTCTAGCACATGGTGATTGCTTCATTTACTTTATTTCTATAGTATCTAAATGCCTAAATTTATTTAAATGATTTTACAGTTTACAAACTTTCTTCCTTTGTGAGTCTTGACTGGATCATCAAATCTACTCCATGATTTGGTTAAAAATTGTTATTCACCATTGATATTTTATAGAAGATTAGCTCAAAGGTGAGAAAGAATGAACTATTATTCTCAGGTCACAGGGCTGGTGTGTGACAGGACAGAGATCCAAATCATAGCATGACAGACAGTTCTACAACTCAGTGTGCTTGCCACCCAATTGCACTGACTTCTTTTTAAATTTTAACCCACTCTCACTGCCCACTCCCAGTTAACCACTCCTACAATCCTTCTTCCAAGCCCCCTTCCCTTCTCTGATTGGGTGGAGCTCCTCTGGGTATCCTCTCACCCTTGTACATCAAGTCTCTGTGAGGCTGGGCACATCCTCTCTCCCTAAGGCCAGACAGGGCATCTCAGCTACAGCATATCCCACATGCAGGCAACCGTTTTTGGGATGGGCCACCATGCAGTTGTTCAAGACCCACATGAAGACCAAGCTGTACATCTGCAACAAATGTGTGGAGAGTCCTAGGTTCAGCCAGTATATGTTCTTTTTTTTTTAAACATTTTTTATTAGATATTTTCTTTATTTACACGTGATATGATTTCTCCTTTCCCAGTTTCCCTTCCAACAAACAAACAAAGAAACAAACAAACAAAAACAACAAGAACAAACCCCTGTTGCCATCCCCCTCCCCATGCTTGCCACTCCACCCTCTCCCACTTATTGGCCCTGGCATACCCCTACACTGGGGCACAGAACCTTTGAACTGAGTACAGGGTCCCCAATGAAGGAGTTAGAGAAAGGACCAAAGGAGCTGAAGGGTTTGCAGCCCCTTAGGATGAACAACAATATAAACTAACTAGTACCCTCAGAACTCCCAGGTACTCAACTACCAACCAAGGACTATACATGGTGGGACTGATTGTTTTGGCAGCATGTGTACAGTATATTTTCTTAGGTTGGTGGTTCAGTCTCTGAGAACCTCCACAGGTCTAGCTAGGCTAGACTCTTCTTAAAGTGAATTGATTGCTATGTCATGGATTTAAACAGTATATACCATGGTATTGCTTTGGGCTTGGTTGGATATCCTCTTTATTTAAGATTGTGGTTAGCCTTTTGGCTCTTTGACTCATGCTTGTGCTGCTAGAATTGAGGCTTTTAGTTTAGAAGGAAAGTCTTTCAGATCCCGAGAGCACACCTTGAACTGGTTTTTCAAAAAATTGAAGGAACTGCAGCTGAAGTAAGAGAATTTAATTGCACAAGGACAGCAACATCTGAGGCTGCAGAGGAGAGAGCATTTGAGAGTATTATTCAGGTCTGAGGAAGACCTAGCCAGGTTCCATTGACACTAAGAATAGGTCTCTCCTATTAAGTTTAAACATGTAGCACAATTATATGATTTCAAGATCAAAATTGCCCATCTTCTGAAAATTCTGCTTCTGTTCTGTCCTTCTTCATGGTAATTACCTTGTCACTATGTATAACCATGTTTTAAGTTTTTTTAAAGGTAAATAAACGTGCCATATAAAAGGAAGCTTAGATAAGGAAGCTTAGATAACAGACTATTATGTACTTTGTTGTTTTTATTTAATGTCTTAGAGATAACACCATATTCATGTATAGGAATCAATTTCAAGATTACATTTTGACTAGTACTCTATTTATGGATGGCTCATAGTTTATTCAACTGGTCCCTTCAAATCTTTTATTATTTATAAACTTTTGCTTGTTTTTTTAAAATTAATCATTCCATTTGTTTACATCTCAAATGATATACCACTTCCCAGTTATCCCTCCACACCTTTCCCCATTCCACAGCCATCCTCTCCTTCCTTCCCTTTACCTCTATGAGGGTGCTCCCCCCACAACCTCTCTTGCTTTTTATATATAATTTTGTAGGAATTACTCATGCTCACAAATGGTGTTATAATTTTCATGCATGGAATGAATTTATAATGACAGAAACTTTAAAGGGAAATGCATTTCCATTTGTTATACATACTGAAGATTTTGATTATTTCAGTTAACTTGGTGAGGAAGTGTCTTCTAGAATTCTCTCTGACCTATGTTATTGTCGGGCTTTTTGGTTTTGTGTAATAGGTGGTAGTGCTTTATTATAACTTTGTTTTGAATTTCTCTCATCAGATGAGGTTGCTCTCCTTTCCCTCTGCATTCCTCCTTTCTCATCTTTACTATCCTCTCGTCTCTGAAGACATGATCTTATATAGTCAACTGGCTTGGAATTTGAGACTATCTCATTTCAAATTTTGAATGCCGACTTTTCAGGCAGGGGCTGCCAGTCCCATTTTCTCTTTTTACAGCCCATTTAGGAAGCTTGTCCTACTATCCATTCCTAACTTTGTTCCAATTTCTGTTGGATTATGATTAATATTTTTTGTATTTCTTAATCTGCATGCCTTTGGATTCCTATTTATAGTACATTATTCTTTTTAAAGGACAACATCCTTTTTTGTGTTATGATAGCAGTTATAGATAATTTTTCCAAACAACACTATAAAATTATTAAACCATGGTTTATTCTTTTTTTCTGAGTTGCAATTGGGTAGTTAGGCACATATTTCAGATCCTAGATTGAAATGGACTTTATATTTGTTTCTTTCAAGTTAAAATAACATGTTCTTGTTTACATTTAATCATATTGCATTTTATCCAGGCACATGAGAAGTGGATTGAATTCAATTTTGTCTTTAGTCAACATGCTTTCTTCTCTGGATACAAATTAAGATTTGATTAATCATTTCTAGCCACACTATAGTTTGAGGCTATAGATTATAAGAATTTCAGAAGCCCCCCCCTTTAAAGAAAAAGAACACCACCAACAAATAACCCAATTAAAATGGGGTACAGAGCTAACCAGAGAATTCTCAACAGAGGAATCTTTAATGACTGAAAAGCACTTAAAGAAATGTTCAATGTCATTAATCATCAGGGAAATGCAAATCAAAACAACTCTGAGATTCCACCTAACACCCACTAGAATGGCTAAGATAAAAAACCAAAAGTCAGCTCATGCTGTGGAGGATGTGGAGCAAGGAGAATACTGCTCCATTACTGGTGGGAGTGCAAACTTGTACAATGACTCTCAAAATCAATTTGGCAATTTCTCAAAAAATTGGGATTAGTTATATTCCAAGACTCACTATACAACTTCTGGGCATGTACCCAAAAGATGCCCCACTATACTACAAGAACGCTTACTCAACTAAGTTCATAGCAGCTTTTTTCATTTCTAGCCAGAAATGAAATCTAGATATCCCTCAACTGAAGAATGGATAAAGAAAATATGGTTTATTTACACAGTGGAATATTACTCAGCTATTAAAAATAAAAACATCATGAGATTTGAAGGGAAAAATCTAGAAAAGGTCATCCTGAGTGAGGTAACCCAGGCCCAGAAAGACAAACATGGTATGTGCTTCCCTTTTTTCTTTTTGTTTTGCTATTCCAAGTTATTTATTTATTATCTTTACATCCTAATCACAGCACCCTTTCTTTTCCCAGTTCCCCCTTGACATGTCCCCTACCCCTACTCTCTCCTCCCTTTCATCTCTGAAAAGGTGGAGGTTGGCCCTGGGTACCAATACATCCTAGAATCTCAAGTTACTGCAGGGCTATGTACATGAGACCAGACAAGACAGCCCAGTTAGGGGAACAGGATCCACCGGCAGGCAACAAAGTCAGGGTAAGACCCCATTCCAGTTGTTGGGAAAACCACATAAAGACCAAGCTGTACAATCGCAACGTATGTGTGTGGGGGACTAGGTCCAGCCCTTGTATGCACTTAGCCTCTGGGAGCACCAAAGATGCAGGTTAGTTGATTCTGTTGATCTACTTGTGGAGCCCCTATTCCTTCCTGGTTCCTCAGTCAGTCCCCCAATTCTTCCACAAATTTCCTAAGGTGTCTTTAAAGACGGATGGTCTCTGGCCTTCTAGCTTTCTAACTATAGTGAATTAGAATTGTAACAAAAATAAAAAGCACAAAATACTTTTCTATTTCTACATGTTTATGCACACTTTCCAGATGTGGAAGTAAGATGGCATACTATATATATATATATATATATATATATATATATATATATATATATATACACATATGTGTGTGTGTGTTTGTGTGTGTGTGTGTGTATGTGTGTGTGTGTGTGTGTTTGTGTGTATGTG
Source organism: Mastomys coucha (assembly GCF_008632895.1). Classification (NCBI taxonomy): domain Eukaryota; kingdom Metazoa; phylum Chordata; class Mammalia; order Rodentia; family Muridae; genus Mastomys; species Mastomys coucha. The sequence continues at coordinate 78,324,406 of NW_022196905.1, read as the reverse complement.
TATAACTCCTTACTCAATATAGCTGGGAACAATGACTTCAGACCTATTTGATGCAGTTCCATAGCACAATGTGTATTTAGTATTACACCAAACAACGGCTATATACCTTTCCTAATCCTTCCCATAAAGCTGCAAGCCTTTGATTTTGGTTGGTATAAAATGCAGATAAAGAAACAGGATATAAAGGGTGAAAAATTATGATTCAAGCCACATTCTCTTTCTCTTACTCTAGCATATCTCTCTTGGCCCTAATTAAGAAGGATGCTTTTGAGATAAACATTTATATGTATTTATCTGGAGAACAAGTTCATTATCTTTGAAACATTTCTAGCTTTCCCCACATCTCTCATTCTAGACATGACAATTAAAAGTGTCCTAGAGAGTATTATTTCCTAGTTTTCTCCAAGAACATTAAAGAAAATGTTTGTCAAAATACAAATCTTAATTATTTGTTTATTCTACTACAAAGTTTTAATAAAGAAGATTAAATATTCATAACTTTCTGAGATAAAATGTTGGGACAAGCAAGTTTTTACAAAAACAATCACAGCTACCTGATGTTGATGATTATAGATGCTACGTAGGTGATTCAGAACACAGCTGGGTTCATCTGTCCACTCTGAAAATCAGCATGATGTCAGGGTAGTTAGAAACAAATAGAAATTCTAATTCTAATTCTTGGCTTTCCCAAAAGTGAATCCTGACTGTCTGTATCAATATTGTTCAGACAAATCAAGAAAATACCTGTGGTGAATGATTTGGTTTTATGCACTTTGGGATGAAGAGGCAAGACCAACCACACATTTGGTCACAGGGTAAGATTTGGGTTTGGGCTTTGGGGAAATTTAACCAGATGGGCACTTTTCTAGATTGGATGGTATCAGGGAGTGATGTAATTCTGGTATTAGGTGTCATAATACAGTTGTTCTACTAGAGAAGATTAAAGCAAGGCTAAAGTTACAGTAATATTTGCTTCTATTACCCAAGTCAGTCTATTTGATGGCTCTTCTGGTTTGAACAATGAAAATATTGTGTCTGTGTTCAGAAACCCTACAATAAGGAGTTGATCTTTCTTTTGTTTTTGTTGTTGTTGTTATTTTCTGTCCTAGGCATAGGTAGCATTTTCAGAAATTACTATTCTATAAGGAAATCTATTTTAATAGGATACCATCATGGCCTCAATTGTTGAAGCAAGAAAGTGTCCTGGTGTTGGGTTATGTTCTTCTACACCAAATAATCCACAATTTCCTCCTTTTGTTTAATTTGTACATGAATATAATTGTATTCTTCAAGGTTAACAAAGTTCCAGCTATGTAATAAAAATATTTTAAATTTCCATTGCCCATCATAATTGTTTGTTATAAGTACACTCAAAAATGTTTTCCTTATTTTTTTATAATGAATTGATGCTTTTTAAAAAAGATTTATTTATTATTATATCTAAGTACACTGTAGTTCTCTTCAGATGCACCAGAAGAGGGCATCAGATCTCATTACAAATAGTTGTGAGCCACCATGTGGTTGCTGGGATTTGAACTCAGGACCTTCGGAAGAGCAGTCAGTGCTCTTAACCTCTGAGCCATCTCTCCAGCCCCCAAATGTTTTCCTTATTGAACTCATCTTTAAATTCTACCTTTTGAGGTACAACATGTCTTCCAGATTTGGCACAAGGGAACAGAAGTTAAATACCTCATTGTACTTCCTTATGTTCCATTGGACAGATTCAGACCCATCATCCCTCAAAGAAATATGTATGTATGTATGTATGTATATATATATGCATATATGTATGTATATATGCATGTATGTATGTATGTATGTATGTATATGTATGTGTATATACATATATATGTACATTTTAGTTTCTTTATATATACTTTATCTTATCTTTCTATGCATACATTTGAAAAATAATGAATCTGAGCTCTAGATAAACATACACTAATATGTATCTTACAAACAACATTCTTTTTTTTATGTATCTAAATTATTTTGCTTTTTGCTTCTCTTTCCTCTCCTTCCCCCAACTTCTCACATGTACCCCCCTTTCAAATCTATGGTCTGGTGGTCATTGGTTATTATTGTTAAATATACATATATTTAACAGTTATATTTGAATTATAAATACAATCTGCGGATTCATTTTAGTGTTGCTTCTATGTATATGATTTTAGTGATACCACTTGGAATTTGGTAGTTTAAGGAGCTCATCCCTGGGAGACACTAATTCTTCCTTTGTTAGATCTTAGTTTACCATAGTTCTTTGCCTAGCAGTGGGACCCTGTAAGATTTCCCCCTACATACCAGCATGTTCATCTGGTGTGGTCTTTATTTAGAACTTATTTAGGTGTCATGGGTACATCTTCCTTGTCATTTCTAGGAGGCTCAACCTCTCAGAAGACTTGCTGGTCCCCTGGGTCTTACCATATTTCCACCCTCTCTTCTGCATTGTTCCCTGAACCTTAGGTGAAGGGGTTATATTGTGGTTGTATTAGTTGAACATATGTGGAAAAGAAGGAAATGTATGAAGAAAATACAGACATGGAGAGACAGAAAGATGTATTTAAAAATTTGACTCTTCATATTATGGAGATAATAGTCCCAAAGTTGTAGGACAGATTCTCAAGCTGGTGTTTTAAGGAAGAGTTGTATGGGGGCCTGAAAGCTACATACCTGGCACATTTCCCTTTGGACAATCCTTTGCTCTTTCAATCTTTAAGCCTTTGTCTGATCATGTGGAGGTCACCCATACTATAGAGAATTGCCCATGCATATAATCTCATCCAAAATTTACCAACACAAATATTCAGAATAGCATTTAAATCAAATATCTGCACCCCATGGGCTATGTAAGCTAACACAAAGAAATAACCATCATAAAGAACGTGCAATGTCTCTAAGAGGTCTTTCTCAGAACCTTGGTAATGGCTACTTGAAACTTAAGACTTTGTACAACAGTTTAGTTGTTTTTTTTTTTTTTT
>NW_022196905.1:78320494-78321415 GCF_008632895.1 Mastomys coucha | reverse complement strand
TTTTTTTTTTTTTAGTAAACTAACATATATATCATTAAAATTTGTATTGTGTAAGTACACATTTGTTGCATATATATTAGCTCAGTAAAAACAACAAACATCTATCCAGAACTGATAGTTTCATATTCTGTGTGATTGGCAGGATAGGGACTGCTATTTACGTTTTAAAGAGAAAGTAAACCCAAGATGAATGATTTACGAATACTGTGTGGTAAGTCAAAGATCAAAGCATAGACATTAAATCTTCCCCATTCTTCATTCTATTAGAAATAAATTATAACAATTGTGATTATAAAAAGATGAAGGGGTATAAGGATATGTTTTATGGGGGTGTGGTGAGGTGTGGGGGAAGGGGATGTCTTGGCGGGCTCATGCCAAGGCATCCCTTCCCCCTGAGGGATCAGCCACAAGGCAGTAGAGTGCAGAATAGAGTTTATTCAGGGCATGGGGAAGGGAGTTAAGAGGCTAGTAGAGGAAGAGAAAGGCAGAGAGAGAGAGAGAGAGAGAGAGAGAGAGAGAGAGAGAGAGAGAGAGAGAGAGAGAGAGAGGAGAAGAGAAGAGGAGAAGAGGAGAAGAGAAAAGAGAAAAAGAGAGAAGAGAAGAGAGGAGAGGAGAGGAGAAGAGAAGAGAAGTAGAGGCCGGCCATGACAATGTGGTGGGGGGGAGAAGGAATGAGGAGAGAGGGGGGTCAAGAGAGAGAGGCAAGAGTAAGAGAGAGAGGAGGGGGCAAGCAGCCCCATTTATTTATTTATTTATTTATTTATTTATTTATTTATTTATTTATTATTAGATATTTTCTTTATTTACATGTAAATTTCTCCTTTCCTAGTTTCCCCTCCAAAAAAAACAAAGAAATAAACAAAAACAACTAAAACAAACCCCTGTTGCCTTCCCCCTCCCCATGCTTGCCACCCCACCATC
>NW_022196905.1:78315654-78320484 GCF_008632895.1 Mastomys coucha | reverse complement strand
TCTGCTTTGATGTGGAGGTCCCTGATCCACGTAGACTTGAGCTTTGTACAAAGAGAAAGGAATGGATTGTTTTGCACTTTTCTACATGTTAACCGCCAGTTGAGCCAGCACCATCTGTTGAAAATGCTGTCTTTTTTTCCACTGGATGGTTTTAGCTCCTTTGTTAAAGATTAAGTGACCATAGGTGTGTGGGTTCATTTCTGGGTCTTCAATTCAAGCAGCCCCTTTTTAATGGGCCAGGCCTACCTGGCTGTTGCCAGGTTAACTTTGGGGAGGAGCATACCTAGCTGTTGCCAGGTAACTGTGTGGGTGGAGTCCAGACAGAGTACCAACACAAATTACATTAAGTCAAATGAAGCAAATCATCATTAAAACATGTAAACAGAGAGACATTTGGAGCTAATAACACATACTTACAGGAAAATATAGTTTTACATGTATTTAAAGAATAAGGAATTTAAAAACAGTCTAAATTCAACTTTTATGTCTAATTGTAATTTCATGGAACACTCAGAATTTCTGTAGTATGTTTGTGAATGTGTCCTTTTATAGTAAAAAAAATAAACAAGATGGCATGGTGCTGTGAATAAATAATGTTTAAAGATTTTAATGAATAATTCTGTTGTTGTGTGAGTAGCAAGAGAAGCAAAACTGCAAACCAACCCACTGTGCCTGCTGGACCAGCTGAAGGGCTCACCTTTGAACTAAGAGATACTGCAGAGACCCACTAATGGCTTCTGGGTTTCTTTCTAAAGAACCAGCTGCCAAGGCATTGTGCCACAGCTGAAACCTTGTCAGGAAAACCTCAGTCTCCACAGGTATCTCAAACACTTATATACTAAATAGCAACAAGTGACAAGGGTGTGTGAGTTAACTGTGACAGTTTTTTAAAATTCCTTTAAAGGGATTTGTTGAGAGTAGACAGAGATACGAGAAGACAATGGGGTATATATGGTATCAAAGTACATTTCATATATGTATGAAATTGTGAAGGAATTTCTAAAAAGGAGCCGCATCTTTTCACAAAGAAAGCAAATCAAAAGCATACTAGTTAATGAAAGGATTTGGGTCAAAGTTAACTTATAGAATATTCTTGGGATGTCTATTGACTAATGAGTAGCAGAATTAGGATTAGGTCTTCTTATCTTCTCACTCTCTCTTCACTTTACCTTTTCTAACTGACTTTTACTTTGTCAGATGAAGTGAGACAGAGATGTGTTGGGCTCACTAAGGCAGAGCTATGGAGACATTCATAATTTGTTGGATGGTTGTGTATTTCTGAACATGTCAAGAAATTTCCTACATTGTTCTTTATTTCTCCAGTGTATTTTCTATTGATTCATGCTTGTTTTGTATTTATATCCATTCTTAAGAATGACAAAGAAAGAAAGGAGAAATCAAGGTGGAATCAGTATTTGGGACAAGAAGAAATCTTTTCATTATTTTCTTGGTTCTCAGGTTTTACTGATTTAGAACAAGCAGTGATTTTTCTTGTGATACCTTTAATTATGTTTCCTGTCACAGATATAAGCCATAGGAATGGACAGAAGAGTAACTTTTGTTCAATTTGGGCTGAGTGTCACTAAACGTCCCCATTCTTATCAGCTCTACGATGATAGTCACTTACTCCAAGAAATGCTGTATCCTTAATTTATTTTTAAAGAAAATATCTCCTTCAATTAGTCATTTTAATTTTAAAATGTTAGTGAGAACAGAGTTATATTTAGGAGGCGTTTTAGAAACATATATGAATAGAGTTTACCTTAATGATATAAAATCCATATACTGCAAGCTCCTTAATATGTAAAATGTTAGACTTTAGTAATTACTATTTAATACTAAAAAAGGATTAATTTTCCTTAAATCCTACCATTCTTCAAATTCTTTTCTGAAGTATGTAATTCATGGTAAAGATATTTTCAAGATGTCTAACTTCTTTAATGCAAGTTTTTAAAGGTAACAATGCAAGCCCCTACACCAGAAGAAAGTTGCAGTTTCAAAAACTAAACTGCCACTCCAAATGGTTGAGCATGATTATTTAAGACATTGTGTATGATAAAGCCATGGAGGAAAGGAACAAAAGGGGTAAATGATGTAATTTTATTATAATTTAGTCAAAATAAAAGAAAGTTTAAAAGAAAGATGTCTTTTTAGTATTATATTTTTTATTTAAATGATCAGCTAAAATTTAATTATTCTGAAAACATTCTGATTCAATTTGACATTGACTTGTATGAAGAACTGTGCATTCTGTGATCTCAACATTATTTATTCTTATTTGGCAAGATACAGAGAATTCTTATTTCTTATGTATTTTCATTTATGAATATAATGGATAATTTTATGTGTTAACTTAACCAGAATATGGAATTTCTGAAAGATTTGATTTAATACTACTTTATGGGTTGAAGCATTATTATCTGTGACAGTGCTTCTAATAAAAAACAGAAATTTGAGTCTATGCGCTGAATGAATGAGATAGGTCTTCCCGGGGTGTGTGGGTACAATTTTGTTCTAGAAGGTCAAGAAGAATGAAGTGTAGGGGGAGGAAGGCCTTGCCCCACACCTGACTTCTGACTCCATGAGCAAGGCCATTGGACTCTTCTCATCTTCTGTGTTTTTGAGGTTCTAAACTTCTGTGTTTTCTTGAGTCTCCAGACTTCTGGTATAACTTAAACATATACCTCTGACTTATTTTTTCTCAGGCCTTCAAACTCTACCATACCTCATTAACAGTTGAATTATCTCTTTATGCTGTAAGTATTATTCATCTTAATAAAACTTTATTTTTAAAACTTTTCTGTCTTATGAAAAAAGGCTTCTAACTAAAATTCTAAGATCAGATGGATTTACAGCAGGATTCAACCATACTTTCAAAGAAGATCTACAGCTAATCCTACTTAAATTATTTTAAAATATAAGAATAGAAGGATTACTATGAATCCAATATTGCTCTAATACCTAAACAAGTTAAATATATAATAAAAGAAGAAATAGGTTTAAAATTCATGATAAAATACTTACAAAGCAAATAAAGACATACATGAAAGGGAATATAATCTATGAACACATTGCCTTTATCCCAGAGATGCAGGGATGGTTCAACATACACTAATCAATAAATGTAGTAAATCACACAAGTGGAATTAAAGACAAAAACTATATGATAATCACAATATATAGTAAAAGCCTTGACAACAACCAACATGCCTTCTTGATAAAAATCCTAGATACGGTAGTACTAGAGGGAACATATTTCAAGGTAATAAATGTTGTCTATGAGAAATCTGCAGCCAACATTGTTCAAGATGGGGAAGTTTGAAATACTACTGAAACCAGAAAGTATACAGAGATGTCAACTCTCCTCATTCATTCTCAATATTGTGCTCAAAGCATTTGCTGGAGCAATAAGGCAAGAAAGGGAAATTAATGGGATACACACAGCAAGAGAAAAAGTCAAACTATCCCTATTTTCAGATGATAGGATATGTTACATAAAAGATCTCACAAATTTAATCAGAAAATTCTTAGATATAATCAGTGTCAATAAAGTATACAGAATCAACTTAGAAAAATCAGTAGTTTTTCTATGTACCATCAACAAACTTATAGAGAAAAAGATCATGGGCATAGTTTTGCCAAGGACCAGTCTCAACGTGGAGAGGGGTTCCTGAGAAAGGACTGTTTGGGAATAGTGGAAAAAAATGACTTGAAGTCACTCATAGATAAAAGCTGACAGCTCTGTGTTCTCCTTGAGACAGCTCTCTAGAGATCCCCAGACAGCTCAGCTCTTGCAGACCAATTCCCAGTCTTTTATTTGCATATCAATTCAATCACCCTTGATTCTCAGAGAAAGACAGTAAGTACAAGTTTTTAACATGGCAAATGAGTTCAGAGATTTGCCTGCCTTTGTAAGCACAGACAATAAGCTAGCTGGGTGGGATCTTGCTCTGAAATCACCATTCCCCAAATTTCTTTATCTCCTGGTGCCAAGTTCTGCCATGGAGAATGGATGGTATGATTTAGTTCCTGCCCCTGGAACAGAGATAGCAGGGCATGGGCCTCCATGAATGTTGATGGTTGATAGTCATGAGAATTGCTTGCATAAAGATGTACATACTTTATGTTCCTCCTTCTGGATATATTCTCCCTGGCAAAGTTAATGACTTCATGATAATTTGAAGCAGGGTGAGTCTGGGAGTTAAAAGTGTGTCTAATGTTCTTAGCAAAATGGTAAATGTTGTGACCCTCAGGACAGCCCTGAAGACTGTGAGAAAGGACAGGCCCCACGACTCCCAGGGGAGCTGCAGGGCGGCAGGGACAGGATCCTCTCAGCTTCCGAATGACAGAGGAGGATCAGCTTCCTTCTCTGCCCCTTCCCTGCAAGTGGAGGGCCTACCTCCAGAGAGCGCCTTAAGCCAGAGACCTGGGCGAGATCCGCCATTTTCTCTCAGGTGAGTATCTGAGACTGGAGCAGCCAGCCGGGAGGCACAAGCCCCATGACTCCCAGGGGAGCCTCAGGGTGGCAGGGACAGGATCCTCTCAGTTTCCGAGTGACAGAGGAGGATCAGCGTCCTTCTCTGCCCCTTCCCTGCAAGTGGAGGGCCTACCTCCAGGGAACACCTTAAGCCAGAGACCCGGGCAAGAGCCGCCATTTCCTATCTGGTGAGTTTCTAAGACTGGAGCAGCCAGCTTGAAGGAACAGGCCCCACGAGTCGCAGGGGACTTGCAAGGTGATAGGGACAGGACAAGCTCTAGCCAGAGACACTAAGAACATCTAACACCAAAAAGCAAATGATGGTGAAAGGCAAACGCAAGAATCCTACCAAC
>NW_022196905.1:78314396-78314715 GCF_008632895.1 Mastomys coucha | reverse complement strand
CACAGGGTAAGGTCACACACTGAGCCACACTGTAGGCTGAGCTGTTTTCATCAATATTACCACAGTTCATAAGAACATTCTATTTCTAAGACTTTAACATCTGAACTAGTAGTTATGGGAATGAAGTAAACTCTGTGATCTTGTTCAATTCAAACAGGCTCAAAGCAGAAGAAGCTGGAGAACCTGAAAGAAGCTAACACTGCTGTTGTTCAGACAGTAAAATGAAGGCCAAGGCTGAAGCAGTTTAGCAGAACAGTTTGTATCACTTGTTTGTACCTTACCAATGCAATAAAGCTGGAACCAAACTCCTGGCAAAAAA
>NW_022196905.1:78285001-78314386 GCF_008632895.1 Mastomys coucha | reverse complement strand
AAAAAAGACTGTAAGACAGAATTCTGAAAACATGAGTTCAAGAATGTATAATAATTTTTCAACTATACAAAATATAAAGATGCAATATAAACTGTATGAGAGGCTTTTACAGACCTAAAAAATCAAAGACAGCTTCAGTATGAGCCAACTTGACATAAAGATTTTAAAGAAGGAGATATAAAGATTTGGGGAGTAGTGATTGAACTCAAGATCCCACCCAGCTAAGTTTATTGTTTGTGCTTACTAAGGCAGGCAGATTCATGAGTTCCTGGTCAACCTGGGACAAAGAGAGGTTAGGTGCAGGCATGGTGGGAATGGTGATTTCAGAGCAAGATCCCACCCAGCTAGCTTATTGTCTGTGCTTACAAAGGCAGGAAGATCTCTGAATTCATTTGCCATGTTAAAGACTTGTATTTACTGTCTTTCTCTGAGAATCAAGGTGTTTAAGTCATAAAATGCTGACTCATTGGATAATAAAAAAGGGAACCTGAGGTGGGTGATTGAATTGATATGCAAATAAAAGACTGGGAATTGGTCTGCAAGAGCTGAGCTGTCTGGAGATCTCTACAGAGCTATCTCAAGGAGAACACAGTTGTCAGCTTTTATCCATGATTGACTTCAAGTCATTGTTTTCCACTGCTCCCAAAAACCTCTTCCTCAGGAAGTCCTCTACAAGCTGAGGCTGGTTTTTGATACATTCTCATTAAGGATACCTTCAAAGGAAAAAAAAAAGTTATGAATAAACCTAACCAACAAGGTAATATCCTTCTCCAATAAAGACTTTAAGTCTCTAAAGAAAGAGTTAGAAAAGTCACTAAAATATGGAAAGAGATTCCCTACTTATGGATTGATAAAATTGATATTGTTAACATAACCATTCTACTGAAAGCAATTTATGTATTCCATGTACCCAAATAAAAACATCCAGCTCATTCTTTACAGAAAGAGAAAGAAAACTATTTTAAAATTGTTTATAGTCTTAGCAATTTGGGAAATAAAAATCAAAATTACTTTGAAGTTCTATCTTAAATTAGAATGACTAAGATAAAACAAACAAGCAACAATAAATGATGAAGAGGATGTGGGGAAAATGAAATTCTTACTCGCTGTTGTTGGGATTGCAAACCAGTGCAGCTGCTATGGAAAGTAGTGTATTATCATATGTAATTTTATGTAAATGAATAGTAATATGATCTATATGACATATACATTTAAACTAAATTCCCCTATCTGAATTTACAATGCCCTTTTTATGTACCACAGAGTGATGATGATGATGATGATGATGATGATGATGATAATAATAATAATAATAATAATAATAATAATTATAATAATAAAAACTAGCATCAGGCCTCAAAAACTTTCAAGTAGTTGGTCATATAAGTCCAACCAAGGTGTTTTAGTTTCCATTTTTTGCCTCCTAGAGGTTCAGTTACATTTCTAATGCTGAAGACACCCTTTGTTTTAGACAGGATTTGGAGGATTCTTTCATTGAGAATTATCTTTCAAGGTACCCAAAGCATCTGAAGTAGGTAATCAACCAAAAGTCCTACACAGTTATGTCTGTGATGTAGAATGATGATCAGAATGACACAATGACCCTAAGGGTCTAATGTAAAGTTACATACCTGGATATAACCAGCATCCTCTAATTGTTCTGAAGGACTGCTCAGCAAGAAAGAAATTATGCCTGCTATGAGAAACCCAGCCAACTGTCCAGAATTAATGAATTGTGGGTCTTAGAAGAGAATTTACAACTGCTACTTTAGCAAAATTGTATAACTTTTAACTTTTAACTCAATTCTACATGTAAGTATAGCTCTAATACCTTATCAAAGCAACTTCTCTTTGTAGCACATGGATACAATTCCAGAAAACCAAATCCAATAAAAATGTAGAGAATAAGTGATTGTGTCCAGACCCAACTGATGTGTCTATAACACATCTTCTGTACCTAAGGCTCAGGGAACAAGATGGGGTGGAAAGATTCTAAGTGTCAGAGGAACAGAAATTCTGGTATGAGAGTTAATCATCTAGAAATAACAGAGAAGCTATACCCATGAATTCTCAACATGACTGCATAAACAACACCTGAACAAAGATAATTACCAGTATACATGCTAAGAAGAAAGGATAAATCTCACAGGACCCCAACCCTAGAATAAAACAAAACAAAACAACAACAAGAAACAAAACAAAACAAAAACAAAACTATAGTCCACTAAGGAATGATGAGAGTGGGAGAAATAGTCTTCCCAATGGAAGAATGCACTATTTTTCTTTTATCCAATACCAAATAGCTAGTCTTGAAAGTATATACATATACATATACATATACATAATAACAGACTAAGCAAGAAGTATTTATATAGTTAGAAATATATCTTTATGTAAAAAATCAAAGAGAAAGAAATCATGAATTTGATAGTGAAGCATGGGTAACATGGGTGGAGTTGATGGGAGGAAAGGGAAGAGAGAAAAGTGGTTCAATTATATTTCAATTTCAAAATATTTGTTTGCCATAAATTATTAAAAATTGCACATAGTTCATGTATAAATTGTAGTTAATAAATTATTGTTTTTAATTATAGTATCTAAGGATACTGAACTATATCCCTATAAATTTTATGAATAAAATATCATTTGAACTCTAAAAGACCACCATTCGTTACATCTAGTGCACTAGTACTATGAATTAGACTCTTGGTAGTTGATATAGATATAGATCAGTTGACAGAACTGATGGTGCTATGATTTTTTTATTTCTGTCTTCCATTGGCTTTATTGTTTCTTTTTTATAATCAGTCAGTTTCAAACATACTTTTCTTAATGTTTTATTATTCTTCTCCAGAAGACTCAACCTGAATCAATAGCCTCCTGTCTCATCACAATATTTAAACTCTTATACTAAAGTTGACAAAAGATGAAAATAATCAGAGGCACCAGAATTGGTCCCTCATGCACATAAAAATTCTTAGCTAGATCTTACATTTGTATACTAATACAAAAATATAATGTTTATGGTGTTTAACTGCAAATTAAGTGGGCTTTAAGATTTTTCAAATCTTTAATTTTCATCTTTGCTCTCCAACTTTAATTTTCAGTAGAAGAAAGACAACACATGATATGGTTAACATTATATTCCCTAAATAACAAAGAATAGTGAATAGCTCATATAATTTTATATTGTGATAATGATAATACACACTGCCTTGCAGTCAAAACATCAAGATACACAGCTGTAATCACATTTGACTTTCAGGTAGACCAGTTGTCTTTGCTTTCAATCTCTCATACTGGAATTCTGTGAAGTGTTGTCACAATGACTAATAGAGTGGTTGAAGCTATAAAATCAGGAGAGTTATTCAGTTATACAAATATAAATGGTACCTCTCTTGTACAACAATCCTTTTAAGTAGAAAACCACCTACATGTGAGTGAGTTCAGAGTACATCCTAAAATCTCTTATTTCCTCAAAGATGCCTAAAATTACACAGGTGAGTAAGTTGTTCTTTATGTGAAACATAAGTGAAAATACAGAGAACTTGAGTGTGTACCATAATTATATCAAAATAGCCATAAATCAAGTTTTAAGATAACAAGGAAGAGTATATACCCATCATATCCTTATAGCTAGGAGATGGAGTTTTTGCTAGAACAATAAGAAAAGTATAAAGAAAAAGAGAAAAATTCATACTAGCCTTATTTATTTTAGGTTGCAAAAGTTTTGATTAGATTTCTGTATGTATGTGTGGTTTTATATAATTTATTTTCCTTAATTTGTGTAATGTAAACTAGCAGAAATTCTTTGAAAATTTATGGGGTTTTGTGTGTTTATGTGTATGTATATTTGTGTGTGTGTGTGTGTATGTGTGTGTTTATGTGTTAGCTATCAGTAACTTGTCTTTTTCTGGTACATTCTCTATTAAGGAAGAATTCCTACTACTGATACTTACTGGGATTTGACATTTCTATTTCACCATGTTGTCCTGTCTTTGAAAATAACATGAAATTGAAGTCTAAGAAAGACACATGTTCAGTGAATCAATGCATTTTAGATAGCATGTTAAACTCACTGAACTTTTTCTTCCAGCTAATTTCAACACAGAGGCAGCTTGACCTGATAAAATCATGTGATCAGAATGCATATGTTCCATTCTCAAACAAACAGTTTTCATTTCTATATTTAACCTTTGTTCAACTTGAACATGAGAAAAAAAATGTTATGCTTCAGTTCACAGTAAAGTTGTAATGGGCATTTGATAAGTAGACTTTTAAAAAGTTTATATGAAGCAGGGCAAAGAGTTTTGGCAAAATAAGAAACTTAGAGCTTTTTTTTTTTTTTTTTTTTTTTGGTAAAAAGTATCAAAAATCAACCTGTTAAGTCTTCAAATTATAAGGAGGCACAAAGAGGATAGGAAAACACCCATTACTAAAAGTATACTACATTTTACTTGGAAAAGAAGAAGTTGCATTTTGACTTATGATTCACTCAGTCTTACCTCTTTCCAACTCCCGCACCTCTGTGAAACTTAAGCTACATCTCAGGGAGACACTGTCATGGAGACAGAAGTGTCCTCTCTCTCTGCTTCTAAGCTGGTGTTATATTTTTACTTTTGAATGGGATAGTCATCAGTTCTAACATTTTCCAGCTTCCAGTTGGATCTCTGTGTTACCTATCTGCCAATAGACAAGAAGGAAGGTTAATTCAAGCTCACAGTTCAGACATCTCCGTGCATGCTTGCTTGACTCCGTTGCCTTTGAACCTATGAGAAAGCACTGATCACCACATGTGTGAGCGCAAGGTGAAGCAAGCTCATCTCTTCATGGCCTGGAAGTGAGAGAAGAGCAGGGTTGCCCCAGTATCACCTTCAAGAGGATGTTCATATGACCTTACTACCTCCCTTAGATTCCTACCGTTTGAAGGCTCTACTATCATCTCCCATTAGTAGAGTGGGCTGGCAGCAAAGCCTTAATCACATAGGCATCTCAGGGACATTTATTCAAACCATACACTCTCTGTTTCCTCACCTGACCTAACCTCTACCCATTTGATTGAAATTATTTTCCAACTTGAGAGTAAAACTTTTATTATAATGAAAAAGAACCTAAAATAACCAAAGCAGAATTGAAAAGATGTATTGGAGTGTTCATATATCTTAGTTAAAACCAAACCAAACCAAAATGAAATGAAACAAAACAAAGTTTATCATGAGCAAGACTTAGTGGTGCACACCTTTAGTCCCTTGGGAGGCAGAGGTAGGAGGATCTCTGTGAGTTTAAGGCCAGCCTGGTTTACATAGCAAATTCTAGGACAGTTGGGGGTAGGAGATATATGTATATGGAGAGAGAGAGAGGGAGAGGGAGAGAGAGAGAGAGAGAGAGAGAGAGAGAGAGAGAGAGAGAGAGAGAGAGAGAGAGAGAGAGAGAGAGAGAGAAAGAGAATGAATGAATATGACAGAGAGACTGTATCCAAAAATCTATCCTCTCAAGGTTATTTCCCCATTTCTTCTCCCCACCCCCAAACATACCACAGGACTATAGTAATCAAGGCATTTTTGGAGCATTTAAAAATGGGTTTATGTAAAACATGTAAGCTTTTGCTAATTTTTTTGCAAATACTTGTATTTATTCTTTTAAAAGTTCATATGTGTAACAATGTGTTTTCATTTAATGTAGTTTCAATTTTAATCTCCCTAATGGGATAGTAAATATTTTCCATACATTTGTTGTTTATTCATACATTATCTTTTGGAAATTATTTATCCATTTCATTATCCCATTTATTGTTTGTTTGCTGCTTTTAGATTCTGAGTTGTTCATGTACTCTAGATATGCTGCTTTTTATTTATTTATTTTTTATTAGATATTTTCTTTATTTACATTTCAAATGATATCCTCTTTCCCGGTTTCCCCTTGGAAAAAACTCCTATTCCCTCCCCCCCTCCCCTTGCTCACCAAACCACACTCTCCCACTTCCTGGCCCTGGCATTCCCCTACACTGGGGCATAGAGCCTTCACAGGACCAAGGGCCCCTCCTCCCACTGATGACCAACTAGGCCATCCTCTGCTACATTCTTTTGCTATTGATATACGCGTTTGTTAGTGTGTATGTGTGTGTGTGTGGGTGACTTGGGTGGTACCAGAGGTCAATGCTGTATGTCTTCTGTCATTTTATGAATCAGGGACTCTCACTGACCCTGGGCAATGATTTGGCAGGGCTAGCTGGGCAATGAACTGCAGAGATCCACCTGTTTCCATCACCTTCAGGCACAAGGATTACGAGTACTGCATCTGACTTTATGTGGATTCTGGAGGTCTGAGCTCAATTCCTCATGGTTCATGCTTGAATGGCAAGCCCTCTGCCAGTCGAGCCCTCTTCCAAGCCCTTTACATATCCCTTTTGAGGATTATATTTATTTTTTCCCAAAAAAGAAAAGTTTCATCTATTTATTTTTCTACATAAAATCAATTAAAGATGGGCAAAGTGGATGTCTGTAATCTTAGCACCAGGGAAGTGGATACGGCAGTATCAGGAGTTTCAGTCCATCCCCTTGGCTATGTAGCAAATTTGAGTACAGATCTTAATAGTCATATACCTACAAAAATAAAATAAAAGAGAAAAATAATTTGAAGTGATATTAAGCTATATAAACTAAGGAAGTTAATTTAAAAGCTGCCAGTTGTCTTTCACTATATTTTACATTTTAATAAGAAAGTAAGCTGAGATAGCTGCAAGGAAAAAAAAAAGAAATCTATTTTTATTGTATAGAAAAATTTAGAAAGCATCTACATCTGTGCTACTTGGTAGAAGACAGATTTTATTACCTGTGACATTTTAATGAACAGACTTCTTAAACTTGTTTTCTTAATGAGTAATTTTTAGCCTATATGCAGCTCTATAACATTAAGTTCTAAGGTTGCACTTCAGAAAAGTTTAACTAATAAAACAGTTAAAATATAAATTTGATATAGCAGGATGTTTGCTGTTGCTGAAATCTGTTTAATTTGCAAAGATAATTCTCTAAATCTTATGTTTACTTTATCTTCTCCAGACAAGACCAACAGAAGATGGGAAGAGAACACACTTGAACTGATTGGTTACATTCTAAAGAAAAACCTGGCATTTAAAAAAAGGATTTTATTTATTTATTTATTTATTTATTTATTTATTTATTTATTATTACTGAAAACAATGTTTAAAGAAAGATGATAAAAATTAACCATCTTCAGTCAGGAAATTTTTTTGTCTTAATTTCTTTTCTTTTTTTTCAATTGAAAATATACATTTTTTTTATACAATACATTCTGATTGTGGTTTTTTTCCTCCCTGTTTTCCTCCTCACCTCCCCACCCTTTTTCTCTCTCATTAGAAAACAAACAGACATCACAAAGGGGATGAAATGAAAGCAAACTTGAATAGGACAAAACAGCCAACAGCAAAAATAAACATAAAAAAATAGCCAAAGAAATGCATAAGAAATATTTAGATGCAGAGACATGTACATTCGCACACACAGATATCGCATAAAGATACAAAACTGGAAACTAACATATAAGCAAAAGACCTATAGAGTCAAAAAAAAAAAACCCCAAACCAAACCAATCAACAATTCCCCAAAACCCCATAAAACAAACCAACCAAACATATAAAAAGTTGAGACAAAAAACAAAACAAAACAAAACAAAAAACCAAACAAACATGAGACTAAAAAGCTGCAAAAGGGGCTCGGGAGTTGGAGACCTGGAGGCACTGATTGCTCTTCCAGAAGTCCTGAGTTTAATTCCCAGAAACCACTTGGTTGCTCACAACCATCTGTATTGGGATCCAATGCCTTCTTCTGGTGTCTCTGAAGATAGCTATAGTGTATTCATACACATAAAATAAATAAATCTAAAAAAATAGCTTCAGCTTCCACTTGAGTTCCTGTTCTGGCTTCCCTCAGTGTTAGACTGTGACCTGAAAGTCTGAGCTGAATAAACCATTCCCTCCCTTAAAAAGATAGCTTCAAAAGTACCATTGAGTAGTTTGGACATCTGCTAAATGTCCAGCCAAGGTCTCATCTCATTCTAGTGAGAACTCACACTGCACTTGATACTGTAGGACAGAAGAGATTCAGAAAATCTAACTTGCCTGCTCTTGCTCAATCCTGCCAGCCAAAGTGGGGTCTTAAGACTGACAACCTTTTCCTGTGAAGTCCTGTTAGTGCATATAGTTGGCTTTGTGGGCCTTGGGGCCTTTATGGTAATTACTTATCTCTGCCACTTCAGTCCAAAAACTTCCAAAGAAATAAAAGAGTTGGGAATTTGTAAGTTTTCCAGTAAAGTCTTATTGACAAAGCAGGCCAACCACCAGTTTCCTATCTCAGCTTTATAATTTAACTTACTTCAAAACAGGATTCCTTTGCCTTCTAAGATCCTTCGATGAGGTGCATGAAAGTGTCCATTGAGGGAACAGTTGATTTCTTTAAAAGTGGGAGAGTGACATTTTGATGGTTAATAGTTTGGAAAGCTGATATCTTTGTCTTACAAAAACATTAACTTTTACTTATAAATAAAAAGAGATCTATGATATTTGGATTTTAAAATCGGAACTTTTGTTACTCTCAAGTTCTTAAATGAATTAAAATAGTAGTGTAATTTGTTATTTATTTTCTGCTATAGTTTCTTATTTATTACAAGTTGTAGTAATATTCTTTATTATTCTTTAAATTTTTCATATATGTATGAACATATTTGATAATATGTACTGCCACATTATCTCTTTCCAACACCTCCCAGGAGCCACCAACCTGTTTCCCCCCCAACTTCATGTCCTTGTTTTAAAATTTTATTATTTCTATTATTATTGTTGTTGTTGTTGTTGTTGTTAAGAACTATACATCAACTCAAAGGACCTGTCCAAGTTCAAGCTAGTCAGAATTCCAACATAGGGTGTGTATAAGGGATTCCATGGATTCTATCCTAACTATGGATCCTTGGGAAGTTGATGGCTGCTGAGAGAGAAAGTCATTTTTCTTTAGGGATATGGCCAATGGTAGGTTTTCTATGCTCCTATGGCTCAATACGCATGTACAGATTGCTGGCACTAATTGGAATAGAGAGGCTATTATTAGTATTAATGTACTTTTTAAAAAAAGGTTAATTGATTCTTTGTAATTTTTACTTCATTTATCCCAATCCCACTTATCTCCCTGTCCCTTTCTAACTGCCCTCCACTCTTACAAATTCTTCCCTAAAATAAAATAAATTAAAATACGATAGCATGAACAACAGTAGCAGCAGCAGCAGCAACAACAACAACAACAACGACAACAAAATCTTCTCATGGAAACTGTAGTGTGCCACAGTGTGTCACACTCTACTACACTATCAATACTGGATACTCAAGGGGGACTCTTCTAGGATATCATGTTGCTGCTCTGTGGCATGGAGATCCTGATGCTTTGGATTTGCGTGACTGGGCCTTTCACATGAAAGAAGATCATAGATGGGGTAGCTGTTGGGCTGGGCTAACTCAAAAGTCCTGGATTTGGCCTGGGAGGTAGCTGAGTTGGTCAGTCTCCCAGCTCTCCTGTGCCCACGCCACCAGGGGGAGCACTCCAGCATCTCTCCAGCTAGTTCACCAAATGCTGCAGCAGGCAAGGAACAAGGTCAGCTCTCCTGCTCTCATGTCCTCAGAGCTGGCTCATGTGTGCCTTTGCCACCAGGGCCAGTTCTACTGTGCTGCTGCCCAGGTAAGGTACAGGGATTGCTCAGGTGACTAGGGGTGAGGGGTGAGGGGTGAGGCATGTCTGTTTCATCTAAGCCACCTAATGGCAGACTAGGAGCAGGTCCAGCTTTCCTATGCTCATGGCCCATCAGGGTCAGCCCTACTGTGCTGCCCACTAAAGGAATAGGACCTGCTAACCAGAGTATGGTAGCCAGTAAGGGTTAAAGCCTCCAGCAGCAGTCCAGACAAGGGACATCTGCATGGCCTTTGGTGGTAACACTGGCCTGGGACATCAACACAGACCCTGGACAATAGGACCATGAACCTAGACATGGCCACTAATAACAGCATTGGCCTAGATTTCTTCATGGCCTTGGGTAGCAGCGTAGGCCATTCAGATCAGCATTTCCACCTGTGGCAGCATAAAATTCAGATACCCACATGGACCATTGACATCAAATTGGCTTTATTGGTAACTCTGGCCACAGACATCAATACAGACCCCAGCTGTAACAGGTCCATGGACCCAGACATGACCCTTGGGCAGTCATAGTCTTATCCTGGACCAGGACCTTATCATGGCCTCCTCATATCTGCCTGTTCCTCACTGTTGGTGACTTTCCATCCAGTTTTATTGTTTCCCGCAGTGTTTGAACTCTTGGCTTTGCTTTTTCTTCAGAGTCTCCACTCTGTACTCCATCTTTCCTATTACTCCATCACACATTTCTTCAACACAGTGACACTCATGATAGGTGATTGGCTGCTTTTATTCTGGTATCCTCAGATTGAAGCAATGAGGGCAGGGACTTGGGTGGCTTTCTTCCAGTGGCCATAAGCTGGCCTAATAACATTTTATTTTTAATCAGAACATTTAATTTTGTGTTTGTTTGGTTTTAACAGATGCCTTACTTTTGGTTTGGTAGATTTTAGCAAATAAAAATATACTATTCCAAGTTAAATTTAAAGTACATATAAACAAAGACAGTTTCATTATAGGTAAGTTTCATGCACTATTTGGGGCTCCAATGTATTAAAGTTCATTATTTATTTGAAATTCAAATTGGAGGGGCATTTGCATTTTATATGGTAGCCCTAGTTAATCTTTCACCTCGATACCTTCAAAACATACTCATAAAGTAAGTTGACATTTACCATAGCCTAGGGTGTTATCATTATTAGTTGGCTCTAAATGTCTTCTCATCAGCTTGTTATGTATTTAGCTAAAGTCTTGTTCTATAATAAATTTGAATTACTATATCCAAAAGCAAATTATGCATGATATCTACCCTACAAATGTGTGGCAGCTGTTTCTTGTGTCAACCTTATTGTTTATTGTGTCCTAGCTTTTCCAACTGACCTTTTACTCTGCGTTCATATGCACCAGTGTGCTACACTTCCTGTTGATCAACCCATTCCTTCCTTCTTATTATTTAAAATTTCTTACTAACTAATCTTACTGTGCTTCATAATTCCAATATCAAGGCAAAATTAAAATATGGATATTGGAATACTTTTATTAGTTTTTATTAGAACCTTAATAGTAAATTAGTAAAATAGTGACAGCAGGCTGCTTCAAATTAATAAATTTTCTCTTCTTTCAATTTTTTCTAAGTTGAAATAACCTTGTTTCTATCTTTTTGGTTGATTATCCTTCTAACAATACCCTCTTCTAAGACTGCTATTTCTACATATTTTAATTTATATATTATTGACTAGTGTTTTAGCCTCTTATTTTTAAAACCCATGCTAACTTTTTGCCTATGTCAGCATTCAATGTTTTTATAATAAGATTTTATTCTTCAACATCTGATTCAAGAATTGTTTAATGATTAGATTTAGTATAGTTTTTTTGACTGTCCTGAAGTTAATAGGTGCTTGATGTCATTTGCTCTGTTTTTTTATATTGTTTTTGGTAAAAAATCTCCACTCTACTTATAGAAATCTCATCTAGAGATTTTTTGATACTGTATACAACATACAGCTTTGTTTTGATTTTAAAGAACTTCCTAGGCCTCTAGCTTGTATTTACTTAAAAAGTGGCTACTCTGTCTAACATGTGTATTCATTTGACTGTTGAAGTGAAAATCCCTTGTAGCTTATGTGCTCTATGCTTGAGGATCACTTTTGCTTTATTTCAAATCATTAGTTTTGAGATAAGATATAGCCTATTATTGAAGATACCATAAACTTGGGTCATAGGATGTGGAGAAATCAAACTGGTTCAGATCTGGAAAGTTCATTTCTACTGGCTAGCTTTCATAGTACTATGTTGTACTTTGAGTGCTAGAAACACAAAGTACCTAGTTGTGAATATTGAAGTTGTATCTAGCTTTGAACATTATAAGCTACAATAACCACCAGTTTGGCAAGACCTGCCCACTGGTACAACATTCATGCAAACATTATGGGAATAACCAACCACTTTATAATTGGATTTAAAGCCCAGTCCACAAGATGAAATCCATGCCTGATACCATTATCAGTGCTAAAAACCTGGGGGTAGATAGGTCATAGGTCCTACAAGAGAACCTACTGCTGTTACTCTGCTAAATGGTCATAATATTAAACAAACTCCTGATAGCCTATTATACCCAAAGATTTTTGCCTTTCTCATCATCAGAGAAACTTTCTTTTGATGTAGATGGCAATTAGCACAGAGATCAACAACGGATCAAAGTTCAGAGACTGAGAGACTGCAGAGTGCTCAGCCTTAACTGATACGAAGGATCGGAGTTTCCACACATTGGTCTTTCTTCTTCTTGAGTTTCTAACCAAAGAATACACATGGTGGGACTCATGGCTCTTGCTGCATATGTAGCAGAGGATAGCCTAGTCCATCATCAATGGGAGGAGAGGCCTTTGGTCCTGTGAAGGTTCTATGCGCCAGTGTAGGGGAATGCCAGATCCAAGGAAATGAAAGAGGGTGGCTTGGTGAGCAGGGGAGGGGGGAATAAAATATCCATGGAAGGAGTTGCAGAGACAAAAGTATGGAGCAGATACTGAAGGAAGGACAATCCAGAGACTGCCACACCTGGGAATCCTTCCCATACTCAATTACCAAACCCAGACACTACTGTGGATGCCAGTAAGTGCTGTCTGACAGGAGCCTGATATAGCTGTCTCCTGAGAGACTCTGATAGTACCCAACTAATACAGAAATAGAGGCTCACAGCCATCCATTGGACTGAGCACAGGGTCCCCAATGAAGGAGCTAGAGAAAGGACGCAAGGAGCTGAAGGGTTTGCAGCCCCTTAGGAGGAACAACAATATGAACTAACTAGTACCCTCAGAGCTCCAAGGGTTTAATTCTTTAATGATTCTGTTCAAAGGGAAGACATAGTGACTGACCTAGAATCCAGACTCTGAAACACAAACTCACTGCTCTTCAGAGGGCTCAGAGGCATGCATGTTGTTCAGGAATAGCTACTTACTGAATAGGAACTAGGCCTCAGTGGTTTCCAAATAACAGCTTAACACTGTTGTTGAGAAGAAAATGACTCACAATTGGCAAGAAATTACTAGGATGAAAATAAACTATGGGGAATATGAACAGATAGAAATTTATACACATGTTTCTTGACTGTACTTCTCTCTCTCTCTCTTTCTCTCTCTGTCTCCCTCCTTCCTACTCTCCCTTCCTCCCTTCCCCTTCTTCTTTCTCTCTCCCCCTCTCTCTTTCTTTCTTCCTTCCTTCCTTCCTTCCTCTTTCTTCCTCTCTTTCCTTCTTTCTTTCTTTCTTTCTTTCTTTCTTTCTTTCTTTCTCTCTCTCTTTCTTTCTTAATGTGTACAGGTATTTGACTATATATATGTTTATGCACCATTTACATTCCTTGTGCCTGCTGAGGCCAGAAGAAGGGTTTATATCTACTGTAACTGGGGGAATAGGCAGTTGTGAGCTACCATGTGAACGTTGGGAATTGAACCTTGGTCCTCTGCAAGACCAGGAAGTACTTTTTGTACTTTCATCACACACTAAAAATCACTTTATTTTGAATATTTTATTGTTTTCAGATTCAGTCTCTTATTTGTAACACTCTCATTCATACCCAACATTTCTCTATTTTACTTTTAATTGTCCTATTCTCTTTAATATTTTTATTTAATCTTTGAAAGTTTTATGTATGCATACACTATGTCTGGATCATTATCCAGACACATTGCTCTTTCTCCAAATAATCAGGAGGTCCCTTGTACCTCTTCTCCCTTTTTCCTAGAAGAATGTATTTTGTATCATTTTCAGTGACCCTAAGTGGTTCTAGTTCTTAAAAAAATTGAGAAACTAAGGTCAATCAGTTTGAATTCAGTTTGAAGAAAGACACAGGAAAGTAATGACTTGAATCATGGTGGACAGGTAGATACTAAGGAATTAGATTAAAAGCTGTGATATTTTCTAAAGAAACAACTTCATTTTCAAATTTTTGAATGAAATACATTTCATAAAAAGTTTGCACTTTAAGAAAAGAAATATGAAAGTTATATGGGTCACATGATCATGATATTGTCATCTAAGTCCTTGAGGTCCCACATTGCCCTGTAATTCTGAAGATAATTGCATATGGTCAACCCTACACTTAGTTTAGTACCACAGAAATTTTAAAGTGATTTTCAAGTTGACAGTGTGCCATTTTTGTGGCTGTCACATGGTTAAATGTTAAAATATAGAGTATGTGAAAATCAAATGGCTTCTAAACTGTACAAATTTTCAATATGCATCGATCAAAAATAATTTCATTGTTTTAAAAGCCATTAGGAATAATGGAGGCAAATGACTTGTGACACTCAGTTTTTTTCTATATCCACTTTATTCAACTACTCTTTAACTCACATCAGTCACCCAAAGAGTTCAACACATTAAAGAGACATGCCAATTGGGAATAACGTTATGATTAGGGATGAATGGTGGCGCCAAGGATACAGGCAGATAATTTAAGCACTGAAATACAGAAATGGTTGTCATCCCCAAGAATGTAAAGACTGTGTGCACAGAACGTTTCTTAAAGTATAAGAGTCTAATGGTAGAAATCAATCAAGTAGCATGCTGTTTAGATTTTTTTTTTTTTTTTAAAAAACCAACTCAGTACTTAAAGGGAAACGATTGGAATCAACAACTGCTGTCTTCCCTTCATGCCATCTCAAACTGGTGAGACTGTTGGAAAGGATCTGATAGTGAGTAACACATAAGCTACCACCTGAGGGCCATGGAGGTCTTGAGAAAGAATACTTGGAATTCAGTTACAGCTCTGCCCCTGACCTGATGGGAAGACTGCTGGATCTTTCATATCTCACCAGGGAATCACATGGCGGCAGCTAAAGCCTTTCCTTCAGTGAACATCCATGTCAATCACACACCAGTCTATGTGATCTGAAACATAGTTTGCCTTTCTTCATTCTTTCCTGCCTTTCTCATCTTCTACCATTCTTATACAATTATTTATTTGGCAAATACTCTTTACAACGTGGTAGCCTATAGACACTGCATCTATTTTTGAAGAGTAAGCAACATCATTAAACATTTATGAGTCACTTTTAATTAGAAAAAATTTATAGAGTAGGCTAGGTATCAGAGAGATACAAAAATAGAGTGAGTCTATGAAGATTAGAGGAAGATACTGCTGCTTTCCCATGCCCTCCTGTGTGATTTATGGAAATGGATTATAATGAGAGAGTGTTGTGCAGTCTGCAAGGTAGAGGAATTTATGTGGGGTTGGCTTCATATTTGGTACTTAAAAAATGAGAAAGGATATCATTAATCACCTTGCCTTCATTTAAATAATAATTAAGGATGCTATCTGAAGCGCCTGCCATGGCTCCTAGCAGCACAGTGGGCCTGTTGACTACACTTAAACTAGTTTTCTGTGGCTCACATTTATACACCATGCTGGTCTGACAGCTGCTGCTGCACCCCAGTCAAGTATGTGGTATTCCATCATTAGTTTTGATGCCACAGGGCTTTTGCTGTGATGCGCATCCGCTTGTCCTGGTGTTTATTATGTGTCACATTGTGTTTCCATGTTAAGGTCTTCATAGCTTAAGGAGTTCTAGAAGCAACTTAATTTTTTTTGTAAGTAGTACGTTTAGATCTCTTAGATGAGAAACAGGAAACAAAGTTTTAAGGGTAGTCTGGGATATATTAGTATTGTTTTATTTGCTTTTTAAAAGGTAAAAAGCATTTCTACTTTTAAAAGTAACTATGCTACTATTGGACACTAGTTTGTCCCAGAAGCAGAATTTAGAGACATTATTTCGCATTATGGTATAATGAAAATGTTAGATATTATGGACAATTTCCTTAATTCATTCTGCTGTTAATACTTAATGAGTAATTCATAATATTGCCTTCTACTCTGCAAACGCATGTGTGATTAATGGCAAAACCACGGTGTGATTAATGGAACACCATGTGCTTAGTGTTCTGCACTTGGCTACATTCCTAGATGAGTGGCTTCATCATTTTGGATAATACCTCTTGCCTGCTAATTTAGAAAGTGGGAGAGATTAAAAGAATAAAAGGCAGGGAGTTTCCTCTCATGGTCTGTTTTCTGATGAATTCCAATATTGTCCACTGCTTGTGTGTTCGTGTGTGTGTGTGTGTGTGTGTGTGTGTGTGTATGTGTGTAGTACCTTTACTCACTAAGCCATCTCAAAAGTCCAGAATAGTCTTAAAATATCTCTGACAACATTTTGTTATTGGTATGAACAACTTAACTTGAATAACCACTAATTTATATATATTGCATTATGTAACATCCAAAATAACTGTTTGGCCTAGTGTATCTTACATTATGAGAAAAGAGAGTCCCATAAAGACACTATGGATCCCAAAGGCACATGGCCGATGAATGTCAGGTCAATGATTGGCACATGCTACTCTAAGAGCAAAACCCGTGCCTTTAAATACACTGCTAATCTGCTTCCATAAATGGCCATAATTAAGATGTATATAGCTTATTGTCCTTGTAATCACTTAAAATGCTATTCAAAATTCTTAGAATTTTTTGTTTTAATATGATTTTTATCAGTCTAAGAGATGGGATAAGAAGTTCTTGAAATATGGCAGAATAATTAATTGAAATTACTTACTAAAATTATTTCAACTGTATACTGAGCATTAAGCCACTATTCCTCACTACACGATATTTTTGCTAACTAAATCAAAAACGTCTACGAGGTGACAAATTTTCAGACTTAGTCATCTGTTCCTCATGGTGGCATGCCACTGCCAAGATGGTTGTCCTAATGGTCTGATGGATTCTTAAGAACACCTTTTCTGAGTTCTTTTGTCAAAACTCAGAAGTTACCTTCATTTCATTATCCTGTCCACCATTCTTTATCCCCTAGTGATTAACATTTCGCACACGATATATGCACGCTCGGTATAAACTTTCCTGTTCTACTTGTTTGATGCTCTTGAACTGATGCCCGAGACAGCTTTGTGTTAACTGGGGGCTGTTATAGCACCTTTAAATCTTCGTCTCCTATTCGTTCATTCCAGTTTTGTTGCTCTCCACTAACTTAATATGTTGTGCATTACCACACCAATACTTTCCCAAGGCACTCGTCTGTGAAACTGAACCCTATTTTAAACCGAGAAATGCTTTAACAACCCAAAGTAACTAAAAACCTAATTAGGAAAGAATAAAACCAAATTTAATCCAGCTGATATTTACTAATAACTGTTTATAAGGAGCAGGCGAGAGTGAGTGCTAAGAGCACTCTATTTGTGGAAAAATAAATGAGCAGAGGCTGAGGCTAGGAGAGGGAGTGGCTGAGTTTGTAAAGAGTCATGGAGATCATAAGATGTTCCTGGAAGTGGCTGTATGGTTTGAATTATTTGACTAATGTAATTAAGAAATTATATTCTATGTTATGAGAACTCAAGAAATTAGAAATGTACTCCCTACAAATATTCTCTAAAAAGGGCCACGAGAGTGGGTTGGTAAGGGAGAGAGACTGTGAAATGAATGCAGCAGACAGCAGTGGTGTGAAGAGAGAGGGAGAAAGCGTATGGTCTAGAATGTTTATAAGGCGCACGAGCTGTGCTTGGTGATAGGAGACACTTGACTGGTAAGATGAGGATTCTTGAAAAGTGGTCGATCAGACAGCATCATGCAGCAGTTCTCAACCCTCAAAAGGGTTTCAGATCAGATATACTGTATATCATATATTTACATTATTGTTTGTGACAGTAGGAAAATTACAGATATGAAGTAGCACCAAAATAATTTTATGATTGGGGGGGCCCCCACAACAGGAGGAGCTGTGTTAAAGGGTTGCATCATTAGGAATGTTGAGAACTGCTGAGGTAGTGTAGAGAAGAAAGCAGAGGTTTTCTGAGAGGATGATGGTGTGTCTCAAAAATGTGCTTTTCTGGGTATTTTGTGAGTCATACAAAGTGTATTTGGTCTAAGCAGACAAGAGAAACATAAGTTCTAGGTTTATAGACTTGGATATTGGAGGTAGAGGACACCTTTACATACAAGTATTTGTAGAAAGAACTGCATTTATTAAGGGTGGTTGATAATTACTGCCACTTATGAAGTTGCTTTGCTTCATCCATACTCTATAATTAAACAGTATTTGCTAAAGTAGGGAATTTATAGCATAATATACATTTCAAAACAAATATTCTTTAAAAGTGTGTTACACTAGTTAGACCATAGATCATTTTCCCTCCTTAATTGGTATGAAAACTTAGTACTTAGATATGGCATCTTAAACTTAGCATGGAAATTGTAAAGTCAATAGTCGAGCAGTTTCAACAGTCTTTGTCTTAAGTATCTGAGAAAATATTGAAGTGCAATTTGTAAGGGTTTTCCAGGGCTGCCTGCAGGCTCTCAGCAGAAAAGTTCGTAAAGTTACTACATAGGAAGAAACATTCTCCTCATCGATTAGCAGATACCAATTCCATTATAAACATATATGCATGTTGACCTTTTAGCTTGTTTTCCTGAATAAAAATTCAGTAGAGCTCTCACACAGCTGCTCATGCTGTGATAGTATTTTGGGGCAATGGAACACAAATGGGGACATCAATCTACCCTCTTCATTCGAGAGTCACTGTATGGAGCCTAATTGCTGGTTCCTCTGTAGTACCCATGCAGAGCTTATACCAGTCAGCAGGCCTGGGGTTTAAAGATTTCTCCATAGTGAAGTTCCACAGCTTAAATGAGGAGGTTAGAATCTTGGACGAATAAAGCAAATATTGAGTGGCTTCTAATGCCTCCCCCCTTTGACTTGGAAAACAAATATATGCACATTGTTAAGACTACAGGGTCATTGAAACAGGCTTGCACAATGCAACGGCTAAGCTGAGAAGCCAACAATAGATGCAAACTCAAAATATTTTTTCCCATAGACAGAAAAGATTAATTTCTCTCTGAGCCATTTTGAAGTACTCTTTTATTCATTTATTTTTTTTTCCCCAGGGGAGAGCACAGACGCTATCCTCCACTACCACAACATGACCCAGGAGATCAAATTAGAGGGAATGATTGCCACTCAGAATTTCATTCCTTGCTCTCCTGGCCGCACAGCTTTTGGACTGTGTGTGAGGCAGTGCAGCTGAACTTATGGTACACTTCTCAGAGGCTGGAATGAGAGCAGGAGTTGTGTTTGTAATATCTTTTCCTAGCACATATACCTAGCATCTAGCCTTCTTCAGCTGGGTCTCACTTCCCAAATGCCATTTCTCAATGGTGCCACAGTAAGATAACCAAACCTTTAAATATAGGTTCTTAATGAACATGTTAAGTCCACACCATAACAACCTTAGACTTTGTATTATTTGAGTTACAATTTGTGTTACAATTTCAAAAAGAGGATTTTATTTCTCTGTCATGGAAGAAACAGATCCTGTAGAAGATAAATAGAAATTTGGATATATATACTATACTCAGTGTAATGTTGAAGACATTCAATAATTTATAGAAAAATAAATATCTTTTATTTTCATCATTAAGTTCATGGTTGAGATATACATCATAAAAGACATTTTTAAGAGAAAAACATATAATTATTTGAAATAGCTAAAGGGATGGAGAAGCCTGTGTATGTTTATGTCAGTTGATAAGGGTTATAGCTGTGGAGAGGTAGGGATGGACAACGAAAGAATGAAGTGTTGTTAATATAATGAGGGAACCTTATCAAGGCTTACACATTCAATCTTTGCTCTGTATCCCTGTGTATTTAAAGGCAGGGTCACTCTTCTCTCCATATAAATTGGGTACCTCTCATACAAGGGCCTTATGGGTAATCCCAGTTTGATTTTATGGCCTGTGTCAGGCTATACAACATTTTCTGAGTTTTATGGCCTATTTTGGGGATAGCGGTGTTGGGAGGGAGTGAATGGCCCTTTTCATTTGATTTTCTCACATATTAAGGAGATATATTTTGATGTAGTATGTTCTAAAACTCGTCACTTACCTGTCTGGGTCTTAATTTATTTGTCTAGAAAGTGTGGACATAATGTAATCTATTTCTTGGGCTCACTACTGAGATTAAATTTGTTAATTATGTAAATATACAGCTATATGCAAAGCCACTAAAACATCTTAATGTATAGTATTATAGTTTATTATTACAATACCACTATTACTCTATTGTCTATTTCATAAATGTCTAAGAACTTTATAGTTTTAAAATTGCTTTATTTTATGCACTAAAGATAGCAGAGAATAAAAGGCAAACAAAAATTCTTGCTTTCTTCCCTAACAGGGATTGGTATTTTATCCAGAATGCATGATGGGATGTTGTCAAGACAATCAAAACATGAGAAAGTGATAGTCAGAGCTGATGGTTCTAGTAGTCTTGCTATGTAATCCAGGCTATCTTGGAAATGATGAATTTTTTTTTATGTTTTTATTTTTCTTTCATGCAGTATATACTGACCAATGTGTCCCTTCTCTTCACTCCTCCCAGCTCCTCCTCTCCTCCCTCCCCAGATCCATTCCTATTCCTTTTCCTTTCAGGAAAGATCAGGATTCCAAGGAAAATTAATCAAATATGACATAATAAGATACAGTATGACTAGGCACAAACACTCTTATCCCAACTGGGTGAGGAAACCCAGTAGGACTAAAAGATTCCCAAGAGTGGGTGAAAGAGTCTGAGATACCCCTACTTCCATGGTTAGAAGTCACACAAAAACCCCAGGCTAAACAACCATAGCTTGTATGCAGGGTAAGTTTCCGAGTTTAGTTGGAGCATGCTATGTTTGTCATGTTTGTGGAGACAATGAGTAACAATTTGAAAGTTAACAGGCCAGGTTCTGACTGAATAATAAATTTGGAAGTGACAGATGTTATCTAAAGCCTTGAAACTGGATGAGTTAGTTAAAGTTTTAGTTAGGGTTTCCATTGTTTTGAATGGATGCCATGACCAAAAATGCTCAAAGAAAACTTTTAATTGGGGATGGTTTACACTTTCAGAGGTTCAGTCCACTATCATTTGCCACGAACACTCCTCTACTCCAATCACATCCAAAATATCGGGGATAAAATCCTGATTAAGGATAAGAGGCAACAAGGACCCAAAAGGAGTTCTGTGCCTCCTGGATACTCAGACAGTCGCTGGTATCTCCTAACTCAGACGTGTTCCAGATCAGTCTTTCCAATCGTCAACACGCCCTCATAATTAGGCATAAAGGTACCCCAAGAAATGATTCATAAATGGCTAAGTTTGGGCATTGTCCCCTGGCCAACACAATGTTTCCAATCTATCCTAGTTTTAATACCAAGCTATCCATAGCTTGGAATTTCTCTCTAGGAACCTGCCTTGCCAGAGCTAACAACGGAAATCTAGCACATTCCTTAGGCTCATAGATGGTTCACAATAGTTAGAAATGTTTTACATACTAGAGAGTGATGAAGGGCTTCCACTCAAGGACATTAGCTAGCAGTGTTAGGTCAGAACCCTAGTCATTGCCTCCAGCAAAACCATAGAATTAGTATAGAAATACCAAATTAGCCCCAGCAGGGAGGGGTCCACTCCTCTTCCTCCTGCTTCACACCTGGCTACCAGAACTCCACTGACCTTGATGTGTGGTCACTTGCCTACGTGACCTCAGTCCTGTGCCTCTTGCTGTAACCCCCCCCCCACCCCCCCCCGCCAGCCTACGTGACTCTTGTCATCTGCCTTGCTTGCTGTATGGTATTTAAGCCTGAATTTCACCTTGTACAAATACATTCAGATTCACTACACCCTTGTGTCTTGAGTCTGTTTGTCATCTGCCAACTTATTGCCCACCTGACCAGAATTCTCATCCCGTGGAAATTGGGGTCCCCGCAATGAACCCGGTCCGAGGCAATCATCATGGCGGGAAGCATGGCAGCAAGTAGGCAGACTGGGTAATGGAGGAGCCAAGAATACTACATCTTAATAGGAAGGCAACCAGGAGGAGGCTCTCTTCTGCACTATGTGGAGCATGGGACCTCAAAGTCCACCCCCACAGTGATGTACTTTCTCCAACAAGGCCACACCTAATCCAACAAGGCCACACCTCCTAAGAGTAGCACTTACCATGAACCAAGCATACTCAAACCATAGATAACCAAAAAGGTGGGTAAAGAGAGAAAATAGCTGTCTAGAGACTGAGCCCCGAGCTTTCTCAATCAACAAGAGGTTGGTGGACATAAAAGGAATTAACAGGCAGATAAAAATGTACTTTCCAAGATATCATGAAAGTAGATACAGAATTTCAGAAATGATGCTAAGAAGTAGGAATGATCAAATGTATCAAATGCTGCTGACAAGTTAGGAAGAAAACTGCGGATGATGTGGACTTAGTAATGATGAAATCACAATGATAGAAAGAGGTGGTGGAAGCCAGAAGAGGCACTAGTAAACATAACCTTGATAATGCAAAGAAGAGTGCATCACCTAGGCCTAAAGGTCTACTGAAAGGCAGAGGGTTACCCGCACCTTGGACCATAGGCAGTAAGTAATATTGATGAAGGAGAAGAAAGGAAACTAGGTAGGTCTAGTGCTAAATCTTGTGTCATCATCGTGGGCTGTTTTACTTACTTCATTGTTTAGATAAAATAAGGAAAAGGAAAGAAGAAAAATAACCAAGGAATCATGAACTCATGTAGTAAAGCTATAAAAAGCAAATTAAGGCATGATGAGGGTGAGATGGCTCAGTCCATAAGAGTGCTTGCTGTGCAATTCTAACAGTCAGAGTTTGATTCCCAGAATCCCTAGTGAAAGAGAGAACCAGTTTCTGAAAGTTTCTTTCTGGCTCCCACACATGCACTGAAGCACATGCACTCCCCTTATAATAAATTCAGTTCAATTAAAAGAGGTTTAATGAAATTGTCCTGGTAGTCTGCAGTTCATCTGTGGCTAGGCCATCAGTGCAGAGGCTGGGGAAGGGGTGACAGACTTATGAGACACTTCAGTTTGGACCTTCTTACTTGGCACTTTGCAATGGAGGGATAGATGGGATAAGGTCAGGTTAGCACTGGGTAACCTTCTGGACCCTGAAGATGAAAGATTGGAGAGAGTAGAGGGATTTCTTACCTTGTACACTCAAGTTCCTCTACATGAGGCTTGCTCTTTGCTTTTAGTGGTCGAGAGATCTCATTTGAATTCATTGTTTTATAATTAGTATTTTCTCGAAGATGTGGTTTTAAAAAATTCTAAAGATAAAGCCTATATCTTTGAATGGAACATTAAAACAGTAAAGTAGTGCTATCCTAATGATATATAGAATAATCCAAAAACATAATGTCCAAGAGCTAATGAAGTGGATACATCTGCAGGGTTTCTGGGTTGTATTCTCATTTGCTCTTATTTGACTTATAGCACAGACTCAGTGCTTTTCCATTTTATTAAATTTAGTTCCTGAATTCTGAAATTTTCTGAAGAAACTGGTAACTTTTCTGGCTTAGGAAAATCTCTTGTCATTGATGGGGGTGTACAAATCACCAACAGGAAAAAAGATGAGAAAGCAGCGTCCTACCACTTCATTATGCAAATGCAACTGTAAACAGCCAGACTAAAAATCTTAGGATAAACCAGTGTTACTACTTCATCACTAGTGATCTCACCTTGTAAATTTATTTATACAAGAGTAAAGTCTTTAATAGCTATTGATACAGGAGAAGTAATAGCATCAGGTTATGAGATTTGGGGTCATTACACATGGTGAATGCTAGAGCCAGGAATTGGGAGAGGGTGGGTCAATGAGCAGAGGGAGGGGGAAGGAAATAGGTTTTTTGTTTGTTTGTTTGTTTGTTTTGTTTTTGGAGGGGAAACCTGGAAAGGGGATATCATTTGAAATGTAAATAAAGAAAATATCTAATAAAAAAGAGTGAATGCTAATAATGATAGGAAGCATTGTCACGTGTGTACTGGGTGACAGATACCTGTTTCCTTCAGGCTTTAAAATAATGGTGAGACAGTTTAGCTGAGAACACTGAAGATTGGAGAAGACTATAACCTGCCTCATTGAAGCTGCCAAGCGTTTTGCAGCAAAAGCACTTAAACCTGAGTCTGCTTTCAGACTACACTAATAATGATGACACCATGGCTTTGCTTTAGCTCTTTCTACCTTGAACTTCTCACTCCAGACAAATCATCTGGGACACTTTTATGATGAGCAGGGTAGACTATTACTTATGCATTAAAGATTAAATCTACTTCCTCTCATCATTATAATTTCAATCTTTTAGTTCATAATGCTTTGGTCTTTGGGAATCCATTTATGTTTAAAATGCTATTACTTGTGGCAAGGGTCATTCATTTAACCATTATCTGTGAACATCTTTATTATTAGTCAACTACACTACATTAATTACCAGGCAGTTTGACTGTCTCCAGAGAGAAAATATTTATCCAATACTAGACCTGAAAATTGGAGAAAATTCATGGGGAGATTTATGAAAAAGAAGAAACTCCAGACTGGGAAGGAGGTGGCAGGCCTTTTTTCAGTAACAAGAGAGTATTTTTTAAGATGGATTCCAAGCACTTTAATACCTTCACTTTGCAGGCAACAAGGTCCTAATCCAAGCTACAGAGTTTAAATACTTAGACTAGAACCCTTCTCATTTTAAGACTGCTAGGATTTTTTGTTGTCAAGTTTTTAACAACTCTTCCACATTTTGGAATCTGGAGACAAAAAATTATCTTTTCCTTTATTTGTGCTTTTAATTTCTTTAACTCCTGTGGAGTTTCATGGGCCTCCAATTCAAGGCGACTAATCTGTAACTTTTATCATACTATCTATTCATAAGGAAATCAATTATTAAAGGTGTACAAATCTACAGAAAGGGATGGAAAGATGAACTGCACAATCATGGCTAAGACAATTCCAGTTGCCAGCGTTACAGATTCTGACAGCAGGAAGAAATGCATGAGTGGTGCTTCCAGAAATTCCCAGAAGCAATAAACTCAGCATGGATTGTCATCTTCAACTCCTTTGTTTCCAATAAAGACTCAGAATATTTGCTGTTCTCTTTTCTTCCCTGACTAGGTTTTGACTGATTCCGTTTCTGAGAAAGTTTGGGAATGTGGATGGGAAACAATGAATAAATGGTAATAGGTGCTGTATAGGAAAAAGATCAGGCATAATTTTTGGAGCCACACATGGAAGCTTATGGAGCCTTTGAAGCAAGTGGTTGTATCCACAATCAAACAGAATCCTATGGACGTTTAAATTTCCTTGATGGATCCTACTAATTTGCAAACATCATATTATTGGCCAATTCTACTACATAAAATAACAGATGATTTTATAGCCAGTCACCACTTAGGAAACCAAGTTTCACAACCCTGCTTCATCTAGTGTGCTAAACAAAACAGAAACAAGTAGACTCAGAATCCTTTGAGGTTATGTAGAATTTGTAACTATTGATGGGATTTGTCAATGAGTTAGTCGATAGGTCATTTGTCTGCAGAATCTGTAGCTAGACAGATATTGAACTTTGCATCTTCTTCTGCTCTTTACCTTGAAGTCCAGTTTAAAATTAGTCTGATTAGTTTGATCAAATTTAAAAAGGGCCTGTGTCTTACTTCCATTTGGGTTAGCCTGTGTAGAGATGGTAAAAGGGAAATCTGAGTGCAGGCGTAAGGATTTCCACATGCTTACAACTTAACCGAATCTATTTTTTCCTCTCATTTCTTTTTTTTTTCTTTTTTTTTTTTTTTTTTTTTTTTTTTTTTTTGTTTATAACTCTTGTTTTATGCCAGGAACTCAATCCATTTCTTTTATTATTTTTTGATGTTTTAAAATTAGAATTACTCCCAAAGCCCCCAAAGGAGGCTCCATTCCCAGGTGCTCCATGCCCAGGACCAGGATCAGGGTGAGGATGACACAACACCTGTTCCAACATGACCGGTAGTAACTGGGACCAGCAGGATCCAGGGACACAGGAACCCCACCTGACCAGTGGCTCAGGTTACTTCCTGCCTGGCTTGCATTGGTTTACCTTGGGCTCAAACTCAGTGGCAAGCCCCACAGGAGGCTCTGCTCCCAGGTGCTCTAGGACAGCCAGTGTCACAGGATTACAGGAGCCCAGGAGCCCAGGAGCTTGGTCACACCAGGATCTCAGGGTCTCAGAGGCAGCTTGAGTCCCAGGAACTCTGACGCACCCAGAATCTCAGGATTAGAGAATCCTGGAATCACAGGATTATAGAGACAGGTGGACCCTGAGGAGTTCTGACTCAACCAGGATCATAAGAAGGACATGCCCCAGTCAGATATAGCGAGGGCATGGTGCACTAGAGATAATCAGATGGTGGGCGACAAGCTGAAGAACATAAGCAAGAAGAAACCAAGGTTACTTGGCATCATCAGAACCCAATTCTCCCACTATAGCAAGTCCTGGACACACCATCACACCGGTAAAGCAAGATTTGGATCTAAAGTCACTTCTCATGATGATGATAGAAGACTTTAAGGGCATAAGTAACTCCCTTAAAGAAATACAGGAGAATACAGGAAAACAGGTAGAAGCCCTTAAAGAGGAAATACAAAAATCCCTTAAAGAATTACAGGAAAACACAATCAAACAGGTGAAGGAATGAACAAAACCATCCAAGATCTAAAAATGGAAATAGAAATGATAAAGAAATCACAAAGGGAGACAACTTTAGAGTTAGAAAACCTAGGAAAGAGATCAGGAGTCATAGATGCAAGCATCACCAACAGAATACATGAGATAGAAGGGAGAATCTCAGGGGCAGAAGACACCTTAGAAAACACTGATACAACAGTCAAAGAAAATGCAAAATGCAAAAAGGTCCTAACCCAAAACATCCAGCAAATCCAGGATGCAATGAGAAGACCAAACCTAAGAATAATAGGTATAGAAGAGAGCAAAGATTCCCATCTTAAAGGGCCAGTAATATCTTCAACAAAATTATAGACGAAAACTTCCCTAACCTAAAGAAACAGATGCCCATGAACATATAAGAAGCCTACAGAACTCCAAATAGACTGGATCAGAAAAGAAATTCCTCCCATCACATAATAATCAAAACACCAAATGCATTAAATAAAGAAAGTATATTAAAGGCAGTAAGAGAAAAAGGTCAAGTAACATGTAAAGGCAGACTTATCAGAATTACACCAGACTTCTCACCAGAAACTGTGAAAGCTGGAAGATCCTGGGCAAATGTCTTACCCTAAGAGAACACAAATGCCAGACTAGACTACTGTACCCATCAAAACTCTCAATTACCATAGATGAAAACTACCCTTGTTCCTGTCTTGTTTTATAGACATTTCTAGAAAAGACTGTTTCACAGCAGGTTTCTTAGTATTCTGTGGTGGGAACATAGCATAAAGTCCTTGCACTCATAGAGCCCTGGAGAAACCAGGAATATTAAGTACACAGGATTGTTTTTCCAATGGGAAAGGTGTAAAACACCTTTTTCCCCATTCAGAAAGCTGGGAATTGGAAGTGATGAACAACCAATGATCTGCATTATCTGTTGGGCCAGGCCATATCAAGCTCCTATAACCAGGACCAGATGTGGATACCAATCTAAATGACCCTCACAGCCAGGGTCTCCCCAACCTCTCACAACCAGGACCTGAGATACTTAATAGTCTAAATGATCCTTATATTATCTGTATGGCTAGAGGAAACCCCCAGGCTCCTACCTCCAGGATCAGAGGTGGCTAATAGCCAAATGACTATGCTATCTGTATTACTGAGACCAGGCCAGACCATTCTCTAGGCCCTTAAGCTAGTATAGGTATCCTATTTCTAGAACCCATTTTCTTAGAAGAAATGACATATACCCTGACTCTTATAATTACTTTATTTGGACATTATATTATGCCAGGAAACTTTCCCCCAAACTTTACTATGTTTGAATTTGTTCTAACAAATAGACTACTTGAGATTAGATTCTCTAGAAGTCTTGATTCATGTTGAAATAGTCAATCTCAACCAAGGTTTTCTTCTCAATTCTTTGGGGTTAACTTCCTGCCTGGAAACCTCCAGGGACCCTCATTTCTGCCTCTTTTGTCTGGCCCATCTTCTGTGATGTTCCCTGAGCCACAGATGCAGGAACTCTGATGTAGATGTATCCATTAGGTTAAACTCCCCACGATCCATTGATCTTTGTACTGTGTCCTGTTGTGGTTTTTTTTATGGCACTCCCCATTTGCTGTAAAGTGAAGCTTATTTGATGATGACTTGTAGTTACGTTTATCTGTGGGTATAATGATAAGATTTAGAATGTAGCAAGCAATTATGCTGGGCTAGCAAAATGGCACTAGATTTTCCCTTAGGTCCCAACTTCACTAGCCCTGAAAAACTAGCTAGCCCTGAGTGGTGCTTAAATTCACTTAGAGAGCTATAGGTTGTCAATGACACATGTATGCCATTTCTAGCAGCTTCATGAATGTCTTTCCATGCTGGTAATTTTGGTAGTTCAAAAGTACTGCAGCTATCATGGACTGTTTCATTGCTTCCCTCTCTTGGCAACTTGCATAGAAGTTTTTGGACCATAAAAACTAGACCACAGAAAAGAAGCTTTTAGGTCAGATCCAACTCATCATCCAAGTCTTGTGTCCTAAGTGTGTGTCTTCAGCAATTCTGTGGCACCCAACCTTGAGAAGCATCATGGGCTAAATCAATAATCAATAATCAATATTGTTTTGGAAGTCATGTAAAGTACCCTGACCAATCTTATTAGAGGAAGCTTCTCATGTCTGATTCTGGGGGGTGTTTGTTTTCATCTTGGAAACATTTTAACCCCAAGTGGGTTAACTTTCATTATCTGTCTGTCTGTCTGTCTGTCTGTCTATCTGTCTATCTATCTATCTGTCTATCTATCTATCTATCTATCTATCTATCTATCTATCTATCTATCTATCTATC
The DNA here is from genome assembly GCF_008632895.1 of Mastomys coucha. Classification (NCBI taxonomy): domain Eukaryota; kingdom Metazoa; phylum Chordata; class Mammalia; order Rodentia; family Muridae; genus Mastomys; species Mastomys coucha. The sequence continues at coordinate 78,285,340 of NW_022196905.1, read as the reverse complement.
AAATGTGTACATGTGTGTACATATGTACACTTAAATTTATTGTATACAATTTTAGGCAATTATAAAATAATGTGGACAACTCACAGAGAAAGCCACACTCCCAGGTGATTTAACAAGCCCAGGATTCCAGGATCCCAGAATCACAGGATCACAGAGTCACCTTGGTTCTGAGGAGTTCTGACACAACCAGGATCACAGGAAGGACAGGCTCCAGTCACATTTGGCAAGGGCAGGTACCACTAGAGTTAACCAGATGGCAGGGGGAAAGCGAAAGAAAATAAACAACACAAACCAAGGTCACTTGCCATCATCAAAACCCAATTCTCCCACCATAGCAAG
>NW_022196905.1:78275461-78283850 GCF_008632895.1 Mastomys coucha | reverse complement strand
CAGGAAGTGACAATTACTTTTTCTTAATATATTAATTTGAAAATTAATATTGCCAACATATCCTAATCTATTAAAATCCAATAATATGAGGAATTGGAAATTTGTTGATTGTCATCCAATGCTCTCTCTGATTTAGTAATTGCAGGAATAGGTCCAATATTATACAATCTATATATACTTTCAGCTTGTTTGTGACAGTGTCTGGTTGTGTACAACATAAGGGTCTTGAAATCTTGCTTCTCCTATCTCAGCCTCTCTATTAGTAGTATTGTTTATTTCATGTTTTTACACTATATTATGGTTTTCAGAACAGCTTATATATTTCAAAAGTATTTATATATCCAAAGGAAACATAGATGATTAACTAGGGAGGTGGCTTGTAAGAGAACAACAAAGTGAGACTGAATGCTTTGCTTGACATTTGTAACTCTTATATCAAATTTGAAGAAGAGGACTTTATAAGTTACTCTTTCTCTGAGATGAATGCTTTTCCAAATTATCACAGCTAATGAACCAAATTCTTACCCTCACCTAATGTCTATGTCACCCTCCAAGCAGAACCATTGTTCATTGAAACAGTTGGCGAATGACTTTACGGATAGACCGTCTTAATACCTACACCATTTCTTAAATGAATGTAACCTATTCTCTGTGAGCTGAGAATGAAGTCATTCACTCAAGTCAAATAGCTTTGACCATAGCAGAAAGTCTGAATCCAAAAATCGAGCCTACAATTCATTTCTTGGTGCAGCAGAACTATCAATTCTCAGCTTAGCTATGACGGAGGTAAAATCCTTTGGTGATGTGAGGGTCATTGTATTATTATAGCCTTATTACAATGAAACCCAATGTCTAAAAATTGTTCTTATTTTGGGCTTGTACCACAGTAAGAGACAAGATTTTAAACTCTACCAAATACAAAATAAACAAAAAGACTTTATATATTCATGTTCATTTAAGAAAATACTAGTAGTGATATATTATTTTTAAGTATACAGTTAATATGTTTTGAGTTATTTAAAATTTATATTGAGAAAAATGTATTTTCACTATTGCTGTAGATGAGCACCTACATAAGACTGTTAAATTGATTGTTGTTTTATATCAAACAACTTTTATAATACTTATTTTTATTGGTATAATATTTTATAAATTTTAAGGAATATGACAAAAAAGATATTGTAGGTATTGAAGGGGGAGTCTCTGGGAGGAGCAGTGGTACAAAAGGGAACCAAGAATGTGATTCAATTATGTTTAACTGAAATATGTTTTTAAATGTTAACAAATTCAGATAAATTGAAATCATGTAACTTTTCTCATCATAATGCAATAAAAGTTTAAAAAAATAAAATAATGTGATTTCTTGAGGCTTTATCAACCAACTTGATTACTATCCCTCTCTTCCTTCTCTATTGACTTCCTCCTTTCTTCCCAGTTGGAGCTCCACTCCCAGTTATTCTATTTCCCACATTGTATCACCTGTATCCAGCTATCTTCCCAATAAATTTCCTTTATACATTTACTCCCTTTATATATTTCCTTTTTCTTCTTTGTCTTTGTGTGTGTGTGTGTGTGTGTGTGTGTGTGTGTGTGTGTGTGGTTATTCTGTGTTGTATACTCACATCTGAGGATTTGGAAACAGACATCAATTTGAAACCAGAAACACTAAAACTGCTTAAAGAAAACAGTTGGTGCCTAAGTATAGGAAATGACTTTCTGAACAGAACTCTATTAGGCAAGGAATTAAGGCCAAAATCTACAACCAAGACCTTATAAAACTAAAACTCTTCTGTACAACTAAGGAAAAAGATCAAACAAGCGAAGAAGAAATCCAGAGTGATTTTTGTTTTTCTTTGCCAGCTATACTTCAGGAATATCTTAAGAAGTCAGGTTAGACAAACAGAGGAACCAGCAACCAAAACCACAAATCTAACAGTTAAGGAAGCAAATAGCCCAATTAAAAAAAATGGGCCAGGAATCTAAACAGAGTTCTCCATAGGAGAAATAAAGTGGCTAAAAATGATATCAAAGAGTGTTCATCATTCTTAGCAATCAAGGAAATGCAAAATAAAACAACTTGAGATTTCATGTCAGGCAAGTCAAATGACTAAGACCAACAAAATAGCCAACAACAATTTTTGACAATGTTTTAGAGAAAGAACACTCATTTACTGTTGGTGGGAATGCACATTGGTATAGCCAATTGTAAATTAGTATGGAAAGAACAAAAAACTTCCAAAAAATCTAGCATATGACCCTGCTACTTCATTCTTAGCATATGCCTAGGTGCTTGACTGCATAGATACTTGCTCAGTGATGTTCATAGCTGCTCTACTTATAATAACCAGGAAATAGAAAGTCTGTAAATGTTCTTCAACTGACGAACAGATGATGAAAATATGGCACATAACACGGTAGAATACTATTCAGCTGCAAAGAAAATGAAATCATGAAAATTTCAGGCAAATGGGTGGAATTACAAAAGGTCATATTGAGTGACATTTACCTAGACCCAAAGGTTAAATGCTTAAATGTTCTCTCTTATCTGTTGTCCTACTTCCAAATTGAGAATTTAATTATTAAAGATGGTTTGGGGTATGTAGGAAAATAAGTTTGTCACAATAGCAACACAGCAGGGACAGAAAAATCATCAGATGTGTTCCTTTTGGTTAACTCAATCCAATCATTCTCAAGATTAATTTGATAAGAACAAAAACTTTGGTTCTAAGGTCATCAGCAAAGAAAAATAAAGATTTGGACCCACAGGTAGTCTATTTCTCAGGAACCTGTAAAAGTGACAAATATATTAAGGACCTGGAGGATTTTAAGCTTCTTCCCTCTAGTATGTACATTTAGTTTGTATGTTAGATCTATTTCTGGGTGTGTGTGCATGTGTGTAGCATGCACAAGTGTGTGGATTTGTCTTGTGCAGAAAGCAGAGGGGGTTATAGAACGTCCTTCTGTCTTCCCTTTGATTCTGTTATTAATAATTAAATCATAATAAATCTCAATTTGCCTTGTTGGATTGGTGGAAAGTGAATGCTTTAAGTAAAATAAGCAAAACTAAGCACTAACACATTAAGCACACGAGCACTGTTGAAGAATGCCAGAGAATCACACTGGGAGTATTACATGAGGGAGGCATCTGCATTCACCAATATATCCCTCACAGCTGGCAACTGATGGAGCTGGCATCTGGCACATAAGTCTAAGTGATATTCCCATTGGACTGAGTTCATTAGAGGGGAACACATAGATACATAGCACCAGGAACAAGGGAGGAGTCATGGCTGTAGAGGAACAGTCAAAGCTACTCTCTTGATCTACCAGTTACTCCTCTCAGGTGGAGTTTTAGTTCTGATATTGTGACCAAATGAGTACAGTAAGTAGAGAAGTTAGTCAGCCAGTCCACCTGCTGAAATTTTAGGTTTTTGTTTTTTATTTGTGTGAACGGGAATAGATAATTCTGCTGAGAAATCCCTTGAATCTTGTTAATGAACAGACTCAGTAGCTAAAATAATCAGGACCTTTGTGGTTTGTGCACACGACAAAAGGAATCTGTCTTATTGAATCTTGCCACAAAGAAAGGGGAAAGACGTTTACATTTCTTTTTATGGTTGTTTTGTTTTGTTTTGTTTTGTTTTGTTTTGTTTTGAGACAGGGTCTTCCTATGTATCATAAGTTGGCCTTGAACATAATCACAGTCTAGACAACAGGGTCTTGAAAGAGCTTTTTACTTTACCTTATATCCATCGTCAGAAAAGAGAAATGCTTGCTTTTGTGTGTGCAAGTACTCTGCTTGCTTTCTTCATCTAATGCTGGAAATGATTCCACCTATGGTTAAGGCGTGTCTTCTCACATCAATAGATGCAGTCAACATAATCCTCCAGAGGACTGGGAGGTTCATTTCCCATGTAAGTCTGATTTTTTTTAAAATATTTTTTTAAATTTTTTCTTGGTTATTTCATCTATTTATATTTCAAATGTTATCCCTCTTCATGGTTTCCCCTCCACAAACCCCCTATCCCACCCTCTTCCCCCCAGTTTCTATGCAGGTACTCTCCCAACCCACTCCCACCTCACTGCCCTATCACTCCTCTAAACTGGGGCACCAAGTCTATACAGGACCAAAGAATTCCCCTCCCACTGATGCCAGATAAGACCATCCTCTGCTATATATGCAGCTTGAGCCATGGGTCCCTCCATGTCTATTCTTTGTTTGGTGGTTTAGTTCCTGGGAGTTCTGGGTGGTTTGATTGGTTGATGTCGTTGTTCTTCCTATGGGGTTGCAAACTCCTTCAGCTCCTTCAATTCTTCCCCTAATTCCTCCACTGAGGTCCCCATGTTCAGTCATATGGTTGGGGGCAAGCCTCCGAATCTGTATTGGTAAGGCTCTGGCAGAGCCTCTCAGGAGACAGCTATATCAGGCTCCTGTCAGCATGTACTTCTTGGCATCAGCAATAGTGTCTGGGTTTGGTGGCTGCATATGGGATGGATCCCCATGTGGGGAAGGTTTTGTTAAGTAGATAACAAAAGCCATCAAAATTATCTGGGCTTCTTGATTTAGCCTCCTAGTGCTGGGCTTCTAAGCCTGTGCCACCATGCCAGAAATTATTCCTATTTCTATAAAGGAGGAAGAGGAAATTTGACAATCCTTGAATTTGGGGGTTAAAAATTAAGCTATGAGTAAACAGAAGAGTGAAGACAAGGTTAAGCTGTATCTGCTAGGAACCAGGAACTTAATTTCCCTTTCACATGTTTCATATTTTCATCTCCTTTGCTTATAGGCTTAGATCTTTTTAAAACCTACTTTATTTAGGGTTCTTAAATGATTCAACCTACCTTCTAACCCATCAACCAGAGGTAGGGGAAAATGAAGGTTACTACGGAAAAAGGTGTGTGAATCTATTTAGAAGTAGCTCCTTGGGGGGTGATTTCACTCTTCATTGTCAGGATACCAGCAATCCAGTTCAACAACAACTCTGTAGTGGTAGCATGATCCAGGAGAAACAGCAAGGCTCTGCTGAATCAGCCTGAGTCAGTGGAGGCAACCAGAATCAGCTGGAATACCATGAGAAGCTATTTTGGTGTGTTCCTCTCTATGAAGTAAAGACCAACAAAGACCAGTGAAGTGATGCATGGCATAGCAATGCAAGAGCATCCTCCCTCTGTTTGCGCAGTTCCATTTACACTCTTTCTAAACATCACACGCCCTCTCAAGTGTCTGTTCTCATCAAAACATCACTTGCCCTCTCACAAGACAGCTTCCAGAAAAACATCACGTGACACAACTGAGTTGTTAAAGAAACCGGAGATTTCCACTTCATTTGTTCTCACTTTCCTTATAGTCCCTCCCTTTCTCCCTTCCTCCTTCCTTCTCGCCCTCCTCTACCTTCTTTTGCTTTTCTATCTTTATTTTTGAAGCATGGGTAAGAAAAAAAAAGACCAAAAAACACCCAGTTACTAGCTGTCAAGAGGACATAGATAAAAGGGCATATATAAATTCCCTCCTCGTATTCTATTTTATTTGGCAGGAAAGAATAAAAGGTAGTAAGGGAAGGTAGTAATTATTGACCCTTGGTATTAACTTTGTTCTCTTGGGTAAGCACATAATTAGGTTGTTCTTTAAAATGCATATTATGTAGTTGGCAGCACACTCTGGCTCAGATCCGATAACTTCTTATGTAGTCAGCTTTTAAAATGTACATCATGTACCAAAGGAGCTTTTCTGGTCTATTGGGTAAATATGTATTAAAGTAATTTTTAAAATACTTATGTACTCAATAGGCTGGAAATGGTCAATGGTTTAATGAATAGTCATACATTTTTAAACGTGTATTATTATTTATGCACTGACCCAAGTGAGAAAAGTCTCTTTAGAAATGGCATATTCCTGATGACTGTGTAATTTTGCAGTAAAATCTTAAAAGTATTTCAGGAGAGCGGGAACCAGTTTTACAATTGCATTATCTCGTTGTCCCTTCACCTCATTTTTCCTGCTTCTCCTCCTCTTATGGGATGTATTTTAATAGGTTCATTTTATGGCCTCCCTGCTGGCCTAATTTCATTTTCATAGATTAAAGCTGATTTACATTCTAATTGTAATTTAAATTTAGAATTTATCCTATGTTGATTCATAATGCCTGGCACACAGTAGGAACTCAATCAATATATATGGAATGGGCTTTTATTTGCTGTCATGTGGGCAAGCACAAGCATTAGTCCTGTGCCTCAAATGCTAAGCACCATATAAGGAGCTTCTCTCCATCACACATGGAAAATTTTGCAGTCCAAAAAAGGATGCACATTCTGTCTTCAGTCTATCTGTCACACAGCTTTCTTTTACTCTGTCAGTTTACTTATCTATGCAAGGGGAATGATAGTGTGAAAGTTCTGGTTTCTCAGGGATCAGTGGTCACTTTATATGTTAAATGCTTGAGATAGTACCCATGCCCACTGAGCTCTCAGAGTGCCTCTTTTATATCCTTTGACTAAGTCCCCACACCAGAAACATGAGATATGTTTCTTTTGAAACATTAGAGGTTTCAAAACTCAACAGTATGTTAGTTGTAAGTACCAAGGGGTAGGTGGGAAAAGCCCAGGGTAGTGAGATGGCTCAGCAGGTAAAGGTGCTTGCCACTAAGCTTGATGACCTGACTTGTTCATCCCAGAATCCACATGGTAGGAGAAGTTGGACTGCTGTTCTAAGGCAACTCATATTCACATACATAAATAATTTTTAAAAATCAGAAAAATACAATCTAATAGACCTATATCATCTTCTAGCATCAGAAGCATTAGTTGCTCAGTAATTCTCTATCCTGTTTGCAGACCACAGCCTCCTTTGGATGTTGCTTTGCTGGCCAATGATATCTACACTACCCTTCATATGCCAGGATTCTCTGTTCTTCCTCCTCTTCCTCCAAGGATAGCTCCACTCCAGCATTTGGAATATATATATATTTCTCTATTTCATGTATCCTGTGGGAATACAATAAGGTTCTTTCTTAATTTCAGAAAATTCTACAAATAAACAAACCACCTGCCAAAAAGTGAGATTTTTTTTTCTAAGAGCAAGCAGGGCAATGGTATCTCCTGCAGCAGAATACAGTAACGAGGGGGTTGAGAATACTCATTTTCACCATGCTCAGTGAGCTGCCTTCCATCCTATATGGAGGGAGGGAATGGCATAAATAAATAAACAAGCTCCTTGGATCTTTACTGTCTGTGGTTTCGTGAGCTGCTTCAATCTTGGAAGTACACTAAAATCACTGCTACATAATTGGGTTTGTTTGCTATTAGGGCGGAGATCTCCAACGTCTCCCCATGTTTTCCACATTCAAGACGAAGCAAGGGTTTTATCTGAATGCAAATGCTAGCATCAGGTGCCTTTTGTCTCACTTGAAGGCTAGGGAAGGAGAGAGAAGCATGCAAATTCTCATCTTCCTGCTATATTTGTGGCAAGGCATTTTCAGCAGATGGCTGGGTCAAAGGGCATGTTAGCTGTCAAAATACCTGTTGTTGTTGTGTTGGCCTATGACATTTTCTATCACTAGATTTAGACTTTAAATGTGTCACAGTTCTAAACTAGGAAGCTCTGACATATTCAATGACTTTCTTTCAAATGAAAATCCTAAATATGGCCTTGTGGAACACATCTGTAATAACAACATTTGGGAGACCGAGGCAGGAGGATTATGAGTGAGACTAGCTAGAGCCTACATAGGGAGATCCTGTATGAAGAAAGAAAACATAAAGCCTGAATCCAAATCAAACCAGAAAGAAGTAAAACAAAACAAGAATAAGAACAACAAAGCTCCCACAAACACACACAGAAAAGGAAGTGCATCTTATCCGAGTTCCTTGTTTACCTCTCCCTAAGGTCGTTTTATACACCAGGCACACTAATTCTATTTTGTTTTTATTCATTCACTTAAGATTTATTTACTTTTTTTTCATTTTTACACATTTTGCCTGTATTTATGCCTATGAAATGTATGTGTGTGTGTAGGGCCTGTGGAAGTCAGAAGAGGGTACTGGATCACCTGGAACTGGAATTACAGATGGTTGTGAGCTGCCATGTGGGTGGTAGGAATTGAACCTGTGTATTCTGGAAGAGCAGTCAGTGTTCTTAACCACTAAACCATCTGCCCAGCCCCTGAGACACTAAAATATATTCTGTAGGGTTGTTCTTGACTTCTTTTAATAAGAAACTATCAGTTTTTAAAGCCACTGTTAGCAGAAAGCAGTCTTTCCATTTCTTTTTTTATTTTTATTTTTATTTTTTTATTTTATTTTTTTATTTTTTTTTTTATTTTAGATATTTTCTTTATTTACATGTAAATTTCTCCATTCCCAGTTTCCCCCCAAAAAAACAAAGAAACAAACA
>NW_022196905.1:78250325-78273260 GCF_008632895.1 Mastomys coucha | reverse complement strand
CTTTGTGTATAGGAAGGCCTCTGATTTGCTTGAGTTAATTTTATATCCAGCTACTTTGCTGAAGTTTAATTTTTAAGATTTATTTATTGTTATATGCAAGTACACTCACTGTAGCTGTCTTCAGACACACCAGGAGAGGGTGTCAGATCTCATTATGAATGGTTGTGAGGCACATGTGGTTGTTGGGATTTGAACTCAGGACCTTTAGAAGAACAGACAGTGCTCTTAACCACTGAGCCATCTCTCCAGCCCCTGTCTTTCCGTTTTTTTAATGTTAGAAGATAGAGATAAGCATTTTTCCAAATAGCTCGTTAACAGACAGCTAGAAATACTGACCACAGGTGATGTTGAACTGGCATATTCTTAGACAAACTTGGCTTTCCTCAAACTTAGAGGCACATATAATTTTAGGAATAAAGATAGAAAGCAGAATCCTATAGGAGAAACTTAGTTTTAAGGCCAATCTGTTGGGTAGATTTGAAGAGCATTAGCACTTATAAGTTCAGAAAGTAGCTAAGACTCAGGCTTTGGTTTGCCAATTGTAGGGACCCAATTTGATTAGTAGAAATATAGCTTGGCTTATCGATAGCTAGGGGGTCACAGATTGCCCTGGCTTTTCACAGAAGAGCTTATCTCTCCCAGGATAGCTGAGGGAACAGATAGCAGAAAGATTAGTTGAAAGAATCACTGCAGCAAGAGACCCTGATAGAACAGATTCCCTCTGCCTTAGTAACTCTGAGGCTCTCATTTTAGGGTAAGAAAGGAGTTTGCAGGGACTGTGCATTCAAGGCTATGAGTTTCTGTAGGGAGAGGGAGTTAGCATGGATGTGTTTAAGAATGGGGCCATGTAAAAAGGACCTAAGAGAAGGTACAGAAAAGATTGTTTTACAAGAAAGGCAGGTGCACGCCAGAGGCAAGGATATTATATGATAAGCAGGGATGACCTGCATGCACTCGAAATCTATAATCTCAGATAAGAAAGGTGCTTCTGGAATCAGGACCAAAAGGTCAGAGATAGCCCTTAGGAGACCAAGATTTTTAAGATAAATGTGAACAAAACAGCAAAAAGTGTGGCTATGTGTGTCTGTCAGTGGAATACAGATCGGCAAGCTTCAACACTACTTGCAGAAGTGGTCTTCAGGGAACTGCAGACACTGAATGTACAATTGGTTGGGAATAATTCAGACCTGGAGCACCCTCCAAGGACAGTTTTAGAATCTGATTTTTTTTCTGCCCTTTCTGTTCATTTAAAGTATATTATTCATTGGGCAGTCCTTATTCCTCTGGCTTCTCCCTGCCTGTGGAGGTGTGAGTTTATAATCTTAAATTTGATATCTGTTCCCACGTCCAATCCATGTGGTATTACTGAGAACAGAGTTAATGATTCTTAACAACTGCTACTTGAATATAATGCTTAATACTTTTTGTGAACCAGAGGAGAAAATGATACCAACAGGAATACTACCTTCGGTCTGTCTTCAGTGGACCACCAGATATGTCTGAGATCTCTCCGCTCTCACTGCTGCAGCCTGATCACAGGGATTCCCCAAGACAAGGCATGTAAAAAACCTGGTTGTTGGAGAAAAAAAAATGTCCAGATTACTCGTCCTGGGTCTGGCCTCTCCATCAATTATTGTTGTTAGTCTTTCATTATTTTAGGGCAGTCTTACTTTACAGAAAAATTGAGAGGAAGTTGTAGACAAATTTTAGATCACCTGCAATCCACACATGATCTATACCTGTCCCAAGGATCTCTTACCAGGGATGTTCCTTTGCTAGAATTAGGCATTGACATGTCTTTACATTAGTTCCAGGACAATAATATAGACCTAGTTGCATGGTTATAGTTTTAAGTTTTATATTAAAATTGGTTACTTATACATTAGAAGAATGTTTGATTTACCTTGGGCAGTTAATTTTAGCCTCCTCGTCTTCTCCTTCTCTTACTCTTCTTTCAAAACAGTTGAAGTTTCAGGTCAAAACACAGACATATGTACAAAGCTTCCTAGATACAGTTAGTGTTTAGTCTCTGTGGCTCAGAGTTACTATGACTTTGCTTATTATCTTCCCAAGGCTTAAGCAGTTTGTGCTGCCATCTGAGACTTGGCTGTGACAAGTTTGCTTTCAAGCTCATGCTATTGTTTGCATTCAGTTCCTAAGGCTCTGTGGCCCAAGAGTCTCACTTCTTGCTGACCATTGCTTAGAGGCTGCTTCAAGTTCTTGCCATTCTGGTCTTCTCAACATGACTTCTCATTTTCCTCAAAGCCAGAAAAAAGAAGGTTCTCTACAAGAACAGCATTCCATTTTTATTTAATGTCAGCATGTACTTATAATTACAAATGCTTCTTGACCTTACTTATGTTTGGGAAGACAGAAACAAGGTACACTGGATATACTTAGACAGGGAGAATGCCTAGATACCTAAGTACTAGGAAGCAGGAACCCTGAGGTCCATCTTAGAGGAAATGCCATATCTAAAATCCTTTCAATGGCAATAGTTTTAATGATAAAAATAAGTAAAGGCTTATTTATTCATTCAATAAACATTTCACATAACTGGCCTTGTTTGACTAATGAAACATAGCATGATCTATCAGATGCACAGAGAGAAGCCTAGGGAAAAGTACCTGATCTTCTTGGGCTGATTGTTATCATTTACTCTAAGGTCTAGAAGAGATCTCTACAGGGATAGTTTGCTACACTATAAATGGAAAAATGATCTTTACACAAAACTAATCATCAAAGATTGCTGGACCAAATAAGGTCCACCTAACTAGCTTTTCTTTCCCATAGAAAAGATGTTCAGATAATATGGAAGCTCAGAGTATCTGGACTAAAAGCTTCAAAAGAAGTTCTTGCTCTGTCCTTTGAAAATAGAACTGGATTGGAATCTACTATATGTGAACCCATTAAGTGCTGGTAGAAGAAACATGCTCAAAGGGCACCCATCAGTCCTCCTCAATCAATGAGCCTATCCTTTAGATTTGAGAGAGGGCAGCTCTTTTGTCTACGACAGAGCTCAGTCTTTGTCTTGCTCCTCTGGGAGACAACTGTTGATGAAGTGAATGACTTTCAGGATCTTATGACTGAAGAAAGGAACAATGACTGAATTGTGACAATCAAAATAAAAATTGATAGTTGGTAATGGTGCCTTGACTCTAGCAGGACACGTATTTCTAATACTCTTGAAGTTCTTCCTCTAGGGATGAAAGGCCAAAGCAAGGATTGATTTGTGGAAAAAGGAATTATCAACTTAGGAACTTATGTTATTCAAGTTGAATGTGAGCTATTTTTGTGACACGGTTGCCATAGAGAATAATACAAATAAAGTGGTAATATGTGTTCATTGAAATAAATGCCTAGAAATGGAAGGAAAATAGTTTAGATCTCCTCAACTTAGAGGTTTCATCTGAAAGAGTCATCTATTACAAGAATGCCTACATTTGCTTGTTTGTGTTTTGAGGCAGATCTCCCTCAGTAGCCTGGGCTGGTTTTGAACTTGTAATCTTCCAGCTTTATCATCCTAAAAGCTGGACTTACAGGTATGAAGCACCCTACATGCTTTAAGGATATAAGAGCAGATTTGAACTTCATGTTGATAGGGCTATTTGAACTTCATGTTGATAAGAAGTTGAGGGAGTTATAATGCAGGACCTGGACAGGGTGCCTCAGAGGAGAATCTCCTTGAATGACTTGAAAGTCTTTCTCATATTAAGGGGAGAGGACTCTTTTGGAATTGATTCACTGGTGAGATAGGAGAATAACATTGTGTGTTATCCAAGGATTTTGGAGGTTGGAGGGGCCATTGTATCTTATCTGTGGTTTCTTTGAGAAAAAGAAAGGTAACCTTACATGTCAATTAGACTGAATTAGAATTATCACCTTTTCAGTTTGCAGAGAGATAGCATCCCAGATTATGATTTCACAAAGAGTTAATGCAGTTGCTGTGCAATCTAAAATATTGACTTAAGCAATAATAAGTCATATTTACAAACATTCTTGGTATTTTGCCATTGTATTACTTTATACACTGATCTTGGAGTAGTTAGAAATACGAATAATCATGGGGGCGGGGAGGATACATTAAATAACCATTGACCTTTAAGATGTGTAAAGCATTAAGAAATGTGGTTGTCACTCTGGAAATGAGTTTGGCGGTTCCTCCAGAAATTAGACATAGTACTACCAGAGGATCCAGCTATACCACTCCTGGGCATATACCCAGAAGATGCTCCAATATGTAATAAGGGCACATGCTTCACCATGTTCATAGCAGCCTTATTTATAATAGCCAGAAACGGGAAACAACCCAGATGTTCCTCAACAGAAGAATGGATACAGAGAATGTGGTACATTTACACAATGGAGTACCACTCAGCTATTAAAAACAATGAATTTATGAAATTCTTAGGGAAATGGATGGATCTGGAGAATATCATCCTGAATGAGGTAACCCAATCACAAAAGAACTCAAATGGTATGCACTCTCTGATAAATGATTATTAGCCCAGAAGTTCAGAATACACGAAGTACAATCCACAAACCACAAGAAACTCAAGAAGGAAGAACAAAATATGGACACTTCATTCCTTCTTAAAAAGGGAACACAAAATGCCCATGGAAGGAGTTGCAGAGACTGATTATGGAGCAGAGATTGAAAGAAGGGCAGTCCAGCCTGATATAGCTGTCTCCTGAGAGGCTCTGACAGTACCCGACTAATACAGAAGTAGAAGCTCACAGCCATCCATTGAACTGAGTACAGGGTTCCCAATGAAAGAATTAGAGAAAGGACTGAAGGAGCTGAAGGGTTTGCAACCCCTTAGGATGAACAACAATATAAACTAACTAGTACCCTCAGAGCTCCCAGGGACTAAACCACCAACCAAGGAGTACACATGGTGGGACTGATTGTTCTGGCAGCATATGTATAGTAGAGGATGGCCAAGTCGGTCATCAATGGGAGGAGAGGCCCTTGGCCCTATGAAGGTTCTGTGCCCCATTGTAGGGAAATGCCAGGGCCAGTAAGCGGGAGAGGGTGGAGTGGTGAGCAGAGGGAGGGTGTGGGAACAGGGGTTTGTTTTTGTTGTTGTTTTGTGTGTGTGTTTGTGTTTTTTTGGGGGGGGAACTGGGAAAGGAGAAATCATATGACATGTAAATAAAGAAAACATCTAATAATAAAAAAGAAACGTGGTTGTCCTTATAATGTATTGCATAGCAAAATTCATACAATATAGAAATTTACGGCTCAGCGTGTTTTTCTTGCTATCAGCAGAAATAAAGATGTTATATGCATTTCTTTTCTTCAGTTAGGCAAAGATGATTAGTATAAAATAAAAGAAGAAAAAGAAAAGGATCAGGTGTAGAAATGACATTAGAGAACACTAAAGCAGATGCTGAACAAAACCAGTAACTACTGAAATGAGAAAACTGCCAGCACGGAGAGATACCTTGCAAGACCGAGAGAACAAAACCATGCAAGAAGAAAGGGCAGCAGCTACAAATAAAGTGGTATTCAAGAATCACAGAAAACCTTCAGAGAACTTAGAGAAAATTTATTTCGAAAAGTAATATAACCTTAATGCCTATATATGAACAGTAATAAAACAGGAGAATTATTGGTCATTCTTTAATAAGATATATCAAATCTAATAAATCAGTAACAGTGAAGACATAGTGAGTGGTAGACCAAGAGAGCAGTGAAGACCAAAAGAGATCTGGAACAATAAGGTAATGCAAGTTTGGTTGACAGTGGAAATACTTTGATGATTTTCCTGTATATTCACAAGAGAGGCCAAAACCTATAATGGCCTTTAAAATGGATGCAAGGGAAACACTGGCTAAAATCCTGTATTTGATTATAATGTGGAAAACAGGAAAAATATTTGATAAAATTAAACATCTAAGTCAATGTGCATACAACATATTTATAAGTTGAGGCATTTTGAGAAAATTTTACTCAAACTTGGTACCTAGGCTAAAAATGAAAAATGAAACAAAAACCAAACAAACTCTGTGAGATAAGACCAAACAGCTAGAACTCCAGGGAAATTGACGTTACAAGTGTGTTTTTATCTTTAGAAGGAAATGTGATTAGGGAATGGGTACTCACAGCGTTATAAAGCCAGTCATCTAAGGTTAACTTTGGGGAAAATCCAAACTGCTGCTGCTGCTGCTGATTCCTCCTCCTCCTCCTCCTCCTCCTCTTCCTCCTCCTCCTCCTCTTCCTTTTTTCCCTTCTTCCTTCCCCTCCCCTTATTCTTCTTCTCCTCCTTCTTCTCCTTGGTTTTGGATTTTTGTGTGTGGCTCTGGCTGTTCTGCAACTCACTCTGTAGACCAGGCTGGCCTAGAATTCAGAGATCCATCTGCCTCTGTGTTGCAACATTTTCTTTGTCCAATCACATTAGGGCAGTGACAGGCCTGTGATTAGACAGGAATAAAGAGGTGGAGCTAGAAGTTGAGGAGTGAGAAAGATGGGAGAGTAGGAGGGGAGAAGCAAAAGGGAGAATCAACATGGAGGCAGGTGAATAGGAAGATGATCTTGCCCTCGCGTGGTTTTTATACAGCCACAAGGTTAGAATAATTGGGTTAAAGCATTATCTTGGCTCTGAAATTATTGTATTGACATCTTGTAAATTGTGATCTTATTGATATATAAACCTAATTGGATAATTAAGCCTTAAGAGTCATGTTTCTAATGGGTGCTAAGTACTAGATGACTGGTTGTGGGGGTGTAGAGAATTGTGTGTAAGTGAGATGATCTTGCTAGCTGGGAGAAAATAGCAGGAGCCTGCCGGGACATAGTGATGCGGCCGGCCAGTACCGGTGGCACTAGAGCAAGAACGTAGTCCAGCGGGTCAGGAGAGTTTGCAGGGTGATCTTTTGTTAATATTTCTCACAACACCTCTGCCTTTAGAGTGCTCAGATTAAAGGTGTGTGCCATGTGGCCAAGGTCCTTGCAAGTATGATTCTGGGTAGCCTATCTCAGGGGGATGAGGAGTAGTATATATGTAAATTACTAAATATATATTTTCAGGGTTCTTACTTATAGAAGGTCCTTTATGTAGATGATACCTAGCTTTTTTTGTCACCTAACATAGTTAAATATCATTCTTATGTATTATCAAGAACATGATAGCTTATAGTTAGAAAGCATGAACTATATATGCATAAACATGTTCATATATGAATCAAAATGCCTAATGTTTTTGAGAAAACAAGCAGGATTAGATATGTAGTATAATGCTATTTGAATAAATTCAATGGGTTTAGCATGTAAAAAAGAATAGAATGGGATATTAGCATTGTGGGAATGAAAGAAATAAAAGCATAAAAATGAGAATATTCTATGATAGCTGAAAATCTTAATATGCAATAGTATTTTAGCATATAATTGGAAAATGCCAGTTTTTGAAATATCAGAGTGATATTTTTAAGCTGAAAAGGGGAAATAGAACTCTTGTAAAAACCTTTTGTCTACAAGAACTTTCAGACCCTGTGCCCTTACTTTAGAAAGGATTTCTATTATTTGTGTAACCTTCCTGACCATATAAAAGCAGCCAGAATTTCAAAGCTTGCAGATGTTCTGAATCAGGGAAACAGAAGAATCACATCCAGAGATGAAGAAAGGATATGCAAACAGAGGATATACGAAGCTTGCACATTAGCTTAAAAAGCAGAAGAGACAGTAATATTTTAGGTCCAATGTACAAAGAAAAAACAGAATGGAGAACTATTTACAAATTGCTATTAAATGATGTTGGGAACCATGAGAGCCCTGAGATAAACATCCTGCCCCAGCTAATTGAGAACCCTGAGATTAACATCCTGCCTGACAATCACAAGGATCCGGCTTGGCCCTGGGAAAAGAACATTCACGGAAATCCACCCCCTCTCCACCTGTCATCCACCCCCTCCTCACCTGTCACCCCGGAGCTCAACCCCAGAAGATTTTGTAACCTTCCATTTCCCTCTTTCCTCTCCCTCTCCCCTTGTAAACTTCCTTCTCCCTCCTTCCTCTTCCCCTCCCTCCAAGATTTTTGCTTTAAATATGCTCTCTTCAACCAAGTAAACGGCTCTTGACAAGCAATGCTTCCTTGAGTCCTGTCGTCTCTCTCGCCCATTCTTTATTCACATGTTGTGACCCTCCTCGTTCCCCCGAATAACGTGACCTGCAGGCCAGGTCAAAATGATAGCTGAATGGTTGGGGCAAGATAGGTGCAGACCATGGTGCTTAGATCATGAAAGAAACACATTTGGAATGCAGGCAGTCCCAAGCAAGAACATGGACCAGGCTAGATTACGAAGGAGACAGTGGTATCAGCAATGGAAGGGTATAGACATTTCTGCATAGAGCAAATGGTGTTAATGGAGGAAGAAATGTACACATGTAACTTATTAAAATAAGTGACTGAAGATGCAGCCAGGTTGAGTAAGATTTCCTTCCACTCCACTTGAATTTAAGAACCTCCCAAATTACCTGAAAATACTAATTAGTGAATTATTGTGAAATAAACTATTCTTAAACTTTCACTTCACCCCAGGCTTTCTCTGTGGCCTGCTGAGTCCGGCTTAAACAAAACTTCTGTATGACAGTATTGTGGATTGAATAGGAAATGTCCACCATAGAATCACGTTTGAACACTTGGTTTTCAGTCATTGGTACTGTTTTGGAAGGTTCTAGAACCTCTTCGAGGAAGAACTTGACTTGAAGAATTAGGTCACTGGAGGCAGGCCTAAGAGGTTTTATAGCCTACTCTTGCTTCTTAACTGTTCTCTGATTCTTGGCTTGTGGACACAGCATACCCAACTGCCTCATGTTTTCTGCCATGGTTTCCCTACTATGATGTGCTATGTCTTTCCAACCATAGACCAAAATACGTCTTTACTCCATTATATTGATTTTGCCTGGCATTTGTCTACAGCAACAAGAAAAGTTATGGCAACAGATAGATCACTACTCTCCATTGTTGACCTCTGCTCATCCTGGCCTGCCTTCATCAAGAGTAATCCATTTCAGCTCTGGATGACTTCTCTTAGTAACTTAAATTTGTGACGATCTGGATTCTGTTCTCTGTCTACAAGTATCAGCTGCATCTGCCACCCCAATTATGAGAGTCCTATACCTATTTTGGTAGTCCAGGATAAAGTTTGCCATTGAGCAATGCTAGAGCATGTTTTTCAAAAGACCTTCAATAGTAAAGCGTCATCAGGAGAGGTGAAGGTAGGAAGATTTGGAATGTAAGAATAAGGCGACCCCTTCATTGTAAGTAAGAGAGTTAAACAAACTCCAAGGAACTGCTTCCCTCTTGTAGAGTTCCTGCAGGATATCTAAGCTACAACACTAAGGAAATGTGAACCACATCTAACTGAATCCCATCTGAACCCTGGAAGAAGACTTGCAGGCCTGATGATTGGTTATAGGCCATATGCTGCCACTCACTGGGAGCCTGGGGATTTTGTCTTCATGTCTGAGATGATAGCGACCACTTCAGAGGCAGACTTCAGGAGCACTTAGGAAGAAGCCCCGCCACTTCAGCACTCTCCAGACTGTGTGCTCAAGTTTTCCTCAAGTGCTGTGGCATGCTGGGAGGAATTCTGAAAACAAAAGGGTGATAGTAAGGCTTGTGCCTCTCACTCTCCTTTCTGCCTCAGTGTTTTGCCTCCCTGATAATCCTGTTTTCATGTACTAGTGAAGAGAAGGACTTTGGCTTTCCAAGAAGGATGCTCTTCCTCCTGTTCCTGCCTGCTGCCCCTCCTCTGAGGGTGAAAAGGAAGGTAAACACTTCTGCCTACTGAGTCTGGTTTATGTGATTATGCTGGGACTTTTAATTTCCAGGACAAATGATGCATTAGTGGAACTGGGCACACAGGAAACCGCAATGCCAGAGAGTTAAGTGCCCATGCTGTACTCAGCGAACAGTCTACTCATCTCAATTGTAGGCAATTAACAGTGATTATCAAGTGCGTTCATGGTGGGCGGCACAATGAGATTCTTCCCACTGATGAGACGAAGGCACAAACATCTCAGAGAGGTGTAGCCCTGAGAAAGCAAAAACAAATCACTGTCCTTCTGCCAGAGCGTTCCGGGAAGCAATGACTTTTGTGCATGTTTTAATTTCTTTTCAGCCTCTCAGCAACTCTCAGACAATTTGGTAATGTGTGGGGAGAAGTGGACGTATTTAAAGTTAAACATTCTTATGCATCTCAAGTTAGAGAAATTAGAACAAGAAGAAAAAAATCCCTATAAAATTGAGCAGCCTTGGGGAGCAAAGAAACTTCTTATTTATTTCAGTATTTCCTTCGGACATAGAACAGCTCTCAAATGTCGCTGAATGGAAATTGAAATCAGACCTAATTTTCTCAGCTGCTTGTAGCTGTCTGAGCCCCTTTTTGTCTCTACCATTATTTTATTTTTATTTACTGTTTTTTCTTTGTTTAATTTTGCTACCTTCCATTCCCTTTACCAAAATTCTCACGGCTCTGAGATGTACCTCTTGTTTTTGCTATATTGGAGAGATACTAGGGATAGATTATAAAGTTTTATTTCTCCAATCACTTTTATTATAATTTCATAGTAATGTTTCAACCAAAATATTTGTTCCCAAGGCATGATAATGAACAACTGATATCCATTTCAAAGAACTTCCTACTACAGACAGTAAACAATCAGGGACATTTATTCTGTAATATAGCAAGAAAATAATCAAATGGACCATTAATTAACATGTTCTTCAGCCACCCCACTTGTTAAATTGTATCATGTAACTTTCATTTTCTTTGAAGCTTTTATTGATTTTATAAGGCTGACAAGTTTAACTGCATGAACTACTCCAGGTACGTAGAATTACCCAAGTCAGAGAATGTCTCAGAGAACTCATTTAAATAAACGTAAGCTCTTGTCTTTCACCATAGCTTCTGGTCTCTCAAGTAGCCAAGGACTTCTCCTTCCTCTGACATCCCAGTGTCTATGTAGTGCTAGACATGTAGTGGATCTGAAAGAATAAACCAATTGCTCATTAGGGAAATAGAATGACTACTGCTTCTTCAAATTCTAAATAATAACAATTACATTTTTTTCCCTAGAAATTAGTACACAACACCTCAAAGTTATTCAATTCCATATCGAACATCATAGTAGAAAATAATAAACTGTTCCACCAAATCCTTTGGTACTTTTGTTTTCAGGAAGATTTTTTTTGTTGTTGTTGTTTAAAGATACTGTTGTAATATTTGAATAGGTGACAGTATGATATCATATAAAACCTGCACCTAAACACTGTATCTCATTATCAAGGACCAAGGTGAGAAAAAGACCTTAACTGAAGAGAACAAGCAGCAATGCCTAATGATAACCCAATTTTTTTAATTAATTAGTAAATTAATTAATTTATTCATTTTACATGCAGGTCCTGCCCCCTTGTTCCTCCTCTCCTTTCAGTCCCACCCTTACAAATTCCTACCCTCATTACCCTCTCCCCTTATCTTCAGAGAAGGGAAAGCCCTGCTTGGGTACCACACCACTGTGGGACATCCAGTCCTAGTAGGTCTAAATGCATCCTCTCTCACTGAAGTCCAGCCAAGTCATCCAATTAAGGGGAGGGGATCCAATGACAGCCAACTAATTCAGGTAAATTAGCCTTGCATGTGTGAAACACAATATTGCCTTTGTTTAAATTTTCACCTAGTCATCATCAAACTGTAAATCCAACTCTAGCTCCTGGGTAGAAGCAATACATACTTTAACTATTTGAAAAATGTTTTTTATTATTGGAAATGTGTGACCTTAGCATTGCACTGTATTTATTAATCAGTTTTATAGATATCAAATTATTTTTGACTAAAGTGCTTTTGTGTTTGCACAAAATTGAGGAATAAACACACCAGTGCACATTATTTATGATTCTTTTTCTAAATTATCTGCTATACACTACCTCTTGACAGTCATACCTAGTGCCATTTAGGGCAACAGATTCATGCCTAGGTCATGTCAAAGTCTAGGTTTGCCCCAACTTCCACAAAGCTCTGATTTTGAATATTTTGACACTAGATTAATGAGAATTAATTGTGCATTGTCTTTGAAGTTCTTTTGACCTTTTCATATGAATTAATCACATTAGCCCTCAGCTCTTCTGACTGCTTTTTATAGAAGTCTGTGAATTCTGGGTAATGAGATGCTGGAGACTGAACAAAGAGTGTCCTGGGCTCCTCTGTTATGGACAATTAGCATGTCCATCATTATCACCTTAATAACATTTAACCACAAGTAGACCAAGGATTTCCTTTTATGTGCTTTAGGGATGCCTGGTTAATTGGTGGACTTGATATGATGGTCAGTGATAATGAACTCCCCTTCTCACTTCTTCCCCAACAGAGTTCATGCCATGAAGTGATGATTAAACTAATAAATATTTCATTCTCATCAGAGATCTGAATTTTTATTTTCACTGTATACTTTGCTTTCAGAGAAGCCTTAGAGGCCATAGAGTTTTGGGTACATTCAAATGATGGCTAATTTTATTTTTTTTGACTCTTTGTTTGACTGCTCACCATCAAAAGTAGTTTGATATTTTTGTAGCAGACACACCCCTTTTTCTCCATTATTGGGACTGTGCTGTTCCATTTCTAATCTATGTATATGTAAGAATATGATTAATACTTATTTTATCGATCTTAGTTTAAGCTAGGAAAATTTAGACTTTATTGTTTTCTAAGTAGATTGAGGTTTTCATTCTGTGATGCTAGATATATTAATTTATCTATATATTTATCTCTAAGTAAATAATATTCACTTAAACAGGGTCTTATCATTTAAATGATTCCCCATTAAGTCACATAAATGAATTAACTTCAAAACCTTTTTTTTTTTCTGCTTCATTTTGGTGTGATTTACAGCCAGTGTCCTCATACATTTTAATTATAATACATGATCATTTTTGAAAAACAATAAGACAATTATATAATTGCCACATAACTAAGACATATAATACTTCTGTCTTCCTAGAAAGGTCTTTTTTTTCCTTTACAGTCAGTTTCTTGTCTTTTCACTCAATTCCAAAAGGCTGGTTCCTTCCTGCATTTCTCATCTCTGTGACCAGTATGCGATGGAACTACTTAAGGAAAGGACTTATTTTGGCTCGCAGTTAAGTGGGTTCAGCCCACTTGGCAGGAGTAGTGGGGCTGGTTCTTGTCCATGGGCAAGATCCTATGCAAACAGCTGATCTTATGAAGTCAGACAGGAAGCAAAGTGACGAGCTCAGAGGTGGGGTTGGGCTATAATGCTCAAAGCTGCCCCCAGTAGCTATGTCAGGTATATATATCCTAGGTTCTACAACCTCCTATTATGTTACCACCATCTGGGGATCAAGCACATTGCACATTCAAACCATAACTGGCCCTCATAGATTCATTGCCATATTATAATGCAAAGTGAATGTAACATGATTTCAAAAGTCCCCATACTTTTAACAGTCCCCATATTGTTCAAAAGTCCAAATTTTAGTCTAAGACATAAGGGAAACTCTTAAACTGTCAACCTTTGTAAAATCAAATGCCCAATGTCATACTTTCAGAGTACAATAAAAGAGTGTATAAAATACATAAAATAGCACAATAGCAAGGAGAAATTAAGACCAAGTTTTAGATGCTACAGCTCCATGCACAGCATCCAGGACACATGAAGACACCATCTAGGTCCTGAAGGGATTGGATGGTTCTACCTCTATAGTCCTATAGCCTAAAGCAATGTGTTTTCCAAGTTGGGGCATTTTGTCCAGTGCCTGAAGCTTTCCTTGGTTGTTGAGCCATATTCTTTGATTCTTCATTCAAAATGTAGGCTCCCCTTGAAACATTTGTCCTTCACTGTCTCTCTTCGGGGTCTTTTTTGCTTGCTACATATTGTCTAGCTTCACTGAATCTTTGTCTAGAATCTTGGTTTAAACCTCCATGTCCTTATAAGTTTTACAATCTGCATTTCAGCAAAATAAACACCATAAAGATGATGCCAAGTTTTGTTGTTATCTGAATAGATAGCTTGGGACCCCCTTCCCACAGATGCAATGGTCCTGCAATCATCTGGGCATCTGGATTTGGCAAAGGCATTTCCTCATGTAGCACTGTTCAAATAGGAACCTTTGTGTGGCATTTCTGTCTACTCACCATTTTTTTTCTGGCAGTCTCTTTTAAATGAAATTCTTCAAATGAGTTTGCATTTTAACACAGGAACAAAGTCTGTTGTCCTGTTTCAGAGTGCTCTAACTCCCTTTCATTGCACTAATCCTGACAATGACAGCTCCTTTGTCTGCATCTGCCTTAGCATAAACTTGCTTATTTCTTTGCCAAACTGTATATTTTTCCACAAATTTTTGCTTCAGTTGTTGATTTGAATTCCCACTATGAAAATCAATAAACGCAGGAGGCAGTAACCATCTATAGGGTGAATGTTACACGGACTTTAATTTTCCTCCGCCAAGTGAATTAGTGCATTACATTCAAATTTAACTTCATTCAAAATCTGAGGACAAAGGAAGAGTATATATAGCCAGATTCTCAGCCTGAGTGTAGCATCAATAGCACACCCTTTGTTCTCTTCTGAAACCTAACAACGTACTTCACTATCCATGTTTCTATTGACAGTCAAGTTTTCTGGACTACTATCAGAATGCCTGATTAAACTATGACTACAGTATTTTAGGGTTCTTTAGTCACAGCACCAAGATAATTCTTTTGCAAACCAGTTCTTAAGCCATGTAAACCACAGGGTCAGGTATATCACAGGAACACACCCATTTCTTGGTTTTGAAAAACCATTTTTCCCTTTAAGTTATTTTTTTTCTCATTATCGAGACCAAATAATTTATAAAGCAACATAAGGGAGAAAGGATTTATTTTGTCTCACAGTTCTGAGGGCACACATCTATCATGGCCGAAAAGAGAAAAGATGAGATGGGGCTGGCTCCTGTTCTTGATGGTGGTAGAAGCATAAGGTCACATCATGGCAACAGACAATAGACATGTTTTAATTTTTTATTTTATTTTATTTTTATTAGATGTTTTCTTTATTTACATTGCAAAATTTATCCCCTCTGAAAACTCCCCTATCCCATCCCCATCTTTCCCTGCTCACTAACCCACCTGCTCCTGCCTCCCTGTCCTGGCATTCCCCTACACTGGAGCATCAAGCCTTCATGAGACCAAAGGTCTCTCCTCTCACGGATGTCCCACAAGGCCATCCTCTGCTACATATGCGGCTGGAGGCATGGGTCCCTCCGTGTATACTCTTTGGTTGGTGGTTTAAACCCTGGGAGTTCTGGGAGTACTGGTTGGTTCATATTGTTGTTCCTCCTATGGGGCTGCAAACCCCTTCAGCTCCTTGGGTTTTTTCTCTAGCTCGTCCATTGGGGACTTTGTGCTCAGTCCAATGGATGGCAAATAGTGAAGTCATGAAGTGTAATGTCCCCGCTGAGCTGCTCTGGCCAGTGCTACGGGGTGCCGGAGACAGCAGCTCTACAATGTAATGTCCCCGCTGAGCTGTTCTGGTCAGTGCTACGGGGTTCCTGAGACAACAACTCTCAGGTGTGAAGACTGGAGACATCACCAGAGATCTAAGACAGAACTGGTAGCCCGGACTTCAAAAGGAACTGAATCTTTAATCCGCTTTCCTGCCTGGAACCCTTGCTTGAATGGGCTTGTTTACAGACTGCCATGTTATTTCCCTGTTCTCATGTCTATGCTAAAAGCCAAAGGATTGTTCTGCCTTAGCTATAAATATCCTGGTCCATTTTAGTAAAGGAGACACCTTGATAAGAATCTACTTGGCGTCTGTGTCTTTCCTTACTAACTGCTTGCTCCCACAGATAATTGTTCATCCCAGTCCTAGAGCACCCACCGGGAGACAACAATGAAGTTCTTAGGCAAATGGATGGAACTAGAAAATATCATCCTGAGTGTGGTAACCCAATCACAAAGGAACACACATGGCATGTACTCACTGATACGTGGATATTAGCTCAGAAGGTTGGAATACCCAAGATGCAATTTACAGACCACAAGAAACTCATGAAGAAAGAAGACCACAGTGTGGATATTTTGGTCCTTCTCAGAAGGGGGATCAAAATACCCATGGTAGGAAATATAGAGACAAAGTTTGGGGCAGAAAGTGAAGGAAAGGCCATCCAGTGACTGTCCCACCTAGGGATCCATCCCATATACAGTTACCCAACCCAGACACTATTGTGGATGCCAAAAAGTGATTACTGATAGGGACATGTTTTAATTTTTAAGAGTGAGATTAGTTATTTTTGTGGTAACTATAAACAAATATGTGACTTTTTCTAAAATGGCTATACTGCTAACCATTCTTTTAAGCAACATGTAAATATTCTAGTTGCACTAAATCCTCAACAAACGTGGGAATTATAATATTCAGAGGTAAGTGACAATTCCACATCCTCTTTAATTTCAATCTATTATAGAAGTAAAGGTGTATGTTTGTACCCTCGTTAAAAGAAGGGATGCTTTAAATATTTTAATTTTATATTTTTAATTGAAGATTTATTGCTGTGAAAAGACTTACGCTTCAGAGCAATGTAGGTTCAGAGAAAAGCAGAGAAAATCCAGGGATTTTTAAGATCTTTCCCACCCTCACACATGAAGAGTCTATTTGTCATCATTTCATACCTGAGTGGTACATTTATGCCAACTGATAGACTACATCATATAGTTGCCAGACATCCAAAGTTTACATTAAAGTTAATTCTTGGTAATGTATCTTGAAAGCCATGGCTGCAGCCAAGGCCGTCTTGGCTTACTCTTGTGATTTATAATTTAACCTTTTACAGTAAAATCTATGACCCACTTGAGTTTTCTTTTGTAAAGGGCTTAAAATCTGTATATATATATATATATGCATATATATGTATATATATATATTCTTTATTTCCTCTTATGTAGACATTTAGTTGTTCTAGAACCATTTGTTTTCTCCACTGTTTTGTCCTTGCTTCTTTGATGTAGATCAGCTGACTATATTTATGTGGGGCTATACATTTTTTTACATTTTATTGTTATTCCAAAACCTACTATTCAGGGGTAAAGGTTTGAACTAGAAAAATGAGTCCTCCTCCTCCTCCTCCTCCTCCTCCTCCTGCTCCTCTTCTTCTTCTTCCTTCTCCTCCTCTTCCTTTTCCTCTTTCTCTCCTCCTCCTCCTCCTCCTCCTCCTCCTCCCTCTTCTTGCTCTTTGAAAGAGCTGTGAATTGATGGTTCTTACCTGAACTTGGCTGTTTAGCTTTGTTATAATTTAATTTCTGTCATTTCTGAAGATATTGCTGCTTGTAACATCAGCAGTTTAGAGAAATGAGAAAAATGTGAAAAGAAACACTGATTAGTGGAGGAAAGTTGTTTGACCGTTAATGTCAAAGATGAAGAAGACAAAATATAATTAGCTGAAGTGACCTCATTAATTTTTCATCAATAAAAAAGGAATATTGTGAAGTTCACACTTTAACTCGAGTTCAATGCCCAGCACATGTAATGTGTGTGATACAGTAAGCATAAAACATGTCCTTGTCAGTCTTCAATGACTGATAGACAGATCACTAGAGTGAAGGTGATGCTTTTATGTTTGCTGTCCACTAGGAGAAAACATAGAAAAGAAACCATGAAGGATTTTGAAAATGTTTTTAATGTGTTACATGGCTTGTGTAGGCATAGGCTACTGAGAACTTCAGGCTTCATTTACAAAATAAAATAGTTCTATTGCAAGGATCCACTTTATTTTAGATTTCGGTCAAGGCATTTAAATAGAGACTTTATTATGAAACACTCTTTACTTATGATAAGATTTTAGACAGGTGGAAAATGGCCAATAGACACTAATTAGTGGCTAAGTTATTATAGTAAAATAAAGACAAATTACTCTCAAGGTTTAAAATAAATTATAAAGCTGAGTCATTGCTGAACTGAAGTGCTGAGCCTAAGTATTGCTTGATCTTTTTGTTCTAATTAGATTTTATTTATTTTCAGTATCTTGTGAAGACACTGAGAACAGATCACAGAAACAGGCCATTATGCAGCAATGTCATTTGAACCTTTGAAAGACAAAGTAATTCTTGATATGGCAGACATAATGTCCAGGCTTTCTGTGGATGTCTTACAAACAAAGACTGCAGTAACATCTTTAAATATCTTTCTCAAATGCATCTCAGCTGTGGTTGGGGTGAGTACGTCGTGTCTTACCACTGAAGATGTAATAAGTAGGGAAAGGATTTCCAGGAGGCAGAGTGGTCTCATTAAAACTCAATTCAGAGAAACACAAGCAAAAAGAAAAAGCAAAAAAAGTACCTCTGGTCTCCAATCTAGTCAATAAGAACTCAAACAACTTTGAGGAAATACTATGTCCTGATCTTATTAAGTCTAGTATGTTATGTACAAATGTGGCCAACATTCTGGATTTTATATTTTTGGTCTTTGATTTAGAATAGCAAATCTGCTTATATTATTGTTATATACTATTTACTAGTACATATAGTATTAATTGAAAGTTCTTAACTGAGGCTCTTATTTGATGACTCTGGGGAATAGATATATTTAAACAAAGCTTTGATTTGAGGATGTGTGAATCAAAATATTTAGTACTCATAGGACCTGGCAACAAAACAATCAGAAAAGATGTTGCCTGTGAGCAGTAAAGATGAAGTGACTGGTTTTAGCCAGGTGGATGACAGGAATAGTTGTCCCATGTGAATGAGAGAGAAGGAAAAGACGGGGTACAGAGACCAAAATGTCTGGATTGTATAGGTGAGAGCCTATGGGGAAATGGCAGCCTAGTGAATGGCCTGGGAAAGTCAGGGTAGAGGACATAGTATTATGCCAGGTAGTGACTGAGGGATGCTGGGAGAACCTGGAGGCCAGGTCTGCTTTGGTAGGTAAAATACATACCTCAGTCCCTTGTCCTGGGTCTGAAACACAATGATAAGCAAGACTAAAGACTGAGAAGCAATAACCACTTAGGAAGACAGGAGGCAGGTGAGTATACTGGGAGACCAGTAGGACGATGTGAGTTGCTGAGCTGAAGCCACGTCCCAGGTTACTCAGTTCTTAGAGAGGACTTGCTTATCATGCCCTGACATTCCTCTTCCTAAACAAATGAGCTATTACTTATAGCTCATTTATTACTGTAAACCAAACCAAACCAAACCAAGCAACAACAACAACAAAAGGTCTTTAACTTAATCCTTTGCCTGGCTCCATTCCCCAATACTGTTTATTCAGATTTCTTTAAATTATTCTTTGACAGTTTCTCTCATGAATTTGAGACTGCAGAGTTCTTGAGTTTGGAATGCCTTTTGGTCTTTGTAAAGCATGCCTGGTGATAGTCAGGCTGGCTGATGATTGAAGCCAGGGAAAGATGTGACTATGTTTTTCTTGTATGTGTTCTTCCCACTGTAATTATCTCATCTATAGCATTTTCCAGGGTCAGATTGCTTCCACTTGGGCCCTTCCCATTGACATCAAATGTGAATCCCTGCAGTAGCTTTATACATCTCTCTGTCCTTTACTCTTCTGGTGGATTGCTATGTCTCATTGCTTCACTTTAAATTTGCAGCATTCTCTCTCACTCTCCACTGATGCTCTAGACTTTACTTGAGTGATTATCTTCATCACCACATGTTGCCTGCAAGCAGTTCATCTGCTCCATTTCTGCATACCCACCATGTCCAAATGATTGTTTTTTTTCCCAGCATTTCCATTCTTACCCTTCAATCTCATATGGCCTTACGAATAGTCAAGCTCATTATTCCTATCCATGTTAGGTGTCCAAGTTCTGAATGATTTTGTTTTCTTAGTTTGACTCAATGTGTCTGATTTTTCTCTTCTCCTTCTTTTAGGTTCCAGAATTCTCTCCTTACAACTATCTCAATTCCTTTGCAAGCCAAATGATTTGTCTTAGAAGATATATTTGACATACAAGAAGGTATGAATTTTGGAATAATTTCCTATTGAAACCTGGCTCAATTACTCATGATCTATATTCATAATGTTGAATGTTGTTTAAAGAAGTTAATGGCAGTGCACATGGAATTATCCCTTATTCCTTTGGTTTCCATAAAACACACTTATACTAAGCCCAAAGGGATCCTATAAAAAAATGTCATGATGCTCTTCAGGCAGGTACAAAGAAAGTGCTTGTGGATGTGTGGGGCTATAGAATGAGCCAACAGAGGGACTGGAAAAATGCCCTCTCGTACAAAATGCCTATTTATACTTCGACCTGTTGCTTTGGGTTATATGGTATTAATGTATAAGCAAGCAGCAGGAGCCTTGATGTGAAAAAAACAATCGAGTTAGTGAGCACCA
Organism: Mastomys coucha; assembly: GCF_008632895.1. NCBI lineage: Eukaryota > Metazoa > Chordata > Mammalia > Rodentia > Muridae > Mastomys > Mastomys coucha. The sequence goes on along the minus strand of NW_022196905.1, from coordinate 78,252,907 downwards.
GTTGCCATGTGAGCAGAGACCTGTTTGTATCATGGGTCTCAGTAGAGATCAAACCTGAGATCAAAGGGTTTGATAAAATATGACTGACTTTAGCAGCTCACCACCCCTTCCCAGCACCATAGGGAATAGTTTGGGACTGTCTACTGCCTGAGGTTGGTCTCCTACAAGGGGTCCACACAAAAGCGGATGGTTAGAACTGAGGTCAGCCTGGATAGCAATGATGATGATCTGAGCTGATAGAAGAGTTGAGGTGCCAGGCTCCAGCATGCTTTACCACAACAGACACCAAGCTATTAAAGCAGTCAAGCTTGCTGTGATCCCAGACAGATGTGACAGCAGCTGGAGAAAGCTGCAGGAGGCAAACAAGCATCAGTAGTGGCTTCAAAGACAGCTGAAAGATTCAAGCCTCAGGTCAGGGATGTTTGTAAAGCTCTCAGAGAGGAGAAAAGGCTGGGCATTTATTTTCTGTATCTGCCATTATCTTTTGAAGGGTGTAATGTTAACCTACCATGACTATTCCTTAAGTTTACATAGAACTCTTAACAAACACCCAAAGAGCACTTTTTTTTTACTTCTGTCTGGCATGGCATATATCACAAATATTTGTTGATAGAACCAAGGAGATGGCTCAGTACAAAAGACTTTTGATGCCATGTCTGATTACCTGAGTTTCATCCCAGGAAACCACACAGTGAAAGGAAAGAACCTATTTGTCATTTGTCCTCTGACTTCTTGGCATGCAGTCTCCTCCCCATAAATAAATAAAAATATAATAAAATTATAAAAATTGTTGATGGATGGAACAAAGGAAATTGATTAGAGGGTTAGAACATCCACATAAATTTATAGTGAAGTGGGACCCAGAGAACAAACCCTGTCTTGTGAATGGGTAACAGCCACGACGGCACCATTTGAGGAAGAGTATGCCCTGTGTTCATCTTTTCAGCCTCGTCTGAAATTCATTCAATTAAATGTTCATCGCCAATTCTCATGAGTCTTTACAGACTTCAGGAGTTTCTTATGAAAATATAAGTAGCTTGAGAGAATGTGCATCTTAACTATGTTTGACTTACATTTTAATTGACAGCTAAGAGCAGGGTTCTCTGGGAAGGGGACTCAACACCAGAGATCCCTGTTTAGATTATTCAAGAAAGAAGTGATTTTACTGCACTCAAAAGTGTCAAGTTATTTTTTTCTTTATACAGGTCCTACAGAGATAAAAATATTAAAGAGAATCTCATCCAGTATTATTATATGCAATGGTATAGCATCCAATTTTCACTCATTTATTCCATAGAAATTTGTTTGTCCTAATACAGATTGTAAGCCATAAAAGCAAGTGTGTGTGTGTGTGTGTGTGTGTGTTTGGGTGATATGTATATGTATATATATATATATATATATATATATGGGAGAGAGAGAGAGAGAGAGAGAGAGAGAGAGAGAGAGAGAGAGAGAGAGAGAGAGAGCAGTGATACAACACTGCTAAACAAATCAGGGGAAATTTTGTATTTGGGGAAAAGTTCCAGGAATTTTCGATCATGTCCCAGTAATAATTTATATATCTCTAATATAGAACACCATACACTATTAGATTATTTACAGAAGCAATTTTCATGGGATGAAAATTTTCCTGGAAAACTGGAAATTCCAGTTTTCCTGGAATGATCTGATTCATGATCAGATCAGTCTTCTATCAGTCTTACTCTTGTCATTTTATAGTTTCAGAAAAAAGTTAACTTTTTCCAAAGTAGATGGAAGGGCTGTCTAGTGGAGCAGATATTCATGTTGAGAATGTATATTTATACTTTTCTCATTATTCTGAGGAAAATCAATCAACCAAGACTTTGAGTTGCTTGGAAAAGTCCCCTCTAAAGCATGCATGCCATCACTAATTGTATTCACAGTTTTGGTCCATGGTTTGGACCCAGTACTTTGTGTAGTTTTAACATCTGTATCAGTGCTGAGCTTCAGTTACTCTGTGAACATGTTAATGCTCATCATAGAATTGCCATATTCTTGACTGGCCCAATTTGGGTCTTGTCTTGAAGAGAATCAAAACTGATTTTGTCCAACATCTGCCTGAATTTCCCCACTCTCTGTAATTGGGCAGATGATTGGAGAAGTGAATATTCATATCAATCAACCAGCATCAGTCACTCAGTGTGGGCTATGATGAGAAACAGGTACAAGTGTAATATAGTAAGTAAGCCATTTGATTGACCTTATGATCCCTTGATTTCTGCATCTTTAGAGAAGGACAGTTCCTCAAGAATCTAGATGAGCATGAAGTGGTGAAATGGGTATAGTCAGTTAGACACTGTAGAAGTGGGGTTTTAGAACTGCAATCACCGGTCAAAGATAAACTCAACACTATGTGTTTAACACTGAGTTTTCTAGTGGCTACTTATACAGTAAAAACAAGATATCATATTAATTTTAATGGTAAAAAGAACTACAGGGAACTTATGAGTGCTGAGATTGGGAAGGACAATTTTCCCCAGAGAGGAACACATTGATTGGTTATCTAATATCAAACAGTCATCCCTGAATACACATACAAAGAATATATATATATATAT
>NW_022196905.1:78244329-78250315 GCF_008632895.1 Mastomys coucha | reverse complement strand
TATATATATATATATATATATCGGTTGAGCAGGTTATATTTAGGAATATATATCTGCATATACATGTATGAATATAGCAATAATTCAACTATATGAGGTTGTAGTGTCTCATAATTAGTTTTGTCAAAACCTTGGTTGTTTATTTCACTTCTTTCTGTTATTCTTCATTCATGGGACAGGGAACTGTGGACAGTGAGTTACTCTTGATTTGGAGTAAACAAACATTAGAAGAGATAATAAAAACTCGTGTTGAGCTTTGTGCCTGTGTATTCTGTGTCAGGCAGGCTACCAGTGACCCAGGCAAGTGAAGTGGTAGTGTGTGACCTTACAATGTAAGCAGAGGGGGCCACCAGGCAGGCAGGTGTAAGCATGGGAAGAGAAGTGGTTCCTGTAACAAAGCCAAGGCAGGAGTTATTATGACTGATGCCTTGCATGGGGGAGGCTGGGCTCAGCTGCGGTGGCTTGTGGCTGTGAGGCTGGAGTGTCCACAGTGTGGGGAAGATTGATTGCTGTGCAGCACTGCCAGGGTGGCCGTGAGAAGAGATTCAGCTTTGTAGGAAGGCCTTTTACTCAACTGACAAGGGAGAAACAGAGAGCTCAAGGGCATAATCTCCCCTCCTTGCCTCCCCCATCCTCAATTAACATACAATCTATTAAGGGGAAAGGAGACATAAACAAAGGGTGAGCTTAATTACGAATGAATGAGCAAAAGTGCATAACAACATTAGAGCAGCTCTGAACAGAATTAGGATAGTGAGATATGAACAACCACTGTTTTCTTCCAAGTAAATTTTAAAGATGTCAGAATCTCAAGGCTTAAACAATAAGCACTGACCTGCTCATGGAATGTGTGGCCTTACGTGTGCAAAGTGGTCACGAAGAAACCACTCGAGTCATGCACCCAGTGAGTCATGCGCGAAGAAATCCGAAAGTTACTGATACATCTCTCCTTCTCAATTCAGTTGGGACTTCATCCAAAACGGGGTGAATACATGCAAATAAAAAGCATTTATAGAGCATTTGAGGGGGGGAGTTCAGCCACGTACCCAATTGCCTGCTTATTGTTTGCCTCCCATTGGTTTATGCCTCCTCAGCAATCTCAAGCAATTACCAAATAGTGATATTTCACAGTTTCAGTTTTATCAAAAAAATCTCACAATGACAGCAATTTTAGCAGAACATTATTTATTTTAATCACAGCATCATATGGACATTGGAAATCTTGGCTGTATTGTTTTCTCCGAAGCATCTTCCTAAGTGATCTTCTGCTCACCACTTTATCCTCTTTTTTTTTTTTTCAGTTGGGGATAATACCACATGCTTCTTCACCAGGCACATGGTGAGGATCAATTAGATAAATATCAGCTTAGCCCACGAGCTCCTCAGGGCTGAGGTGTCCATCCACTGGAGATAGTATCGTCATTAGCATTACCATGCCATTTCACCGGGATCATAAATAAAAAAGCAGTGCTGTTCAAGATGGAAGCGATGTTTTTGGCTTGCCAAATCCAACCTCATAACCTCTCTAAGTAGCAGGGCAAGGCAGAGGAAGTCTCTTGACAGAAGAAATAGAATGGATTAAACTGATACTTCACTTGATCATAGCCAAAAGGTTTGTGGAAATGAGCTTAATAGTATTTGCTTGGTGGGTGTCCAGCACAGCTGTCCTTTCTTGTTGCAGGTGCCAGAAGCGAAGCAACAGTCAGTCTGGATTTAGAAAATCCAATTATTTCTCAGGATTTGCTCGCTTCCAAGGCAGCACTTATCATAATCACTCATTGATAATGGACACCCTGGTAAGTTGACACTAGATATTTATAACCAGAACCAAGGGATCTATCTCTTTTCTTAAAATTCACTATTTCAATTTCATAAATAAGGTTTATCAGACATGTTTTACATTTAGAGTGAGAGTTTGCCTTTGATGATCTTAGCACCTAACCACCAATTCCAGATCCTTGCCTTTAGATAAAGGCACTAAAAGACTCGCATTTTAATTATTTTCAAGTGCACAAACATTTCTTGATTAATTTTTTTTCATCTGCAAGAGCAGAAAGGGAATTCAGAGGACATCCTAATTAAAAATGAAAATGGCTCATCATACAAGTAGCTTATTGTGGGATGTAAAACCCCATGAAAAATGAATTATAATCTTTCTCAAGCCAGGTAAGCTGTGTGTGTTTTAATAATCTAGAACACCTGGATATTTTGCAGCCAAATCGAAGGCAGGGATGTAAGGGAAAAGTGACCTTGGAATAAGGAAGAACTCCCGTCTGGAAGGAGGATGCCTGAGTGAGCAGACTAACTGGCGGCTGAAATTAGAAAACCCTTCCAATCACTATGAGCTAGAGAGAATGTGTGTAGGCAATGTGACTGAAATGACATTGACAGCTAGTAGCTCTCAGCTGTTCACATACAGTGCAACTGATACAGTAACTTTCTTTAATATAGTTTTTTTACTATTATTTATTAATTTTCAGAAAGAAAATCCACAGAGAGAAAAGGTTTATTTGATTGGAGAGTGTATAAATTTCATTATGAACCTTGCTATAACTTTTAACTGGTTTATATTTATTCGTCGGTAGCTATTTACTTTCATTTAAGAAAACAAAATTGCTTTAGCATTTTAGTTTGAAAAATGTTTCCTCCATAAACAATAGAGTGTTCTGAGATAAAAATCTGTTTTGCCTGTTTATACTGCATAGAAGATAATTCAGTAACTGATTTGGCTAATTGAAGGTGATGTGGAGAAATGGCTCAGTGGTTAATATTAATCGTTGTTCTTGCAGAAGACTCAAGTTCGGTACCTAGTACCCACCTCATGGCTTCTATAACTCCAGTTCCAGGGACCAAGCACCCTGTTCTTGCTACAATGGGCACCAGGCATGCAATGTTCTTGCATACATGCAGACAAAACAATAATATATATATGTATATATATATATATGACATTATACTTATAAAATAATTTTTTAAATCTTTGAGATGACTCTGTTAAGATATGAAATTTTAAGCTCACTCCATTGTTTTCTAAAACCTACTTTAATAAGTGTTCTCAAACTCCCCTTCTTGTCCACTGTCTAAAGGTAGGGGAGAAAAGATGGTAAATAGAGGAGGAGATGTGATGGACCTGTTTAGAAGTAGTTCTTTGTGGCAATTTCAGTCTCCATGTGTCAGGATACCAACAGTCCAGTTCAGTAACGTGAGGATACCAAACACAAACCAGCAGTGGTGGCACAATCCACCACAAACAGCCAGGCCTCTACCAAATCCTCATGTATCAGTGGGAGTGACCAGACCAGACCAGACCAGACCAGCAGAAATGCCAGGAGTTTCCTGCTATGCCTCTTTCTCAACGAATTGAAGATCAGCAAAGAAACAAGACCAATAAAGAGCTGCACAGCCAGCTATGCAAGCAACATGTCACTGTCCACTGAGTCTTATTCATACTCTCTCTAAACATCCTGTGTCCTCTCACAGGTCTTGCCTCAGCCAAACACCACATGACTCTGTATCACATGACACAACCAGAAATTTTCTCTTCACCCCATAATACTTTTATTCATGGAACCAACTCAATAAACAAGAAATAAAGAAAAATATGAATAGAGTAGACATTCAATAAACATTTACAGTTAACTATAGAAAGATGAAAAAAATGGACCATAACCAGTACATGTTTTTAAAGTCCTAACTGTGATGGTACTATACAAACTTATACTTTTATTATGAAGACATACTTACTGGCTAACATAAAGCACTCCCAACCTATGAAAGGATTGGCTTACTTAAGTTCTGAGACTCATACCTTTCATGAGCATACAGACCATGGTATATTCATAAAACAACCAATGCTTAGTTGACTCAAGAATTCTATGCAGTTGCCAGATAGACTAGGCAGCATACAGTCAACACTATTTGGATGCCTCAGGCACTAATTTCAGTTATATTTGAGAGTTCAGAGAGACATTGGGACAGTCTCTGAAAGGTGTAGTGAGTCAGGCTCTCTGTGACTGTGGAGGACTAAAAAGCTGGAAGCCGGGGCAAAGAAAAGAGGGACACGTGAGTTAAATAAAACCTGTCTGGAAAACACTCTTATTTTGGAGAATTTACAACATAAGGATAGAGTTAGACTTATTAAAACCTCTAACATGCCCCCAAAGTATTTTTTAGTGGAATTCATATCTTAACAGCATCATCTCAAATATTTTTAAAATCTTAAATTATATAAATATACTGTTATGTATATGATTGTTTTGTCTACACATATGCAAGAGCACTGTGTGCCTGGTGCCCACTGAGGCCAGAGAGAGTGTTACATTCACAGTTGTAAGCTGTGAGGTGAGTGCTAAGAACTGAACTCAGATCTTCTGTGAGAGCAGCGATTGATCTTAACCACTAAGCCATCTCTCTATTCCCTCAAATATTCTTTTTTTCCACAAAAACTTCAACACACACATTATAAAGGAGACAATGCTATTACATTGAATACATCAATTTCTACATCTAAGATATACTGAAATATGGTTTACTGTTATTTATTTTTTTGTGAACTAATATATGATATCTGGAGAGAGAATATTATTTTTCTAATGAATTCTATATATTCTAAATATTAAAATGTCAGATTGGACCAACCTTTTCTGGGTTGAATTTTCTGAGAGAAAGTAGAAGACAGAGGGAGCCGTAGCTTATGATGTGAGGACCTCTGCTTTCTCATCCATGTGTACTCTAATCCTGGATTTTCCTCTCTGCTTGTCAAAAACTTGTTAATTTTATTTTAATATTTTATTTTTTTGGTTTTTTGAGACAGGGTTTCTCTGTAGCCCTGGCTGTCCTGGAACTCACTCTGTAGACCAGACTGGCTTTGAACTCATAAATCTGCCTGCCTCTGACTCCCAAGTGCTGGGATTAAAGGCATGCACCACCACCGCCCGGCTGTTAATTTTATTTTTAACTTAATGAAGTGATGACATTTTGCAAGAAAGAAAGAGAGAGAGAGAGAGAGAGAGAGAGAGAGAGAAAGAGAAAGGTTCTATTTAAGTGACTCCATATGTAGTTGCAGTGTATTTACACTATAAGAAAAATACTGGCAGTGGTGGCTTTTGGGGCAGCTTTATATATATCTTCAATAGTATTCAGTTTTCATCTGTACTGACTGTTAGTAAGAGTTTCACAGGTTACCAATGTATAGAACTTGTTTGGTGAAATGTCATATTCATTACATTTTCTAGACACCTACACAGGATACTGTGTGGAGTCATTCTAAGGAATACTCAGGTCAGGGTATATCAATCAACACATCTCCCTTATGATTCCAGATCTCTTTGAGTGCCCAAGGATCACATTTCTTGAAATGCACTCTACCAATGTGCTTGTGAGTATTGGTGATACAGCCTCAGGACAGCAGCTTTTCCAAGGCAGACTGGCCCTTCCTTTTTATCATCTATACAGAAGCCATTCTGCCCATCCCAAGGGAGAGAGGGAGAATGCGAGGAGATGATTTTTTTTTTTTAAAAAAGAGTTTCTTATGAAGTGGTGATACAGTAGAAAATGTTAGAGTTGTCCCCAAACTGTCAAATATATCTAACTCACAAAAAGGAGAAATAAGTGTTTTGCAAGAAGTTTAGAAGCCATCTTTTTATGAATGTTGGCTGATAATTGTGAACTTAGTATAGCCTCAAGAGAGATTATTTTCTAGTGAGAAAAAATATATGAATGAACAATGAAAAAAGTCTAGGATTTATTATTCCTAAATAGAATGCAATTCTATGAAATCTAGACTTTTTTTTAACTGAATGGTACCAAACTTTTTTTTTTGTCATAGTGGTGCCTCTATTAATATATATACTGCTTTCTGTCTCACAAACCCACATCAATCATAAATACACACCCACATTTATACACAAATCCACCAGTGACTTAGACAGTACTGTTTGTACTGTTTGTGGGTGAAGTATTTTCTTTCTTCCTTCCTTCCTTCCTT
>NW_022196905.1:78232142-78242641 GCF_008632895.1 Mastomys coucha | reverse complement strand
CTAACCAATATCCCATAAAATATAGTTCTTGGTTATCCCTATTAATATTTTTGCCATGATTGTACCATGGGCAAGGACATAAAGTTGAGAACGAGATCTGTTGAGAGTGTCTTGAAGGGGGCAGCAAGGACTAAATGTGAACAAGACACATTGTACACACATACGAAAAGTCCAAAGAATAAATACAAGTATTATAAGAATTACTTCTTAAAATTTAAGTTACAGTTGGTTTGTGCATGAGAAAAGGGGATACAGGTTATTCATTACCTTTACACAGGTTTTAAATGTCACTGAAAGTCTCTATTCTGGCTTTTGCAGGGCACAGTCCACGATGTATGTTGACTGGAAAGTCAGAGGAAGGATCATGTTAATGTATGACCTTGGAAAGTCTGTTTTTAAATATGGAGAAAATCAAATCTCATGCAGGTTCCACTATTCCAACTACAGACTCCACCTCGTCTCTTTGAAAGGTTATGTAACCCAACTACAAGGAAACAGAGTGGATGTGCTGTAATATAACAGAGGGGTAGGACTGTTCGATGAAATCCTCAAAGTCTAAATTCCAAGGAGACTGAGATCTGTGCTTGCTTATGCTGAAAGATTTTTGGCCAATTGAGGTTGCAGAGGAGCTGGGTGAGTGCTTGGGAGAGAATATTTACAAGCAAAGGCAAGAAAAGATTAATTTTTAGAATGCAAAGTGAATTTGTTAGAGGCGATGACAGAATATTAAATGGTCAAAGGATATGAACTGGTAATTGAGGCATGAGACTTGCCAATGAGTAGATAAGATAATCTATTAAAGGAGTAGAGTTGAACACTGAACTGTATCGGAGTGGTGACAATCAGGGTTTGGAAAATGTTACTTTTCAAGAGTTTATTTTGGGTTGAGAGAGAGAGAGAGAGAGAGAGAGAGAGAAAGAGAGAGAGAGAGAGAGAGAGAGAGAGAGAGAGACAGAGACAGAGACAGAGACAGACAGAGAGATAGAGAGAGACAGAGAGAGAGAGAGAGACAGAGACAGATATGGAGGGAGGGGGAGAGGGATTCAGACAGATAGACAAACATACAACAGACACCTCCCTCCCCTACTCCCCTAACCCCTGCCCTGCCCAGGGACTAAAACCAACACATGGCTTTTGAAACCTCAAAGACCAGCAAGGCTAGACCTTGTATTTTTACTAAAACAACACCACCAAGTGGGGACCTAGTGTTCAGATGCCTAAGAATATGGTGGGGGGGACACCTCATTAAAACCATGACATCTGGATTGTGGTAACTAGTGAGACCAGGAAGTACTGCAGTCTCCTCCTGGGTGCCTGTGAATCCAACAGCCAGTCTAAGTGAAAGTAAAAATAGATATTCAGTTCCTGATTAATTTGCATAAGCGAACCAAATCTTTTGAAATTCCACCAGTGCTGCTAGAGTTGAAGTAATAGTTCTTTTCTCACGAGTTAGCCAGAATGATTCCTGCTCCTATTATTATGTCCCATCATGTATTCTGAGATTTGTACCACGGCTGACAATAGTAGAGATTTACAATTACTTTTCATTGACTGCTTCAGAATGCTTTGAGTAATATGATTTCATTATGTAAAATACAGAATTACAAATGCCTCTCCCATGAAATATGAGTATGTTAAGTTTATGAGCTTATGTGTATTTAAACTAAGAAACATTTAGTCCTGCATTGACTTACTTGTTTGTAGAGACTCTCTGTTCATTTCAAAGACCAAACATCTGTTCTACCTCCAATATCTTCCATATTGGCAAAAACAAAAATTTAAATTTAAAATTTCACTAATACTTGGAATTTGTTTCTCCTTGTTGTTTATAAGAAATTTCTCTATACCCTTTTGTGCTATTTTTAGACTTTTCAGCTCTTCTCCTAATCTTTGGTCTGACATTTCATTTTCCTGCTCTATGTCCACATCTATAGGATGCCTTTGCTCCGTGTCTCCTGAAAGTGCTAATAATTTTTTCTTTGGAGGAAATTGTATAGATGAGTTTTAAATCCACAGTTGCTGCTTCAGCATGAGTTTAAGGAGGGGGATGAAACAGCACGTTCCCCTTTCCAGATACAGTGGATGCGCCCCTTCCAGAGAACACCTTGCATTCAGTTAAGGAACAATTGTAGTTTCCCCCACGAATCCATCATGTTTAGTTCTTCTACTTCAAACCAAGCAACATCAAATTTGCCATGCACAAAGCCATCAATTTTTCTATTACTTTCATGTCATTTTAGAGAGAGAGAGAGAGAGAGAGAGAGAGAGAGAGAGAGAGAGAGATTGCTTATGAACTTATAGAGTATTTACTTATTTCACATTAAAAGTTATTTCATTAAGGGAGATATCATAGGAGTCTTATAGTTTAATATTCTCTCAGAATCAAACCATTTTTCTAATATTTGGGTCATAGAGTACTAAAATAAGAAGGCAAACAGAACAAAGGAAGTGAATAAAATCACTTTAATATAAACATTAATAATAATAATAATGATAAACTTTAATAATGTCCAGCTAGATTAAATCCTTTTATGGACACAGAAGTTAAATCTAAATTCTTACTCTAATGTACCCCATGTAGAGTTCAAATGTAAAATCCATGTTAACATATGTTTAAACATATAAGGCTGATTAACCGTTCAAACCCACATATAGGGTCTCTCTGTCTCTGTCTCTGTCTCTGTCTCTGTCTCTCTGTCTCTCTGTCTCTCTGTCTCTCTGTCTGTCTCTCTCTCTCTCTCTCTCTCTCTCTCTCTCTCTCTCTCTCTCTCTCTCTCTTTTTCGTGGAAGTACACTAACACTGATAGCTATGACTGACCACAGTAATGCTGTTACTGTCAGGAGCCATTTGGACAGTCCCAGGAGACCAAAGGTTTCCTTTGCACATCAATCATTGGTTGAGTATTGAATGGATGGCTAATGATTTTGTTGGCCTGTGGTTATATACATGTCTCTTTCTAGCAGAACAGTAATCATCCCATTTCCATCGTAGCCTTGGACAGAGTGAGGGTGAGAATAAAATGTTCTGCATTTTGTCCAGAGGATAGAAATGCTACCCTAGAGGCTGCCCACATTGAGAGTGAAATCTCCTGCCCATTCTCAAATAGTGCTTATGTACTAATAAATCTTAATATTTGGAGAGTTGAGAAAGAATACCGCATGTTACTAGCTACATCCTGACCTTTGTAACTCTTAACAATTGGTAACTGAGTAGTTGACAATTACTATCAATAATAACAATGAAGTTATTTAGTACCTCAAAACTCTGAGTCACAATTAAAACATGATGTGTCTATCATAAAAAAGACCTCTCCCCTTATACAGACCTGTGGAGGTGGGTATAGTGTGTGAAAATTATCATGGATACCAGACCATCTACAATAGAGAGAGAATAGAGAGAGAATGTTATCTAGTGTAGATAACATTTTATTTTCATAATTTGCAATATTTCTTTACTTCTAAAGTGATTTAATTCCCTCTTCCCCTTGTAATATCATATATCTGTATTTTTCTCATTGCTTAATATATTCACTTAAACATTCTGCACTGTGTATCCTGCTTTTGTTAAGAATATTGATGTAAGTTTAACTCTCTAATCTTATCTTTATTACTTGTGATTTTGGATAACTCAAGGGCTCATTTTCCATCCACTCTTAACTCTATGCTATCAAGCAAGTCATTGAAATTCTCTGCCTGTGATGGGTAGTTTGTATATGGGATGCTGTTTTAAATATTTCATGACTGTGAATATAAGACATTCTGTGCCCTTCCTGTCACCTCTTCTGGTCAACAAATCATTTTGTAAAAGTGTACTGCAATGAGTGTGAAAAGCCACACGCCTAGCTAACAGTCTTGTGTTGGGTTCTACCAGTCTTTGCAAATGCAGAGCTTCTCTCAGGATTTTATGACTTGTGTACAGAGGCTAGTGGGGAACTGAGATTTGCTGACACCATTGGCTCCCCTTTCCACCTCGTCTTGCAGGATGTCACTCCATTGTGAATTTGGCATGTTAGTTAATTTTTATTGGCAAAATATTATTCAAGCACTCATGATCTTCTTTCTTCTTCTTCTTCTTCTTCTTCTTCTTCTTCTTCTTCTTCTTCTTCTTCTTCTTCTCCTCCTCCTCCTCCTTCTTCTCCTCCTCCTCCTTCTTTCTCCTTCTCCTTCTCCTTCTCCTTCTCCTCCTTCTCCTTCTTCTCCTTCTCCTTCTCCTCCTTCTCCTTCTCCTTCTCCTTCTCCTTCTCCTTCTCCTTCTCCTTCTCCTTCTCCTTCTCCTTCTCCTTCTCCTTCTCCTTCTCCTTCTCCTCCTCCTCCTCCTCCTCCTCCTCCTCCTCTTCTTCTTCTTCTTCTTCTTCTTCTTCTTCTTCTTCTTCTTCTTCTTCTTCTTCTTCTTCTCCTTCTTCTTCTTCTTCTTCTTCTTCTTCTTCTGTGTGTATCATACTGTTAACATAACATTTGTGTTAATCATACTACATATTATAATGTTATAAATGAATAACTTATACTTATTTTATACTTACTAAAACATGTCTTCTGTGGCATTTTGTTGAGTGTTTCATTCACCTCTTATTGACAAGCTTCTCCAAAGACCTGCCTATACTTGTGTTAGAGAACAGGTTGATTGTAAAGGGGGTAATCCCACAAATGCTGTCTGCATGCTGGAGAGCCAGAGATTGCAGTAGCTGCTCAGCCTATGAAGGTGGGGACCTCAGGAAATATCAGTTATAAAGGCTTAGGGAGAGGCTAAAGGCCTAGAATTTCTCTAGGGAGCCACTGGTGTGAGCCCAGTTGAAGGGCTGAAGAAGGTAGAACTGATGTCCATAGTGAAGGCCGCAACAAGAGACAGTCATTCAGGAAGAACTCAGCTCTCATGTGTTGATGGATTGGTCTTTCTACTTTTCCCTCAGAACCCTCAGCCAGTATATATTGAAGATAGGTATTCCCTGTCAGGTGCTGCCTCATATGTAAATTGTCTCTGGAAATGTTTATGCAGAAGGAGAAATGTGATTGGGAAGGAGTCTCTCAACTCTGACAACAAAGGCCTTTACCATCAGTATATACAATTTCAGCATTCAGCCACACTTGCAACACTTCACATATTGCTTTATATTGAAGATGCTTCAAATTCTTTGCTACTACAATGATACTATAGTCAATGTGCTTATATATTCCTTATATTTATATGTGAAATTTCTCTAAGAGATTAAAGACAAGAGTATAGAGACTGCACATATTTAGGTTTAGCAGCTTTTTCCAAGTCATCCTTCCCCAAGTGATTCCACTAATCTACCCTATAGACCTACAAAAATTTTTAATATAGAAAATAGTTTGTGCTATCTGTTATTATATTTGTGAGTCACAGCAAAATATAATGTCTACTGTACACATGTTTATAAGTATTTATTTCTAAATCTCATGTTATTTTATTTTAGAATATTGCCTTATTACAGCTTTGTAAAACTTTAGTATCAAATTGAATTGCTCTCTGTCCTTTGAATTTTTCTTTTAGGATAGTCATATTTTAAGAATTTATTTTTACATATGAATTAAAAAAATTCAAATTAATACTGTCACATTACAAAGTCTTAGTAGTATGTAATCTGCAAACTGCAACATTGTGGTCTTCTGATAACTCAGCTCAAGACCTTAGAACAATTTGCATTTGTTGTTGAATGTTTGTAATTAATTGTATTATTTTCTGCTTATAATCACTAATATAATGTCACAGACCAGACAAGAGTCTAGGATAAAGAAGCTCAGTAACTTATATAAATAAATTTATGTATATATATATAAAACATATATTTTTTTCCATATACCCACTCATTCATTCTGTGTTTGGAATATCACTGTATCTACATGGTATTTTTGAATGTCTACTCAATCTCATTAAGGTCACATGTTTCTCCATAGTGGGTTTAATAAGCTAGCTTGCATACTCTATAGAAGTTCACATACTCTATAGATTTTATCAATAGTTTGATGAGTATATATGCTGCAAGTGAAGTTTTTCAGATGTAAACTGTTGAGTTTTTGGGTGGTATGTATTCATCATATTGTCACATTTTTAATTTTAGCAATCTATTTTTATTTTAATGCAGTTCAAATAACATTTGACTTCTTATTTGAATATTCATTTATTTTGTATCATTGCACCAGCTAGGCCCTCTGTGAAATGTTCATGATACTGCTTTGCTACTTACTAGCATGCAATTAAATACAAACATCTCCAAAGCAGTTCCTGCGCTTGTATGCATATATGCATATGTGATTGTGCATGATTTTGAATGTGCATTTGCAAGTTTGTGTGAGAGTATCATGCATGAATGTGTGAATATGAGCATGTGTATGTGTATATGTATATGTGAACAGGCATACTAGTGTTAAGTGTGTGAGTTTGTGTGTGTATGTGTGTATGTGTATGTGTGTGTGTGTGTGTGTGTGTAGACCTAATGTTGTCAAGACTCTCCACTGCATTGGGACAGGGTTTCTCATTGAATGTGGAACTCAATTGTTATGTAGACTAGCCAGTAGCAGCTAGGGAGCCTTCTCGATCATCATCATGTGCTGAATGACAGATATATTCAAACATGTTCAGCTCTTACAGACAGAGGGAGCCACACTCCAGTCCTCATGCTTGTACAGCAAACACTGACTGAGCCATTTCCCACAATCCCACTCCTTCTCACGCTTACATGTTTGTTTCTCTTTATTCTCAACGAATCTTAATAGGGAATTACAATATTATCTTTTTCTTTTCTCTTTTTAAATATTTTATTGAATTTCTTTTCATTATTTTCCTATTGTTTGATTTTAACAATATATATATTTTATATTCTGAATTTTATGCTTGGCTAATTCTGTTTTAGTTATTCCGTTTACTGTTTACATGCCCTAGTTTCTTATTTTTGGGTTTAACATCTGACAGTTTGTACACATACACATACACATACATACATTCTACTCCCTCGGATGCTCATTTCTCCTAATATGCCCTTCTCTTCCTTGCATGGACTTTTTCCCATTCAGTTTAATTAGGGTTGAGCTTGGTTAGGAGTTTATTTACTGGAGCTTGGACAACTTATCGATGGCTTCCACACTGAGAAAAAGAAACTCTCCTAGGAGAAGGTGGATACAAGTGTCTCCTTTAGGGCCCAGTACCTGATGATCACTTACTCTTGGTGCTTTGCCTAGTTAGGAATCTCCATATTAACTGCAGAAGAAGCTTTTACACTCAAAGCTGTGAGCAGCAGACGAGTCTATGAGTATAAACATGAATATTTACAAGCTGGCTATATGTCCATTTATCCAAACAACAGTTGTAGAGTCTTCCCTAGGGAATGACTTTGTTATCTCTTTACCTCCTTACATCTTTATATTAGTGGTTCTCAACCTTCCTAATGCTTCAACCCTTTAATCCAGTCCCTCATGTTGTGTTGACCCCTAATCATAAAATAATTTTTGGTTTTTACTTCACAACTCTAATGAAGGTGATGTGAATATCTGATATGCAATATATCTGATATGTGAACACCCCGTTAAAGGGTTGTTCAACCCTTGAGGGAATGAATCATGATGCATGGATTGAGAACCACTGATTTATGTGGTATTTTGATCATTTATAGTCTTAATTATTTCATGATTTGAGCTATGTATTCTTTGAGTACCTTAATTTTGTAAATTCTATTATTGACTTTTAGTTATATGTATAGATCTTTTGTTATTCTTTTGATTATTATTTTTAAGCAGCAGACCCAACCCTGTCTTTCTCATTCTGGACAGTTATTCTACAATTGAGTTACATCTCACCCCTTTATTTACAATTGTTTTTTGCATTATGATCAGTGAATATAATCTGAAAAACTAGTTGGAAATTTGGAAATAATGTAAAGGATTTTGATTCTCAATACAAAGAAATGATAAATATTTGAGGTGTTGGGTTGACCAATTACTCTGCTGTGATGATTTTATATTTTATACATGTAATAAAATATCACTCAATACACTATAACATTAAATGTACAGAAAATATGTAATCTGTATATCTATTAAAATCTAAAAGATTATAATATAATCTATGTGTAAATAATATATCACTTATTTTATTTACACTATATATTTTAACCTGATTCAAAGTTAAGAGTTTAGATTTTCTATGTGTACATTAATAATTAGAAATCACATGTGATGTTTATTAAGCACATTTTTTTTTCAATGTGTTTATTAGGTCAAATGTGTTAAAGGTGTAGTTTTTGTCCTCTATGTTATTTTATTTGCCTGTTTTTTTTTTAGATCAGTGCTTTATATCTCTGCTAAAACATGTATTTTTTCTTAGTAATTATTTTAATTTTGACTTATGTAATTTGAGATTATCTAGTTGGGACTCAATGTTCATGATTACTATATCTTGTTATTATTCTATTTTTTATTTCCAGTATAAACTTGCCATCCTTATGGCTATGGTATTTATCATCTTAAGTTGTAGTTTGTCTGGGACATATTGCTTTCCTTCTGTTTTGTTCTCCCACCCCTTTCTTTTTCTGACTCCAGAAAAATAAATTGCAGTTGTTTTAAGAGTTTATGTGTTAGGTCAACTGTTTTTAATCATTGAGAAGGAACTTGTTTATAAGACTTTATTTGGCATTCACATATTTTATGATTTGTTGAGGAATTTGAATCCAGCAACATTGGCTGTTCTGGCAAGGGATCACATACAAAGACCTTCTAGGTCAACATTGATTTGGCTGGAATGCAGAGCCTCTGTATGATCTGGCTGGTATATGGGCATACCTTTAGTAAACACCTTTAATCCCTAACAAAGAAGGTAAGGTTAGTTTGTAGAAGGAAGCAGACATGTGTGAAAGTGATATATAATAATTGAGGGGCAGACAAATGACGAATCAGAGAAAGATCTGACAGAATGAGTCAAAGATAGGATATGAGAGAGAGAGCATGGGCCTGTGTGTGTGTGTGTGTGTGTGTGTGTGTGTTGTTATAGTATGTGGCACAGTGTGTGGCAGTTTTACAGAAACAGGTTGCAGAGAGAACACTTAGATTCAGGTAAAGGCAGAAAGAGCCAGAAAATGAGGAGAAGCCAGAAAATTACAACATATTGCCAAAGTTACTATGAGGTCAGGCAGAGCAATTCAGTGAGAAACTGAGAGAAGTTAGACTGAACCAGTCAGTTTGGAAGACTAGAGTGTACAGAGGCTAGAAGATTCCAGTCTTAGGTCTAGGGATAATTAGAATAGAGAAAGAAATGCTCTGAGCTCAGCTCAAGCCATGTATTTGCACAGCTTGGTTATGGCTCTCATCTCATCCCTCCATCTGATGAAATAAAGCAAAATTTTCAGGGATTCTTTCTGATTGCACATGTAACTGCAGATAATTATAAGTATAGAGTTGTCCTCAAGATACTTAGCATCTATCATTAGCTGAACAAAAGAATCATCATCTCTGCAAAATGGTGAAGATTTGAAAGGTTCCAGAGAACACCTAAAAAATTTAGAGAACAAAATACAACAAACAAAAAACCCAACTAACCAACCAACCAACCAAACCAGAAAGACAAAGAGAAAATAGTGTGAATCATGTGAGCTTAGATTTTATATTCTGGTTCCTTGCTTGGAAATATTACAACTTATTTTTTTATTCATCTGTTCAGTGTATAATTAATTAAGACCCATAATTATATATTGTTTGTTATCAACATAAGACACAAACAGTCTCAGATTATTTCCCTTTTTAATTCCATCTACTTCAGCCTGTCACCTGACTTTTGTTTAGTTATGATATTATGACATTTTGAAGGATTGGTGAAGAAGAAGGAGCCTGCTACAAGCACTTTGATTTACATCCACTGGAAAGTGATTAAGTTTAATGGAGTTTTCCTTAGGTAGAATCAGGAATGGGTATGAATTTATCACTTTCAGTCACACTATTCAAATGGTTCATTCCATTTGCTCTTTGCCTTTTTGTTCTCTTTTCCTCTAAGTTTTAGGCATCTCTAGAACTTTCCAAATCCTTTCCATGGTTCAGAGATGACTCTGGCTCAACTATGATGGATGCTTAAGTCTCTTGAGAAAAACTCTGTACTTCTTATTACAAATTACAGACATTTCCTAAAGATGTTCTAAAAGTATTGGTGGTTTTTTTTATATAGATAATTGACCATTTTAATTACATAAGGTGATTTTCATGAAAGGTGGAATAAAATTAGGGAACGAAGGTAAGTTAGCATTTGTATCATGGCTCAGTTGAGAAACTGAGGGCAGAGTACTTACAAATCAACTGATGGTGGATGGCGTTTATTCTAAAGTGAGGAGACTATAAAATGTGGTCACTAAAATGTAACCTAAGGTGAGAAAAAGAAATCTATCTGGGATATACTAGTAATGCCTTGAATTCATTTAGGATGTTGTTTTCTTTATTTAGTAGTTTGCAGTAAGCACCTTTGCTTGTTTTTTGTTTCTTGGGGGAGAGAGAGAGAGAGAGAGAGA
>NW_022196905.1:78227636-78232132 GCF_008632895.1 Mastomys coucha | reverse complement strand
AGAGAGAGAGACAGAGACAGAGACAGAGACAGAGACACAGATTGATACAGAGTAAGACACAGAAAGACACAGAGGAGAGCTGTTAAAGTACAGGGAAGCAATTTGTCTTGCTGATGCTCAGTGGTTCTCAACCTAGCTCAGTCTGTATTTCTGCACAATAGAACATGAAGGCTTCTGCTGAACTTGACTCTCAAGGTTTCCAGGCTTGCCACTGATATTATAGAAAATGTCCATGTAACTCCTCACTGGCAAAGTCCTTCAATATTTTTTGAATCTATTCAGAATGTGAATTTTGGGCTGATGTTTAGAGAAAGAAGGAAAGAAAAGGACAGATAAGTAAAAAGAAACATAGCTTGGTTGATAGAGATAGAAAGGGGGCGGGGAGCTCTGAGCACAGTTTTAGTAGTAGATTTATCCGTTTTCTGAATCACAATTTTTTAGACACAACAGGATCCTTTGTGGATTGCCCCTTTCTGTATGGAATTCTGGCTTTTAGCTATTACCTAGGCATCTTTTAGAAACAAAATGGTAACAAAAGTAACATGCAGTCGGGTCTTTGTTCTGTGAATTTTTTTCTATACCCTATAGCCTTTTATCTTTACATGTTCCTTTTTGTCTGACATTTCTACATTCATCGCCCCATGTCAGTTGCAATAAGAGTATTATGAGATGGGCAGCGGAGGAGATGACAGGACACAGACAATGCAAGGTTTTCATTTCCTTTGTAGCTAGAGTTTTAATAGCTCTCTAAATCTGTATTTGTGTTCTTATCAAAACCCCCTTTAAAAGGGAGCAGATACCCTCTTTATTCCCATTTTATTCCCCAAATATTTATGACTCCTATTTTTGTAATGTTATTAAGTCTCTTTATGACAAAGATCAGATAAAGAGAAACATATTCATGTATATTCAATGAACTAATTAAATTAGCACATGCTCAATGGTCTCAGATGCCTCTTTCCATAAGTCATGGTAATTGTACTTTTAGCCTTCTTTTTAGTAACTTGATGAGTAGCAGCCTGTGGAACAAGTATTCAAAGGAGATTTTCTGATGGCTGGTTTTGTCATTTTCAAATTGTGTGTATCCTGCTGAAGTGTTGGCAATGGGACATGAAGCAGATTTTTTTTTAAATGGGTAAAATTTCTTCCTAGAAAGTCAATGCTGATTACATCAGAATTGCCTTTGATGAGTGATACATTCACCTTTAAAACAATCCTGGCATTCTGATTTCACTCACCGTCAAAAACGATGTTACAGAGTAAAAGCACTTTAAGATAATTGAAAATGAATTTCCATGAGTAGATGGTGAGTGATTTGACTCCTTCCTGTGAAGCTGGAATCTTATTTTGGGGGAGGTACTTGAATATCATTTGGGAATGACAGTCTGTGTAGAAGAGTCCTAATTATGCAGCATACATTGCATGGATTTATTACTATGGTGCCCAGACATTCTGACTCAACAGAAAAGAGTTGTTCTGAGCTGTGCAATTGGTCAACCATTATCATACATGTTTAGAAACATATGACTTAAGCTGATATATGTTTCAAGTTTATTTTATTTGCATATTCAGGTAAGAAACTATCTGCTTATTTCTGGATGTTTTCATAGAAAAAATTGTGTTTGTGTCTTGTTATCTTGCTCAGCTATTCTTGGCACTTGAAGTCTGACTTTCTTAAGTCTATTGATTTAATGGTGTCAATGCCAGAGTCAAATGATACTTTATGAACTTTATGAGAAGCTTCAGGAAAGACCTCACATCGCTTATGCTGATGCAAGGTTGATGCTTACAGCATCTAAAGTTTTCCTGGGTTTCTGTGGTTGCTGACAGTCAAGCTTTCCAAAACCGGTTTGAGAGACCTCTCTACGTTTGCTCAGTCACAAGTGAATCCACAACAGACTACCCCAAGGGAGGACCACTTTGTACGTTCATCATCTCACCTGTACCAACGTTCTCCTGAGATATGTTTCAGGTTGATGATTGAGCAGGCCATGCTTTGGTTCTAGGGTAGCACCATGCTAATACTTATGTCTTCAGTTAACTAGTATCATTAACATCCACAGTGACTGTAGTTGTTGTCATAGCCTATGCTGCAGGGCTTTGTGAGCTTATTCCACTAGTTAAGATGCAGTTTCTAGGATGGGAAGCTTATTAGTAGGTCTGCGCATGGCTGTTGGAATAAGCTGCTTGCTTATTGGGTTAGGCTTCTCTAGTATTTCTGGGTGGGCACAGTGGAGCTTTCCCTTTATGGAATCAGCCAGCACTAGTAGGATCAGAGAATTTGCTTACTAGTGTGGAGGTCTTTGCAGGGGCTCTATAAACCAAGTTGTTCAGATCACTCAAGCCAGCTGTTTCCCCAGGAATCTTTAGTAATGTAGCTTAGAGTGTGCTTCTCAGGATGCTCAACTGCTTTGTAGATCTGCTGGAAGGTAGGTAAGGGAACCTGACAACTTCCTGAAACTTTAAATGGATGGAGTTTTAAGGAAGTGTTGTGAACAGGAGCTCACATGAATTAGGTAGCAATCAGGTGGGGCTTTTACTAGTAAGGGTTATGAAGCATTCTGGATTTTCTGGCAGTGACACGAACTGGGTTCAGATCCCGTGAGGGATCTAGACTTCTCTATAGCAAGTATACCCAGTACCTGTTACTTGTGGTTATAGTAAGGGTCTCCCTTCTCCAGCCACTGCCCTACATGCAAATCCTTCTTACCAAGATTGCTCTCCCCAGGCAAGATTGTGTGGTAGGTGTTAAATGCTCTGCTCACTCCATTATAAAGCTATCCAGAGTCTCTAAGGTCCCTGCCAATCCCTACTTCTCTCTAGCACTGTCCATAAAACATTTCTGTGGCATTTTTTTCATTCTCCTCTTTTTTTTTTTTTTTGCAGTAAGGCTGATAATTAATTTTTTTAAGTTACTGGAATTTTATAAGACTAAAACTATTCAATAATGTCAGCCTTCTGTGAGGGCAATGGTAATTAATAACGAGGGGTGGGATGATGTGACAATGATTATAAGATTATACTTCACTCTTCAATGTTCCTTCATGCACCATGAAAGACAATAAGCAAATTCGATTAGGTAACAGATAAAAAAGCAGAAATATATCTACTTAGTAAAAATAGAGTCAATTTATTTTCTTTACCGTAGCAGCCTGATGCACATATGTTGGCTCTAAAACACAATTTAAAATAAATTCTTATAAATTTTTCTAATCTTTTTAAGAGTATAGTAGTGTTTCTTAAAATTTCACCTTCTCTACATTTGAAGAAGAAATGATTCTATGAGATGAAGAATTTCTAGCTTATTTTAGTGTAACAATTTTAATTTTATTCGATGACTACTTAAAACATGAAGTATGATTTTAGTTTTAAAATCTGTTAAAATCTGCAGACTCTTAGAATGTGTTAGAACTGCTGCATTTGTTACTTTTATAGGCAAAGAATGCCAGTCTTGAAGCTCTACAATTGTTCCCATCACATCAGAGTATCAATGTAAGTCCTTATGCCAAAACTGCCTCTGTTCAATTCCATGTTATCCAACAACTAGTTGGGGAAATTCTCAATGCTGGTTACAGGAGTTTGAATGAAGCCTATCAAATCTGTAGTTAAAAAAAAAAAAAGATTAATGGTACCATCCAAAGACAGCAACTTTGTGTGGTGTAGGAAATGATGCTTTTTCTCTGTACTAAATGAAAAGATACTTTCTGAGTTTCCTGGGTACAGTTTTGCATTTTTATACTGTGGTGATATTTATAGTGCATACTATAGAGTCTACAATGGAATTTTGTATTACTGGAATACTGTCTTTCTTATTTTGCAAAATCCTTTCTATCTGTTATGTATCACAGCTCACATATTCTGGGATCTGAAACTTTTGGAATTCCTGTTCCAATGACAACTCTTAAGTTTTTAAACATATTCTTCAGGATGAATATTCATTTGTGTGCATTCTTTTAGATATGGTGTGAGAGAATAGAGTAGGCTAGATCTGAAGGAAAAACAAAGGCTGAGGGTACTGGTCCTCTGAACACTGCCCATGATGTGCCCATGTTGTGCAGGATCCTCTAGTTCCTGTAACCCAGACTATAATCTGTAAATATGGACAAATAAAAAGCAGAGATAAAGAAGTAATTTTGATTTAAAATTTATATTTCCAGCAGTAAAAGTTGATTATCCTTTTGCATAAAAGACAACATGCTTCCTTTTAAAACTCAGAACTCTGAAAATTTAAATATCTGGGTTCAATACCATGTGACTCAGTGATATTGTATTTAAATAAAATATGCCTCAAACAGAGCCAAACAATTCTGCTACTCATTCAGCATGCATTATTAAATACTGACTGTGTGCATTGTATACTTGAAATTAAAAAAAAATCACTTCTGAAAACTTAATCTTTCAGAGACCTCAAATAGATTCAATTCTTTTCATTTAATACAGAGAAAAAGCATCATTTCCCACACCACACAAAGCTGCTGTCTTTGGATGGTACCATT
>NW_022196905.1:78205848-78227626 GCF_008632895.1 Mastomys coucha | reverse complement strand
TCTAAAGAAAGGTAACTACTGATTTGATAGGCTTCATTCAAACTCCTGCAACCAGCATTGAGAATTTCCCCAACTAGTTGTTGGATGACATGGAATTGAACAGAGGCAGTTTTGGCATAAGGACTTACATTGATACTCTGATGTGATGTGAACAATTGTAGAGCTTCAAGACTGGCATTCTTTGCCCATAAGACTAACAAATGCAGCAGTTCTAACACATTCTAAGAGTCTGCATATTTTAAGAGTCAGGAATTTCCAGGACAGCCAATGAGGCAGCTGTGTTTGTCTCCAGGCTTCTTTAGTCTGAGCTTGAATTTGGGAGATATTGTGGTTTAAATTTTAGGTTTCTGACCTGTTTTTCTTTCTAGAGGTAAACATGCTAAAAGTTTGAAATGAACTATCATTGCTGGTAAATAGACACTCAAGCCTGACCTGGCTGTACAAATAGAACCCATTCTCTACGGTGAGCAGAAGCAGCAACGTCTGGCTGTAGAGGTGGCTAGCCTCATTTACAGACTGTACAATCTAATTTCTCCTTCTGCAAATGTTGATTAAGCTGAAAGAGGATCTTTTGCAAAGCTAATTCAATAGCTCTGTCTCCTCTCCCGAAAGGCAAGAGGATGAGCTCACTATCACATGTGGCCATTAGCTTCCCCTGCAGCAAGAATTACCATCTGGCCACTTGGCCTAGGCTCTGCTGATTGGACTGGGGACTTTTCAAGTACCTATCCTTCTTCTTTGATGTGAGTAAGATGGGTAGAAGCTGGAAGGGGACGCTGTTGTTATCTCTTGTGAAGCCAGGTGAACGATCTCTAAGCATCGTCTGATAGCAGGAGGACCTGCCTGGCTCTGTTTCCCTCTTGTCCAGCATTAGTCACACATGACTTGGTCATTTATGATCAATGTGACAAGGCAGACAGATAAAAACACCAACTCTTCTTTATAACCATGCAACCTGTGCCTTTTAATCTTGTCATTTGACAGCCAATCCAGGAAAGTCAGTGAAGCATTGCTTTTATTAACAATGGATGGGGCATTTGGATCCAGCCTAAGTGTGCTCCTTTGTAGCAGTGTCAGTTGGTAGTCACCTGTTTAGCCCTTTTTGGCATTATACATTCTGACTGAATCCTTGCGCACAGTAGGCAAACATTTTTGGACCTGCTTAGGGGTTAATTGCTGCTCATGAATTTGCTTTTTGTTCCTGTCTATATCTGATCATAGAGGAAGGAAAATAAGGAGGCTCCAAAGTAAGATTACCACAGGACAGTTGATCAGAATCCGTACGTAAGACTGACAACGTATACTTTCCATATACTTTTATCTTTTTTGATTGAAGTCCAATAATAGAGTTGAACCATCAAAACAATCACAACAGTCTGTAGTCAGTGACTGAGAGACTGGTACTGGCTGGCACTGCTGCATGGGAGGAATGCTTCTCTGTCACTCAAACAACAACATCAACAAAACCAACCTAACATAAAATAAACGTCTAGTGAGGATGGAGATGAACTCCTTTGCTGGTCCTGATGGGTGTTTTTCTAGCCTACAAGGACAAGCTGGGGTGTCTTCTGTTCAGCCATTTAGACTTTTAATGCCACATAGTAATTTGGTTTATTTGATGGAACAAAAGCAGTGACCTCAGTTGTTTGGAAAAGACAGGGGCTCTCTTGTTTTCAGAGAGTGCACTTATTCACATCCCTTTGCAGAATAAGCTGTCCTTAATTAGTGAGTGTAGGGTGAGGGAGTCAGTATTCAGGGTGATAAGCCTGAAAGTTACTGTGGAATTTAAAGTGCTATTTTTATAAGGGTAACTGTGTCATCTAGGTATGGTGGTCTTTGGCTTGAATCTTAGCGTTCAACAGATGAGGCAGGGGGATCAAGAGTTAGAGGCTGGATTTGCCTCACATGCCTATACATAGACAAGGGAGAGAAGACTCAATCTCTCCAACTTAACTTTCTCCTTATTCTCACCTCTAACCTTGGATTCTGCAGTACACAATGAAGAAATGTATGATGAAACAGGACATCTTGAATCTTACTTGTATCTTTCTGTGAACCATGCTGAGTAATTAAGCCATTGTTCCTAACTCAGGCATAGGGGAACAAACATGCAATTCCTGTACTCAGGGAGGATGAGGCAGGAGGATGAAGAGTATGGGACTAGCATGAGCTACGTAGCAAGAACCTGTCAAAAACCATTACTAATTTAAACAACTGACAATGTTCAGCCTTGCCCTTCTGCTGTTCATTTCTGTATGGGTAAAGGGCAACCCCAGACAGGAATGTGGGATGTAATAGAATGAAAGAATCTATCACAGATAGATATGCCACCAGCTAGAGTGAAGTATGGTACCTCTGATGGAGTAGTGGAGGAAGCCACATGAAGGTGTGATAGAAGAAGAGAGCATCTACTGCTCAGTCTAAGAGCTCTGTGAGAGAGATTTGAAATGAGTTTTCACAGAAAGTTTGCCAATGCTAAGCACGAAAAAAATTGTTTTCCTATAAACAGATAAATATGCATTCATTGAATTGCAACCAAACATTCAGTGTAATGAGATTTTCTAGTCACCAGCTCTTTAAGTCTTTACAATAGTTCTATTATAGAAGGACCATTAACTTCATTTCACAGAAGAGGAAACCAACATGCAGCTATCCAGTGACTGGGTCAATATCTAGAGAGATGGAAATGAGAAACCATGGGTTTCTTCTTTAGTGCTTCGGTTTCCCTTGCCACAGATTAGTATGTTCCTGTGATATCCAGAACAACCTTTGCTAACACTAGAAAATAGGACGCGGAGGAGCCTGTTCCCTATTCTGGTGGCATCCATCCTCTTCCTCCAACTCACTATCATCACCTTGCTTTCTTGTCAACCCTGTCCACCTCTTCTGGCCACAGAAAGAGCCATAGCAAGATGTCTCATCTGCACGCATCCCCCCCACCCCGAACCCCAGACAGGCACTGGTAGAATCTGATAAATCCATTCATGTTTTCCTTCTCACCCCCACTTTTCCTTTCAGCACCCAGCATGGTGTATCCACCTCTGCTGCACTTTGTAGCTGTCAAACACTGACAGAACATGCATGTTAGGGAAATCCTTCTCTAGCCGATGCTTTCTGTCCTGGTATGATTTTGTGAACACAGATTTTATCAGGAAGCAACTGCTTTGAACATCTGGGGTCGCACGCACTGACATTAGCTCCTTCTCATCACAACAATGCTGCTCCGTTTTAATTTTCTGCAAGCGGAGCAATTTTCATGCCCAGGTTATTGATTAATTACACATTTAAGGTGTTGGAATTAATGTGGGTTGAATTAATTTGTGGTTCTGTAGGATTTCCTTCTTTATTTCCCCTACCTGACTTTCCCTTGTTCTCTTACATGTTCCCTTCTCTGTTCCAATTAGCCTTTAATGCTTTCCCTTTATAAATAACAGATGAACGCTATGCTTTACCATTGATCTGTTAACTCACATCGGGACTTGGAAGTGTCGCCTGTGGTGTACCTTGACTCAAAAGAATATTATTATTATTTATTGAATGATGGGAAACATCGAGTTTGAGGACTGTGCTTATAAATGCACAGGCCAGTTGTGTTACAAATTGTTTACAGTCGGCTACATGTGTGTGGCTATTACTGTAGAGTGCACACTCCTCCAGGAGAGGCTCTGCTGTTGATGTATGCTATGAAATTTCACATAAAGGAAGAACAACAGCTGTAATGGGCCCAATCCAATGATGGCAAAAGGTGAAGAAAATGAGTCCCTCTGGGAAAGAAAATGCTCATTTAGTGGAGGAAATTATCATTTCCAAGTAGAACATTTGGCTTCCTGAGAGTGAAAGTGTCGGCACAGCTTGATAATAACACCTCAGGCTATAATAGTACCCTTTCCCCTCCGAGAGCTGGGATCTTTCCTCCTAAATTTATCTTTACAACATCCTTGCAAAGTACCAAGGCCCAGGTGTTATTAGCTATCTTTTATGGATATAGAACCCAAGAAGCTGAAAAAAAAATTCAGTGATTTGTCCTTGAAAGCACAGGAATCAATGTAGATCTGGGCTTTTCAACCTTGGAGGTATTGACATTTTGACCTGTTAATTCTTGGCCTGGGGGTGGGGCGATCTGCCCACTGTGCAGCATCAGCAGCATCCTTTCTGTATCCACTAGATGCCAAGAATGCCCCCAGCTGTGACAACCAAAGTGTCTCCAGACAGTGTCAAATGTCTCAGAGCAGCAAAGTCACCTCCAATTTAGCGACATTGATCTATATGAGTCAGCCTGGACAAACTCCTGTAGCCTGAAGGAAACCTTCAGCAAAACCTGAAATGATCAGCATTTGTGTTTGACTTCCACAGTGTCTTCCATATAGTATGAGTACTTGCATAGAATTTAATGCTATAATGTTTTTGCATCTATTTTCTTTTATATTTCCACAGTAATTCTATTTAATCTCATTTTACATAAAATTATTTTATGAATGTTTCATCTGCATATGTATCTATGTGTATCCAGGAGCTATAGTAAGAAAAATGAGGCAGAGAAGTAGACAGACTTGATCTCAGTAGGCTGAGACTGCTTTATTGGAACAGTGAGGGGCTCCAAACCTTTTACAAATGAAGTTAGAGTATGTTTACAGAGGCTGGATGGCAGGTCTGCATACACACACAAATGCATCCAGGAAGTTATTTACTGCTCTTTTCTTGTGATTTGCCTGGAAACAGGGTGGTTTGTTTTCCATACTTTGGTGTATTGTTTCTGTAGAAGGAGCAAAAAGATCAGCATGGGTCTAAACTGTTCTTTATGGCTAGGGATTATTACCCAGTACAACCTGACTCAATTACTCACGACCTGAAGCTGCTACCCAACACAGAGTCCAGAAGAAGGCATTGGATCAACTGGGATTGGAATTACAGAAGGTTAGTGAGCTGCTACCTGAATGCTAGGAAATGAAGCAATGTCCTCTGGAAGAACAGCAAGTACTCTTAATAGCTGAGGCATCTTTACATCCCCCAACAATTGAGTGGGAAGACCAGGGATGAGAAATGGAGAAGACAAGAGGATAAAGAAGATAAAAGCAATACCTGCAACCAAGAAGTCTTGCACAAGCTGGTGATTTATGCCAAGCAAGCTTAATTAAGAAGTGTAGCATCATATATACTATTTGCAGGGAGGAAAACATCTAAGGCCAGCAGAGAGCTTAAATCAGACATTGCTGGCAAAGAGAATGTACATTACCTCAGGCAGAGATGCCTAAGGATTAATAACCACAGTTAAGAAGGAAGAGTTGGGTCCCTAAAATTTGCAACTTTGCCTCCTTCAAGGTACTGGCTTCAACTCTAGATTGGTCTTGCCAACTCCACTCCTGGAAAAGAACACAGAACTAATGTTCCCTTAATCTCATGCATAAGACAACAGAAATGCAGATTGCTTAGCTTACTTGGTTAAGTTTATATAGCTAAGAAACAGGGCTGACTTCATGATAATCCAACCTATGCAGTCTCAATGTTTCCAATGTTTAGAAGGGCTTCTGCCTGCTTTAATTCTCTATTAAAATAAGGCCAAAAAGAAAGTGCCAAAACAACTCAGAGTTTCTTTTGTGTTGGCTAAGTACCCCTGGGGATTGGCCTGGCCCTAGAGTGTAGTTGATATGCTCAATGGCATTGTATTGGAGAAAACAGATTGTCCCTCAGAGTTTGAATGCTACATTCTTAGTATTTCTAGCATCATGCCTCTCATCAAATGTGCTTGTTTCTTGCTTATTTATCCACTTGCTAAGTTGAACTTTAAGTTTATTATGAACCAGGCTCTAGACTTGGCAGCGAGGCAACAAGAGACACATGACAGATGCTGTCCCTACACTCATGAAGCAAGCAGCTCAAGAGGGATTCAGACCAACAAACAGGCATTTGCAATTCAGAATGCTTTATATGGAGGGAACATAGCCTGGCTGCTAGGGAGCTTATTGGAGGGCGCTTACCATAGTCTAGAGAGATCAGGAGGGTTTACTAGCTGTGGCAGAGGCTAGATAACAGTTAACACAGTTGAAAACGAATAACAAGTAGAATCCCAGCCAAAGGAAGAATACCAAGAAGAGAGGGCAAGTTCAGTACAAATAGGACATTTAAAATGGCTTTATTTGGATAGAGTGTAGAATTAGCCAATGGTACTGTTATCATATAATGCCAAAAATACCATTTCAAAGACTGATTTCTTACACATGTTACAGGTCACATGCTATCGAGTTCTGGCACACTCCTTAGGTCTATAGTTTTGGACTGAGGCCGAGAGAGGAAATTCCCAATTGGGATATGTATTCTTACCACTGTAGGAAAAGTGAAATAGCCGAGCCCTGTACCTTGGGTTCATATCCTGATTGGGACTTTATAGATTATGGGGAGGTTGGAATGTTGCAGGCTTAGAGTTTAATTAAAACTTAGGTTGGGTTATCTTTACCCACTTACCCACCCCTGTTTCTGACCTAACATCCCCATGACTAAAAAAATGTTCAGGAGGATATTAACTTAGCAAACTATTAGTTTCCACCAGCAGAAGGATAAACATGCTGTTAGTCAATATCTGAGGCCTTTAGTAGATTCTGACCTCACTTGGCTTCCATCTACCTATAATGCTTCCTCTAGTGCACTTGAAAAGCAACTTAGTTTATGAATTTCTTTGTTCTGTTACTATAAAAACTTCATCAAACTGTTACCACAGTGGGACACAGAATTTGGGGTAGCTTGAATCTGTTCCTTGGCCATTGTTTCTTAATTGTTTCCAGAATAATGCAGGTCTTAGCTTTGTTGAAGTAAGCATTGTGTGTTTATGTTGTAATAAATGGATTTTTGTAATACTTGGGCTCTAGGTTATCTGAAGTCATGCAGATGATACAAAAGGACTGCAGTTCAACTACTCTTTTCCATTCTTTCTGATTATATTTTATTAGGTTCCATGACTTCTGGAAATTAGGATTATTACTATAGTTATTTTACAACACCTCCCCCAACTTTATTTTTTGACTTTCTCCATGGTACAAGTCACCAGGTATGTCTCCATTTTATTTAAAAATGTTGTCACCCACAATAAATAGACGACATTGATTCTATTTCTTCTATCCAAGTCCCATTTAATAAACTGAAGAACGTCATTGGCGTTATTTGAGCCTTTGTGTGCCTACTTCTCGCTAAAATCAAATTAGAAGAAATTAGAAGTTGAAAACATCCAGCTTAGAAGTGCTGTTTATCCTTCAATGCAAGCTCTGACTACAGGTTTCTAATTAAAACAAGATTTTTAGAACAGCCCTGTAGTGCCTCCAGTATATTTGCCCTTATGAGCTTGCCTGTAACAGCAACAAAATCTGAGGCTTAAAACAGTAACGATTGTTAACACTCAGTTATTAGGCCAAATAAAGTGTTGATTGTACTCTCAAGCAGTCTTGCTGTCTTTAAGAAGGTGAATTATATTTCCAATCCATGGCAGTCAAATGCACATTAATGGCAGGTTTTTTTTTAAACTTATGCTAACAAAGGGATTCTCCAGGACTAAGTATTTCCTTAGGATAGGCAACACATCAGTTCTAAATCTTACAAAACAAAAGTGGTGTGATAGACTCCGGTTCAGTTCAAATTAAAATGCCTTTCAGAGAGGGGGGAATGGATAGTTGGTTAGTGGGTACAAAGATGCAGCTGTGTATTAGAGATAAAACTGTGTTCTTTAGCAGAGTAACATGACAATGCTTTACAACAATTAACTGAGTATTTGTTGTTATTAACTAATATAGGGGATTTTGAATATCCCCCTGCTGAAAACAGATAAATAGTCAAAGTGACAGATATGCTATTTATCCCAATGGGGTGACTGTACTTTGCATACATGTAATAAAACATACTAAAGCAGCTTAGGAGGATTTCTTCAGGTCAATTGCTTTTTGTATAAGCATAAGGACCTGAGTTTGATCTATAACCCTCAAATAAAAAACCAGCGCGCATGTGTGTGTGTGTGTGTGTGTGTGTGTTTGTAATCCTAGTGCTGGAGACAGAGACAGGCAGATCCCTGAAATTTGCTGGTCAGACAGTCTAGACTACTCAGTGAGCCCCAGGTCCCAGTGAGAGACCTTGTTGCACAAAGAGATAAAAAGCTCCTGAGTAACAGTCAAGATTGACTTCTAGCATCCATATGCATAAATAAACACCACTGGCCTCCACACATGCTCAGACCTGCACCTATACACACATACATATGCCTACACAAAGGTACCTGAGGCCTCCACACATACATACCTGTGCACACAGGCATCTATGGCCTCCACACATGTACATACCTATGCATTCCTGTGCACATGTACATATACACACACACACATATATACTAAATTCTCACTTTCCCATATATATATATATATATATATTTATTATCTGACAATTAAACAATTTAAATTTTAGTGCAAAATAAAATGTCAAATATTTTCCCATTAAACTGAGTGGTTTTTCATCCTTCCTTCTTTCCTTCTTTCTTTCCTTCCTTCCCCTACCTCCCCCCTCTCTCTGTCTCTCTCTCACCTTCTTCCTTCCTTCCTTCCTTCCTTCCTTCCTTCCTTCCTTCTTTCCTTCCTCTCTTCCTTTCTCTCTCTCTCTCTCTTTCTCTCTCTCTCTCTTTTCTCTCTCTCTCTCTCTCTTTCTTTCTTTTCCTATTGTCTCACTCCTGGCTGGCCTGAAACTCTCTATGAAGAACAGTCTGGCCTTGAACTCACAGGACTACAAATGAGTCTGCTTCTGGAGTTCTAGGATTAAGGGCATGTGTTGCCACAGTCTCACCACTCCCAGACAGTCTAAGTGTGTTTTATGACTGCGTAGTAGTGTTAGTCTGTTTACTAATTGTACAATAGTCATTGAAAGAATTTGTTAAGATTATGGTTCTCAGATATGACCTTCTTCCTCTGAAATCCAAACTGGGTGTTTGGGCTTCATAATTCCCCATTTAATAAATTGCAGGAGATTATTGTATATATTGAATTTGAGAGAAAATAATAAAAAAGATAACTTTAGCTTGTCAGGTGATACTTAGCAGCTATAATCTACTTGCACTTTTTTTGGGCTGGGGGTGGCAGTTAGTTTAGACTTAGCAACTATTCTACTAGCACTTGGGGAATGTTAGTGTATCTTACTAGCCTATAATCATTAAGCCCAGACAACTCCATGATCATCCATCCTTGTTATAATTTTATGATTTGTTTCATGCTCCATTAAAAATATGCTTACTAATTTTTGTTTAGAATTAAAAAGGAAACATAATGTGTGAACCTTCAGTCTAGAAAGTCAGCAAAGGATCTCATCAGTAAGGAGCTGCTGAGATTTTTTTTTTTTGTAAAACAGCAAAACATTGCCTTGTTATGTTTTAGTAGGTCGTATCTGAAAGTGTCTCCATGGACCACTAGGGTCATTGTAACATGGGAACTTGTTAGCAACACAAAAATTCTCATGCTATCCCCACCTAGTAATTAGAATATGTGTTTAATAAAATGTCTGGGTAATTCATATATTACTAGTTCTTAAATATGTGTTCAAGATTGCTTTTCTATAGACGACTTGGGGATTTCTTTTTGTAATTAAAAAAATAAAAATATATTTGCCAGAATAGATGGCATTTTCAATAACAAAAAGGCAGCCAGTCAGCCCTTGAATGGTAAGATAGTTCTTATGTAGAATGCACAGATAAAATGTTATAGTTGCGGGGTAAATTAGAAAAAGTGTTGGGCAGAATTACCAGTGGTGACAGTCAGTTACATGGCCGTTTATTCATTTTTAATGAATTTTACAAGAGTGTTCTCTTCTGTTGTAGACTATACTGAAGACACTACTTATTAAACGTAGAGGAATCACAGATAGGGAGAGCGTCATTGTGATTATAAACTTGTCAAGGGGAGAGCAGTGGTGGAATCACTGTGATTATGCCAGCTGCATCACTTTTTATGGGTGAGACGAACGAAATTTTACTTAATCCAATAGTGATTCAATAACAGATCACAGATATGATTCCACACTAATCTAGCTCCAGGAAAATGAGTTTCTTCATGTTACTTTCAGACCATGAATGAAGGGTTACCTATGGGAACCTAGGTAGCTTAAAGGCAGCTGCTCTGTCATACTAATCCTCTCCCACTCCCCACCCAACCTTGGTTTTGATTCTGGAAAGCTCCAGCAAGGGCGCTCCCTGGCCAACTTTTAGACAGATCTGCTATTCCATATCTCTCCTTTCTGCAGCTACATTTACTGCCTAGATAATCTTAGGGAGGGGCCATGTGAATCTTAGGCACTTTCTGATCCTTGAGATGCTTCCTCATCTTCCAGAATGAATTTTTCTACTTCGAGGAAATAGCTCTATAATAATGCCAATAACTGATTGCTATCATAGTTTTTAAAACTTTATTATTATTATTATTATTATATTTAGTTTGATGTCACAAGCAAAAGACTTAGAGAAAAAAGATCGTGGGTTAAAAACCTTTAATCTTTAATATATAATAAGAATAGGTAATATGATACAGTTATCACCAAAGACATGTATTGCTATTATTATTCAAAACAAACAAACAAAAAAAACCAGTCAAATGTCAAGGAGTGCCCCCAGAAAGGTGGAAAGATACCTTAGAATTTTAAAAATATGAACTAAAAACTTATTTTCTTGGAATATATGAGTGGAAACTAAATGTGTTCTGATAAGAAGATTTTATTTCACTTCTTGACTTCCGAGATTTCGTGAACTGAGTAATTCTATTATTGGTGAGCGTACAGCTGAATTACTTAGATTAGGCTTCAACTGAAACACGGATCCATTTACCTCTGTTGGCCAGAGACTTGTATAAGAGGAATGAAATATGAGCTTTATGGGTCAGGCCTGCAATCACTAAGGACTTTATGGTCATCCATTCCTGACCTAATTTCATAACTTAACAAGTAAGATTGGAATATTGGATACTGTGAAAAAATTCAGCAGTAAATATTTAAGGAACTTCACAATTTGGTTTCAGTTATAGGTAATTTTATTACATCCCTTTTCTTAAAGTTAGGATACTTTAGCCATTAAGATAAAAAATGTTTTAAAATGTTGAAAAGTCACCAGCTTTGTGGATAATAGAGGAAATGAAAGATGAAAAGAAGAATGACATAGACTTAATTAGCCACCGTCACTCTTTAGAGAGTCTGCTCTCTAGGTGCTGATATATTAATACTGTCAAGTACAGTAGTAGTCTACAGTAGTAGACTACTGTTCTCTACATACCAGCTTAATATCTACACACTCATGGGCAGTTAACATTAGAAAACAAGTGTGTTGACGTTACAGATGCTTCTGTGTTTTCTGTGATCACAGCAGGACGAAGGTACCCCCTTCCTCCTCTGCTCATCATATGCCTTCTTGGGCAAGATCCATCATTTTAGAATGAGTGTTTAGATGTGGAGAAAAAAAAACACCTTCCCTAACTGGCAAAATAGATGGACTTGGGAGACCAACATTCATTTCTGAGACATGGCTCCCTGCACCTCCCTGTGCATAATTTGGTACTTTTCCTTATCCCATAGAATGTTCCCCTCACCATCCATTTTGCTTTATGTCCAAATGGGAAAAGAAAAGGGAGACAAAGAAAACCTCCAAACAAACACCACAACAGCTTTCTGAACTGTTTTCTGAAAAATAAATCACCTTTCTTAGACATGAGCTGCATAAATGTTGGCAATTTTTTGTTGTCACTTTGGTTACAAGGGCAAAGGTCATTATCTAATAGGCCTCTGGATGGAAAAAAATGTGTTCCTCAAGATCCTGGTGGGTATACCTGTGCCTCTCTAGAATGACCTATCCCTCTGCAGAATTTATGCAGAATGACCTATGGTCAGGGACAGTAGATACTGGCACTCTGGTGGAAACTGTATTTTTCTATCAATGGACTGAAGAGTTCAGTGTCCTATACAGGTAATCAGTGAGTGAGAACCACCGACAGCCTCTGTTTAAACATTCAACAGATTGTATAGAAACCAAGTTAAATTTACTATGTTTGCTAGGTTTACCAACAACAAGCACCAAAGAATGCCTTCGCTTTCAGAAACAGTTCTACTTGGTGCTTGTTAGTATTAATTTCCCAATGAAATATAAGATTTTCTCCCTCTCATCAACCTGGGGAAATTCCCGGTTTCTGGAAGTCTCAGATCTCTCTCTCTGTGTGCACGGGTGTGTCTGTGTGTCTGTGTGTGCACGCACCCACTTGTGTGTGTGAGCGCCAGTGTGCATGTGCCCTTGCATATGCATGCATGTGGACTTGTGCACATGCATATGGTTTCCAATTTTATCTTTTGCGTTCAATTAATTAAATGCGTGCATGTGTAAATTAGCCCTAGTGACATCCAATTGTATGCTAGGTTGGTGAGTGATAGGGAGAAGAAGAATTAAAACATAAACCCTAAGTCAACCTGTTCTCGAAGATGAAATGGTATGTGGTTTGTTAAGATGATTTTTTTTCTCTTACCCCTACAAGTAAGGAAGGATACTTTTTTTCTTTTTTTCTCCCTGATTAGAGGGCTTCACTGGATTTGTGGCAAATAAATTGACAAGCGAGGGCACTCATGACAAGAGAGCGATAATTGATGATGGCAGGTGGGGGCCTGTTGTACTGGCATGTCCTGTGGAGGGTGAGCCAAGGACATCTATCAATCAAATTGGTGACAGCAGCCAGGGAGACTTAATTGGAGATTCATTGAACCTTTAATGATGTGACAGAGAAAAATAAGGACGCTTAAAAGGCTCCTGGGCTATTTTTTTCCTTTCTTCCAATAATTCTCATAGGAGTGGAAAGTGGTCATGGCTCCAGGATTGAACATTCACTGTTTCCGTCAAAGTTAACCACGTTGTTCTGAGAGGTTTGTCACATCTACACATGAGATTTTAGAAAGTTGTCTGTTACATGGCTTTAGCATGCAATCAGGGATCCGTCGCTTATGCTCAGGTGCATACAGTTACAACCGGAGTAGATATCACTGACAAGAGTTTTGGTTTCAAGCAACACCAGGAGGCTACTCTTTCCTCCAGCTCAATGACTCGCCTGCCTTTTCCTTCTGAGTACATTTTCTGTTAGTCTGGGTGCTTTTCTTAATGCCAGCAATACAATAGAGAGCCAGTTGTTTGAAGGTATTTCACATGGATCTAGTTGGTGAGAAGACAAGCAAGATGATCTTGCCATCAAAGATTTTATATAGACACATCTATGAGTCTATGCATTTCCCTATTAATTTAAAATGAGATTTTTGGACACCTGCTGTGTATGCATCTTGCTTCCTTTAAGTAAATCCACAGATGAAAGAGGTTGGCTACTTCTTCAAAAGAAGTTACAACCTTGTGAGGGACAGAAAAGACACTATGTTAAATGTTCCAGCATGATAGATAATAACGTGATTATTGTGAAGATGATATATTCAGGACAGGACAGGCTATAGGCAAAGGGACACTTAGGTGGCAAGTTTTGTGTCTCTTGAAACTTATTCTAGTTACTAAAATCCTTGATGCAAAATTATGGAGAAAGAAGGAATGATCTCAGGTTTGCTGTGACAGGGATCTTATGTGTAATGATATCCACAGTCACCAAACCGGAACCATTTTGTTGATAGAAGGCAGAGCTAGTCCATCTCTTCTGACCCTTACTAACAGTTTTACAGTTGGCATCCCAATTCATATTATCTTCTCCACAAATCACTGAATACAAATGTGACTAATTAATTATACAATAGAGACCTAAATGATGTTTTAACTCTTAGCAGATTTAGGTCTACCCAAGTTCAATTTTCTTTCTCTTGTATCTAGGCACATGTTAAATATTTACTCCTCCTGCTATATGCTCCAGTAAGGGTGGATTTTGAAGTCCTTCTTGGAATCTTAACTGTTAACGGCTATATCCCATTCCATTGTCTTCCTCTATGCCTGTCTTTTGTTATTTCCTTATGTATTTATAGATAGTCTTAAAGAAAACTCATAGGTGCAAAAAAAGTACATCAGCTGGGAACCTAATATATAGGAAAGGATATGCAGATTTTTCATTATTATTAAGATTCATTTACTAGTAACTAAATGTAAAAGTCATTAAAAATAATTTGAGGCAGGTGCTACAGGAGAAAAACATGTTAACTAGAAGATTTGAGGAGCACAGTTTGAAAAGGAATGCTTTAGAATTTTATTTTATATTTACTGAATTAAATAACTTACATTGGATATGTTTATGTCAGGAGAATTCTCTTATTTTTTTTTTCTGTGACAAAATGAACAAATCTTACAATTAACTCTATCTTAGAAAAACATAATTCATGGTGTTAGTTTTACGTAGACCAACAGTGTGGACCATGCTCCTATCAGAACCTCTCTTGGAAAGGAAACATGGATGCAAAAGTTGGAACAATTCTGTATAAATATTTTGGCAAATTATTACTGTCTCTTAGGACATTTCCATCCATTCCCACTCTAAGCAAGTGCAGTAGGACAGACTTGCCTTTTTAAAGGGGATATCTATATCTATCTATCTATCTATCTATCTATCTATCATCTATCTATCTATCTATCTATCTATCTATCTATCTATCTATCTATCTATCTATCTATCCACTGCTTTATCTGAGGCAGCATTCAGCCTTTTAGAATTGATTTTACCATTTGTCATTGGATATTTAGATTATTTGAGTGTTCTCCAATTGACTGAAGACAACTAAAGTGTGCCTCAGTTGGGAGTATTCTTAGAAGTTTAAGAGCAATGAGTTCTTCCCCTTTTTATTTTTTTAAATTAAAATACAATAACACCATCTATCATTTCCCCATTTTAATTTATGATTCTACCACTCATTGCTTATTGTGCTTATCCCAAGAAGCACTGAAATACTACCAGTCAATTCAGCTTCTCTGGTATTCATGGGCATCTGTCAATAGTCTGAATAGTGTTCACAGTATTATGGAGAGGTATAATAGCACATAGTCAATTATAAGTCTTCTTTAAAGCAGGAAATATAGTTAACTATAGACTGTGACATTTCTTGATTTAAACTGTCTGTGAGAATCTGAGGTTCCTTGTTCTTTTTTAGGGTACTATAAGTAATGAATACTCTTGAGAAACAAATTGTACAGATTTAATGTAAAACTCATATTAATTTATCTAACCTGGAACTATGAATGTTACTTAGTAACACAATATTTAGTATAATAAAATATAGTGAAATATCTCAGATTTAATTTTCTAATTTGATTGGAATTATAGATCCTTAGCTAATGCATGCAGATTTAAA
This sequence comes from Mastomys coucha, assembly GCF_008632895.1. Lineage (NCBI taxonomy): Eukaryota > Metazoa > Chordata > Mammalia > Rodentia > Muridae > Mastomys > Mastomys coucha. The sequence continues at coordinate 78,212,326 of NW_022196905.1, read as the reverse complement.
AATTATAGAGAAGCATAGCATGAACAAAAGAAAATATTTATTATTGATAAGAAAACCAATAATAATATAGCAAGTGTTCACTGTGGGTATATTATGGCAATACATAAATCATTGTATATAGGTTAATACTAATAAATTGACAACTCTCTCAGTAAATGTTTTGATCACAATTTTATATTTCAGGGCTGTCAGACTATAGTTTATAGAATAACTATAGCCCTTACATAACCATATTTTATGGCCATTGAATTTATAATTTTAACACTTATATGAATTAAATGAAAAATGATAATATGACATAAAATTTAAATGATTGTAAATTCCTTTTGGAGCACAGCTACACGCATTCATTTATATGTCACCAGCTGCTGCTTTCCTGCTTCTGTGACACAACTGAGCAAACACAGCAAGGACAACATTTGATGTAAAGTCTAAAGGTCCTACTATGTGATCCTAATGAAAAGTTTGGTAATGAAAGTAAGGCTTTCAGTGATTTTAAAAAAGAAACATTAAGTTCATTAGAGCATTGATTTTTAACTGTTTCCTCATGACCCCCAGTAATTTTATCATGAATTATTGACTATAAATACATGCATATAGAAATGAGTTATACATAAGAGAATTTTTTTGTTTTATATTGGTATTTACATTTTTTACAATTATTTTTTGTGTGTACAAAGCAAGAAGAAAATAGTTTGTATAGATAGAAATATGAATGGCTAGAGTCTGTGAGACATTTAATGGTGATAGGACAGACTGATAGAAGTTCTTAGGATCCACAAGTACTCACTATTGTTTCATTCTTAGTTGGTCTATGCTATAAGATGACCTTTCATAGGATTTCATTGTATTTTCCCATTGCAGAGACTCAGTGCTTAAACTTTCTTCTGGCAAAGACATTTGAGAGGGATCAGAAAGGGTGAATGAAGAATGAGTGACTCCTGTGTTTGTAAAATAGCACCAGGAATTAAATAAGATAAAGCATGTGAAATGCTTAGCAGAAACTCTCGTAGAAAGTCAATAAACAATAACCATCATCCTGGTTGTCAGGGAGCCACCTTTAGAATGTCTATGATTCATCATCGACACCTCAGGCATTCAGACGTGTTGGGGACAGTCTTTTAGACCATAAATATGTTAGATGAGGAAATATACTTATCTTCTTAGAAAATACCTATGAAAATAACTTCCCACTTTTAAGGGCTACTAAATAACCAGAAGGTAGATGTGAATCCATTTTCTCCTAAATATGCTCTCTAGAGATCAGAAGGACTAAGGAGGAGGGGAGCCCTTTCTCTTAAATTGAGATTCATCTAGACACTGAGAATTGGAAAGGGCTTTGTTACTATCAGATCCAATTGCTGTAGCAATGAGAAAACAAATTATTATAGGGAAAACTACGGTGATGTGGGCTGCCTACTTCCAAGGATATGAACTGAAGACAACATACCAATTTACAATAAAACTAGGCACATACCCTCATATCAAGGCTGGAGGATGGAACCCAGTAGGTAGAAAAGAGTCCCGGGAGCAGGGAAAAAGAGTCAGACTCAACCCTATTCCCACAGTTATAAGATCCACAAGAACACCCAGCTAAAGAACCACAATTTACATGCAGAAGACCTAGTACAGAAACATTCAGGCACCGTGAATGCCACTTCAATCTCTGTGAGCACCTATGAGTCCTGTTTAGTTTATTCTGTAGGCCATGTTCTCCTGGTGTCCTCCACCATTCTAGCCCCTGCAATCATCTTCAGCTGTTTTCCCTGAGATCCGCCTAATGTTTGGCATCTGCTCTTATTGGCTGCTTAAGGAAGCCTTTCTGATGACAGTCGGACTATGCACTGATCTATGATTATAAAAGAATATTAAGAATTATTTAATTGATTTTTTTGCCATTTCTGTTTGGTTCTACTGAAAGACCCCTGGGGGAGACCCCCACTCAAATCTCAGGAGGACGTACACCCAAGGAATCACGAGAAACCATCTTGATGTAATTACAAGAGGTATTTTTAATTTCAGGGCGCTCTGGTTTGGCACCACACCTATCTCACGCAGGAGATAGTGGAGCCAACCACGAGGCTTGAAAGTTAGGGGTTTATATAGGGAAAAGGTCTGAGGGAACAAAGGGATCAGTGTGGCCGTACACGATTGGCTAGTTCAAATATTAATTATTACGTGCAGAACAGAGTGGAAAATTCCTAAGGTTGGTGTTAATCTGAGTCAACAAAGCATCTGACCTTAAACCATATCTGAGAGGACCAGATAGTCCATTACTTAGTGTCCGCCAGGCACGTCTTTGCAGGCCTGGGCCTTGGACATGTCCTCGTTTGCCTAGACATGTTTTCTTCTATGTTTATAGTTTTATGTCTTCTTGACCTGCCAGCTCTTATGATTTCTAACAACTTGCTTGCTCTTTCCCAGGCCTATGTGGGCCAGTTTGTGGTGGATTCTTAGGCTCGTAACTTTTCTTTCTAGTCAGCACAGGTTTAAAGCTTTAATTTTTCCTTTCATTACCATCGGGTCATTCAGCTCTCAGTTCATGGCGATCCAGGCATTGTGTGTCATGGATTCTCTCTTGTAGCATAGGGCTAGAAATCAAGTTAGAATAGTCATTGGTTGACCACTCCCTGAAGTTCTGAGCCAAAGATTTCCCAAGCACATCTTACAGACAGAGAAGGGGACATTGTAGTTTGTCAATTTTGTACACTAGTCCCACTAGCAGAAGTCAAAGGCATTTCTTCTTTTTGATTTTGGTTTGTTTCTTTTTTTTTTTTGTTTTGTTTTTGTTTTTTTTGTTTTTTGTTTTTTGATTTTTTGTTTTTTTTTGAGATAGTGTTTCTTTGTGTAGCCTTGGCTGCCCTGGAACTTTGTAGACTAGGCTATTTTGACCTCAAAAGATCCAAGTGCCTTTGGCCCCTGAGGCCTGGGATTAAAGGCATCAGCCACTACCACTGGTAAGTCTCCTAACCTCTAAACAGTCACTTTTAAATTTTTAAGCTTCAGGTTCTTTACATCAAAATGATTACAATCTTACATGTTTTTCAGATTTTTCTAGGAGTAAGTCCTAGATGATAAACCAGAGATAAGAGAGAAGGGCTTACTCAACATGCATTGAAGATCCAGACTCAAATGCTAGGAGAGGCCAGGCAAGCAATGACTTCACATATCAGTAAATGAATGGGAGAAGAAAGATTATAGAAACACAGGGAATGCGATTATACCTAGCAAAAGGGGCAGCTGCCATTCAGAGCCATCCTATGGACATACATGCATGTAGCATGTAATTATTACAAAACAATCCATGCCATCTCCGGCTACTCTCTGGCCTGGGCAGTCTCCCCACCTCCATGGCTATCTCCAATTAGCAGTCCGCCCAACTTCCTGTGGTTGCCTGTGGTTGCACTCTACACGGCCTGCGCTCCTCAGCGGCTAGTCTGCCATGACTCGCTCTAAACCCCGAGCCTCCTATAAAAGAAAACTCCAGAGGCTTGTAATATATCAGTCAGATTTATACCAGTAAATTCTCAGTCCCCAAAATGACCACACAAAGAACTCAAAACTCAATTGATATTGATACAAGCTGCCCATCTAGATTGGACAAGTTGCCCTACATTACTCTATTGCTCTTCTATGATATTCACAGCAACCTGTGGCTATTTCACGCCACGTGGATCCGGTTCATCTTCCTCTCCTATAGGTTGCATCTTGTCTCCTCATCTCCATCTCCTCTCTCCCTGTCTCTGTCTCCACTTTAAAACTCTCAGTCCGCCTTCTTTTTCCACTGCCTAATCACAGGGTCTAGCTTTATCTTTCAGTTGCCCTCACTGGCTAATGGACCCCAATCTACACATGTAGGTCGTACTGAATTTGCTATATTTCCCGCTAATTCAATAAAGTTCAAAGCCAGACTTCTAAGTGTGGAGGTATGCTTTCCTTATTACTGTGAAAAACACATCTGCGACCTAGTTTGGACCCCTTAAGAAGCATCTTTAGCAATAAAAAAAAATTGCTATTTTCATTACAAAATGAATGTTTCCCAGGTAATTTGGATTGTAGAGTTTGCAGTTTAATATTTTATGACTTTTTTCCCCTTAGTATTTTTATGTCAGGAGGAATGCATACCATGATTAGCCTGCGATTCAGTGTGGCTTTGTGGTTCAAACATTAGCTTGCATCAAACGGCTCTGCTTTTGTTTTCTGCTTGAAAAAACTGACACTTGTTATGGTTCCGCTTACTGTGTGAGCCATCCCCTGTTGACTTCTGGACAATCACTATAAATCTCTATTATGTTGCCGTTATTGTCTTGTTATACTGGCGCTGCTGAGGCATCTCCTCAAGGGACACGAGCCCAGGTGTGCACATACAGAGGGAGGAATGCTCTCCTTTAAACACACACAAATAGCTCTTTTATTTGGCACAACACACATAAACGTTAGTGTAGCCAAAGGAATCTTGAACGGATATTTGCATTGCAAATTTTTCAGAAACCGGTGGAGCAAAGGTACCGGAGCTCAATCTGCTAGCCATTTGAATTTTGTTATTTCAGAGAGCAATCCATCTTTTTTTTAAATTTTTTTTTTTATTCCGGAAAAAAAGAATTCAGAGAGTTGAAATGTGGCGTCTCACAACCAGGCTCCAAGGCACAAGAATTCCTCATAAAAAAAAGAATATATTCTTGTTTCCCATGAAATTCAGTTATATAGACTTCCTTTTATAGGTACCTTTTCTTTATGGCTTGTTCTGAGCAAATGTGCAGGGTTAAGTTCTCCTCTGGTTCATTCATTGTTTTGTTATCCAAACAGATGGGAGATGTGGATGGTGCTTTGTCAGATAGTCAAGCATAGGGGTTCCCAAAAGCAAAGCCCCACTGACTCCCTGTATTGAATTGTGAAGATGTTGATTCTTGGACCTAAGATATTTTGATGTGACAAACACTTATTTGAGGAAGTGTGGACAGGTGGGCATGCTTTCAAGGCATGGATGGAATTTAGGGAAAGTGTAATGAAAGCTGGACTATCCGTGCCTTCTATTTTTAACTGATAGAAGGCTAAAAGTATATTTCTGAAAGTAGATGAAGAAAAAGTATTGATTTTTTTGCAGGTAATTATTTCTTTATTTATTATTAGCTAATATGTCATATTTTTTGCTGATGAAATCCCTGGTGAATTTTTGACTGACTTATTTGTGGTACTGGGAAATTAAATCTCTTGAATCTGGGGTCTCCTCTGTGCTAGAAAAGTGCTTCAACTTAAGCTATAGCTCTTGTTCATTTGCTTTTACTGTTTTCTGAATTTACTAGAAAAGAAAGTGGAAAGTACCTGTACTAGCTGGTTTTGTGTGTCCGCTTGACACAGGCTACAGTATCACAGAGAAAGGAGCCTCCCTTGAGGAAATGCCTCCATGAGATCCAGCTGTAAGGCATTTTCTCAATTAATGATAAATGGGGGAGGGCCCACTGTGAGTGCCATGCCTGGGCTGGTGGTCCTGGATTCTATCTTTTTTATTGTTTATTATATATTTTCTTTATTTACATTTCCAGCTTCCCCTCAAAAAACAAAAAAACAAAAAAACAAAAAACAAACAAATCCCCCAAAACCCTGTTCCCTCCCCCCTCCCCCTGCTCACCAACCCACCCTCTCCTGCTTCCTGGCCCTGGCATTCTCCTATACTTGGGCATAGAGCCTTCAGAGGACCAAGTAAGGACCTCTCCTCCCATTGATGATCGACTAGGCCATCCTCTGCTTCATGGGCAGCTGGAGCCATGAGTCCCACCATGTGTACTCTTTGGTTGGTGGTTTAGACCCTGGGAGCTCTGAGGGTACTAGTTAGTTCATAATGTTGTTTGTCCTAAGGAGCTGCAAACCCTTAAGCTCCTTGGATCCCTTCTCTAGCTCCTTCACTGGAAATCCTGTGCTCAGTTCATTAAGAAGACAAGCTGAGCCAGCCAGGGCAAGCAGGCCAGTAAGCAGCACTCCTCCATGGCCTCTGCATCAGCTCCTGCCTCCAGGTTCCTGCCCTGTGTGATCTTTTGTCCTTATTTCCATTGGTGATGATCAGCAATGTGGAAGTGTAAGCTGAATAAACCCATTCCTTCCCAATTTGTTTCTTGGTCATGATGTTTTGTGCAGCAGTAGAAACCCTGACTAAGACAGTACCCATATACTTAAAACTTTAGGGCAAAGCTATAATCATCTGAAATACCCTTCTTTCCCTCTACAGCACTAAGTCCATACTTTTTTTTTCATGAATATGAGCAAAATGTATGTTTGATGGCTCACACCTATAAGCACATCATCAATGAGAAAACTATAACAGAAAAATTGCTACCAGACCCAGGCCAGCCTGGGTGAATTCTAGACTAGCCTACTATAAGAATGAGACTGCATGTATATCTCAAAAACAACAATAACTGTGCCAATACCATGCAGTTTTTATCACTATTGCTCTGTAGTACAACTTAAGGTCTGGGATTGT
>NW_022196905.1:78202902-78204162 GCF_008632895.1 Mastomys coucha | reverse complement strand
AAAAAAAAAAAAAACAATAACAACATAATGCTATCATATTATATCTACCTATCATCTATCTATCTATCTATCTATCTATCTATCTATCTATCTATCTAATCTATCTTTTTATCACCAATCTATATATGTGTACATCTCCATATATATATACATATATATGTATACACTCATGCAGTTAAGTGTGTATTTGAACATGCAAGCAATTTTGTTTTGTGGAAAAACAAAGTAATATAGTTGAATCATTTTTTGCTTTAATTTACAAATATTATATATTATATATTCAATTAGAATTTGAGAGAAAATATTTGTTAACCAAGATTTTGTACTGAACAATTCATTGTTTGCAGAGTGTAAGAAAAATACTTTTTGTGTGAACAAAATATGAAATTTTAAATAGAATTTATTTAAAGTTATAATCTCCTTCAAGAAAGAAAATGGTCACAGTAGAGAGGTTGGAAGTCCAAGAACTTGTGATAAAATTTCCAAGTAGCTCTTAACTGTGGAATAACATAGCACCTTCTGATTTGTGAAAGGAAAGTTTACCAAGAAAGAACAATGTGTAAGAACACATTGTCAAACTTATATTGCCAAGCAGTTTAAATGAAACTATTTATTTATAGTTCAATGTAGATTCAATGAATATAACAGCATTTAGTGTTTTCTTACATCGGACAGATTATTCCTAGGTTTTCAATGCCTTTTTGAAATTCAACAGTAAGCCACAAGTTAGAGCTTCCAAGAGCAATAATAAATGAAAGATTATACTCAGACTCCTCTGTAGTCATAGGAAATAGGGTATTGATGAAGACAGGAACTTTGATAATTCTTAAAATATTTGCTCATAATTTTATAAATAGTTCTTCATGGTGATGTGACATTTTAGTAAAGAAAAACGTCTTTAGTCATTTTTAGTTACATTTATTCTATGTTGCTCAAGTGACTACTTATAAAATCAAACCTTTACTTTTCAGACTTTTAAACAACTTTAAATAATACAATATATTCTTTCAAATGATGTATTAAAAGTCAAATTTTATGTTTGTCACTTAGTCACATTATTCTTGGTAAAACCATAGTTATATATGGAAAATCAGGAGAAAGTTTCATAGGAAATAGTTCAGTAAAGATATCTATGTTTTTATTAGTTATAAGCAATAAGGACCTAGGTATTCTTCACATGTTTTTTGATGAGATTTTCTAGTTTCTATTTCAGGTCATGCCTCCTGTGTAAGTTCCATCACATGTGCCTCAGAGATTACT
>NW_022196905.1:78185405-78202892 GCF_008632895.1 Mastomys coucha | reverse complement strand
GCTGTATTGTGTTTAGTCAGCGATACATGGGGAATTCAAGAAGTACCACACATTAAACAGAAGAAGTGAGCCTTAACTGAATTGTTTAAGTCCATAAAAATATAAGCATTTGTTCTTCACTTTTCAGAAGTCTAGCTCAGGACTGAATTTTCTTGGTTTCTTCAACAAATTTGTATATCACACCCCTAGTCTTAAAGACCACATCTTCAACACCAGTCAGATTGAAGTCAGATGCCCTCAGCATATGAACCCAGTGAGGGAGGTTGTAATTCTGGGGCTACCACATGACAATACAATATATTTTAGGTACTTTGCAGGAGAGATATGGTGCGGTTCCATCTCTAACCGTTGTAGGCACAGAGTGAGAAATTGACTGGCCAGAGGCGAGGAAAACAATCCTCTCCACAAATCAAACTAGGTAGGATCTTGATCTTTGGATTCCTAGGCTCCAGATCTGTGAGAAAATAAATTTTTGATTTTTAAGCCACCTCCCTTGCTTCATTCCTTGGTCTATGATATTCTGTTATGACAGCCTGAGCTAAGACAATTCCTCTGCCCCCTTCATCATTTTTAAAGGGATTTCTTTGTTCTGAGATCATATCATGAGGAATTAAGTTGACAAATAAAGAAACTGTACGAGACACAGAAGTATGAACAAGTCAGACACTAAGATGCATCGGTTTCTTTCTGAAACTGAAAAGTATAATTAACTGAAGAACAATTTATTTCAGTGAAAAACAACTATAGCAGAAGAAATGCCATGCTTTCCCAACTGGAGTGATAAAAATAACATTTTCCCACAGATCAGAGCTTCCAACCAAAAGGTCACATGTGGTATAATCAGTCTATTTGTTTCAAGCCTATTTCTCAGCATGCTCTATAATTTGAAGCTAATCAGACACTCAGTGGAAATATAAAACAGAACACGTTTACAGCTTTTCATATATTTAACCCTGACTGCAGTATTTTTGAGAACTATTGTTCTATAGGAAAATCTACTTTTCTTTTTCCATTTTTTAGAAGTCATATTTTTTTTGCTTTTGTGTGTGCACACATATTGCATGAACATGCTATGGGATGTGCTTATGGAGGCTGGAGGACAGCTTGAAGGAGTGGTTCTTGACTTCCATTACGTCCAGGGATGAGACTCTTGTTGCCACATTTGGTAGCAAGTACATCTGATTGGATGGGCCCTTTCTCTGGGCCTCCATGTGTTTCTGGATGATCTCTAAGTACAAATGACTTGAGAGCATTCTTCTGTTGAGGAGATGACCTCAGTAATGTACTTCTGTGACGTGGATTCCCTCTGATGATTCCTCAGGCCACAATGATTTGTTTTTACTTAGGTCAAGAAGATGGTGGCAGATGTGACAGAATCTGATTGGCAAGTGATTCCTAAAGTCTCTCGCCTTTCATGTTGTTCCTGGGTGCCTGGTGACTACAACGTGCATAAAGTCCTGGACTAGCCTGTAAGATGGTGAATCACAGGGGTTCAAATAATCTCTGTGACCTCCTCCCCATGACATGTTAACTCCTAGACGTGGAAAGATCACCTTATATCCTGCACCACCCCCCAATTGTGCTGGCCCAGACCAGAAGTATATCTGGGGGACTCATAAGAATATGAGTGACAGTAATGCCTATATTCATGCAACTAATTTTAGAGATACTTTGTTATGAAGCAAATGTTAATTGATTCAGAGGGATTTTAAAAAGAAATCAAGATAGAACTATCAACAAATGAAAATTCCTGGGAGTTTGAGGCCAGTTTGTTTTATAATGAATTTCAGGATGACTAACACTGTGTAATGAGATCCTGTCACAAACACGCAAACATCAAAACCAAACCAAACCAAACCAAACCAAACCAAACCAAACCAAACCAAACCAAGCCAAGCCAAACCAAGCCAAGCCAAACCAAGCCAAGCCAAGCCAAGCCAAGCCAAGCCAAGCCAAGCCAAACCAAACCAAACCAAACCAAACCAAAACTAAAACAAACTAAACCAAACCAAACAAAATCACCACCACCACCACAAAAAAAAACCAAAAACAAAACAAAGTATCACAAATTGTGAATATTCATCCGTTTCTCACAAAACCAGGTAGCAATCAGAACAATTTGATACCCCAAATGAAAAAGAACACCAGAATAACAAAAGACAACCTTTGTTTAAATTTTGTTTAATTGTAGCACATATGTATGGCTACTCCTATACATCATTCCTGAAATGTCTTTTATATTTAAGACACTGTTTTCCTTTTGCATATTTCATACCACTTAGCCCACTGAATACTTTGCAAGAAAATTAGTGTCCTTTGGCAGATGTGGAATCTGAGGCTAAGAAAACATTTATAAAGCTGCCTTGGACAAGCAAGCTATAAAGGTCTGTTCTCAATGTAATGTTTCCCAGCAAAAGACCATCTTACTATCACCAGGACTGAGAAGGGTCAGCTACAGTCAGCCAGCAGGCCTGAGTGAGTGAGCAATACACATTGTGGATATGGTTGTGCTTCTATACAATGCCTAGAAACAGTTTTGTCAAAGTCTGAATAAAAAAAAAAAATCACATAAAATGGAATGCTTCTATTTTGATGTGAAATAGTCGGTTTGAGGGAATTTTGTAAACTTAAGTATCACTATTGTTTTTGTTATTGGCAGCTATTGATCCCTGACTGTACAGCTTAGACTCATTAACACTTTTATTACCTTGCCAATCAAAGCTCCAGCAGCACCAACTGGTGACTGAAAGGATTTGCCATTATTAACAAGACTGTCTGGTGCCCAGGAGCAATGGAATCCCGCTGAAAGTGGAAGGCCACATCAGCAGGGATTTAGATAGACTCGAGATACAGAAAGTAATTCATAGGTTTTCTGTTCTAAAATCATTCTAAGAAACATATTTTCTCACTTTCTTTGAATGCTTAGGATTTGAGTTTTAAGAAACCTTGTTTCAAGCCAGTAGGGATAAAAGCTTATGTTACTTTAAACTGTTTTGGGTCCAATTTCATTGTACAAGTTTGCTGAATTGCACCAGTCCCAGGGCAAATGTAATATGGAGGCAATAAATGTTTCTTATGTGCATAGCTAATTTTATCATTTCCTCTAATAGTGGCCTATTAGAGCAAACAGATTAGCAGTTAATTGGTATCCAACAAAGAACTATTTTGGCCTTTATTTGCTATTTTTTTAATCCATTAGTGATCTTAGTCAATACCAAAGCAGAGTCCTGAATTTCAGTGCTTGTCATTACCTTGTTGAAATGCTGCATTTAGAATGTCATTATTTGCTAGATGTTCAACAGATTATACATAAATTTGTTCCTCTGGAGCATACCTTACTTGCCTCATATTCAGCTATTTACAATTTCATGGTGATTATCTTCACAGAACATAGGCATTTTCAAATATGGGAACAGCTAATTTTGTTTTATGCCTTGCATTATCTTAACAGGTACTTATTGCACAGATAACTTGCATAAAACGTGAAGCTACAGGATATCCAGACGAAGACAAGATGCTTTTGCTAAGGTGCATATACAAATAGCCATACTACAAAGCAGTCATACCAAAAAGCTGTAAGACTGGTATCACACACACACACACACACACACACACACACACACACACACACACACACACACACACACACACACACACACGCACACACACACTCAAAATCATAGGAATCTAATGGAGTGAGGATTTCCATGTGCTGGGATGATCACAGAGACCTTGTGGAACTTAATGCATGTACAGGATTGCCCAAAGAAGATTTTAGCAAAGAGAAATACAGATGAAAACAAGGGTTTCTGGCTGCTTAAACTGCGGCAACAGAACCCCATAAGTTGGAGCTTAAAAAAAAACAGAAACCAATTTCTGGAAGCTGTAAAATCTAAGATTATGTCAGAGTCCATGTCCAGTAAGGCCTTACTCTGTAGCTTATGGATGACATCTCCCTGTTATGTACTCACATCATGGAACGACAGGTCCCTGAACTCTGTACTACAAAGGCATCATTCCCTTTACAAAGGCACAGTCCTTGTGAACTAATTAACCTCCAATAGTCCATATATTCATAATTCAACTCGCAAACTTTTGATAGCCACTGACATTTGTACCACAGCAAACATGTAAAGTTTAGGAAAAAAAATCACTGTTTGATCTACATACCAATAACCACATGAGATTCATAAACTAAAATGAAGTTTTGTAGGGAGTGGCATACTTTTAAAGATTTTGCATCATAGAACAGCACAGATGGAACACTGCTTTGGGAAATTTAACACAGCCATGCTATCTATCAACACATTACATCTGAAATAATGATGGTTTTCTACTGTAGACACGAACCATTCTAATTACACCTTCTATTTCACTAAGGCTTATACATTTGTTTAAATTGATTATCTGACCTTGATTTAACTTTGGTAAGTGCTATACAATAAGAAAATTATCTATTTCATTTACATTTTCTAATTTTGTATACTACATGTGCTTATGACTCTGGTTTTGTTGGAGTGTGTTGTAATGTCTCCCTTTTTATTTCCAATTTTGTTAATTTGGATATTCTTTCTGTGCCTTTAGATTAATTTGGCTAAGCATTTGTCAATCTTACTGATTTTCTCAAAGAAACAACTCTTGTTTCATTTATTCTTTGTATTGTATTATGCTGTTATTGTTTTTTGTATTTGTTGTTTTTGGAATTGAAATGAATTATTTTTCTGGAGGGATGCTACACCCCCTTTTTACACCTAGATATCTATTAGAAGTTTCTACTGCACTTTTGCCCATATAGTTCCTGGGTGAAGGACTCAGAGACTGCAATTTATTAATAAACTGTAGGTACTATGCAGGGCAGGTTCTAAGTTAATTTCATCCTTCCACCTGATAAAATCTTCACTTGCCAATTTGCTATCTCCCAGGCTGTGTCTGTTTCATCATCCTGTGCTCAGGGTGAACGTCTCTTGACCACATGCTCCTGGGCCATCCTGTTTGAGGGCCACCTCTTTCTCATTCTGTTTTCTGCAACCCCTGGTCTCTTGAGACCACTCACTCTATTCTAAGTTCCACTTTCCTATCCTCTCTGCCCATTCATAAGCCACAGCAAATTTTGGCAATCAGGAATTAGTAGGAAGCATTATTTAGAACACATTGGTTATGCAGCATACAAAACAAATCACAACATCTCAGTCCCGAGTTTGATTATTTCTTGTCATCTACTGCTTTTGGGTAGAGAGACGGGGAACTGTAATCAGGATATATTATGTCCAAGGGAAAAAAAAAACTATTTCTAATACAAGAAGAGGAGAAGGAGGAGGAAGAACAACAATAAAATCATAGCTAATTCTAGATAAGTTGGTTAAACTGTAAGTTCAGTATAAATTCGTGCGATTAGAAGTCTTATGACTCAAATCTTTATTATAAAATGTAATAAATTTAGTAGTCCACTAAACTCAAAAACTGAACTAAGATTAGCTTCAATAGGTGGAGAGATAGCTCAGCAGGTTAAAGGCACCTGCCACCAAGCCTGACTACCTAAGTTTGAGTCCTCAGGACCCATATGATAGAAATTGTCATATGCATCTTCTTTAAATTGTGTGTGATAGATTGTGTGTTATTAAAGGAATATGGTGCTATCACTTGTAGGCTAGATTTCTTGAATTCAACTACCCATATTCTTGTGTGAACTGCAATAATTCCATTTTTCCTTATGTATTTTTAAGTTATTAAAATAACTTTCTTTGTGTACCATATTTTGACTTTGGAGGAGTGTTCTGTAGCCAGACACCTAATCATTCTAAAATTCTCTCATCATCCATGTCTATTATGAGTTGAAAATTGTCTGTGAGTATTCAGTACTTTCAGGTAATCTATAAACTACTCAAAAACATAATTTGAAATTATGTTAGTAAATTTATGGAGCTTAATAATATTTACACACTCATGTATTTTACTCATAATCAAGGCTTGCTTAAGAATCAATGGTATATAAATTAGTTTGAGATAGAAATAGTGCCAGAGTGAACAGTTAGGGACTATCAACAGAATAACAAATGAGAATACAGATATTAGCAAAGGATCAGAGAAACTTCCTTTTGCTGTAGATGAGAGGTGACACAGAGACAGACAATGTGCAGACAATAAGAGATGCTAGAATATTCGGTTATACATTATCTCTTCAGGAAGAAATTAAAACATTCAAAACTCTCCCCTCATTGCTCAAGGAAGTCTAAAGATTTTAAAAACCAGAGGTGATGGATGACTTCTAGTAAAGAGTGACTTCTAGATATAACAGGACTGATGACATATGAACTCACAGAGATTGCAGAGATGCACAAAGCTTGTACAGGTTTAAGTCATACAGTGTTCCCGTGGTGGATAGGAGCTTCCATCCTTAACCAAAAGGCTACCTCCCATTGACATCTGTTTGTAAAGGAAACATTACGTTCTCCAATGGGGTACTACTGTGGATATAAACCACACTTAAAGGTAGGTCTAATGTCCAGCAATAATGTCCAACTCAAGATGAACCCTATGGTATTTTTGTAGAATTTTTGTCTCTCATTTCTTTGTTTGAACTTTTTTTTTTTGTCTTACTGGTCTTTTGCCTGTATACTATGGTTTCTGATTTTGTGGTCTTACAGTCGTCTAGGTTTTCATTGTGTGTTTGTACTTTCTTTTTGCTACTATTATTTTTCTTTTGTGTGTGTGTGTTGCCCTTTTCCCCCTTTTTTGTTTATTTTTCCACAGGGAGAGAAAAATTAATCCTTGGAGTTGGGGCTGGGAGTAGGGAGGGTCTGTAAGGCCCTGGGGAAGGGAAAACCATTATCAGAGTATATTTTGTGAAAATATTTATCAATATATTAAATATATATAATTAAATATATTTAAATAGTATACAATCAAAATCAGAAAGACCAATAGGATGGTTAATGCAAATATGTCCATGCAGTCACTTGAGGACAGAGGCTAGCCTTAACACTCAACCTTGCCTTACGTTCAACTTTGATGTTTCCTAGGATTCTTTTAGTTGTAGCTTCTCCCAACGCTCCTCTACCCTTGTGCTTACCTCCAGCTGCTATCCTCTATCCTTGTCCTTATTTCCAGCCGCTATCATGGTTGACCTCATATGTGAGTGTATGTATGGTTCGATGGATTGAATGTGAATCATGAAACACAGGTTTGTGCTTGTCAAGGGTTATGCTAGATTGGAGAGTGCAACTCTAATGGAGTCAGTTAGGTTTTAGGTGGGCACCAGAAGCATCATGGACAGAAGGGGCAATACCTATGATGACTAATGTCCCTATTCTCTCCTCTTTCACTTTTCCTATCCATCCACGGCAGGCACATCCATTACATGATCACAGATGGATATTCACTGTACTCTCGACATGGAGGCAACATGGTGGTGACCACTTTCGTGGCTGGACTTCATTCCCAGATCACATTCCTTGCAAAACTGATGGATCCTCTCTTCCATTTTTGTTTTCTAACATAGACAAATTAAGGTCTGAGATTATGGACTATTTTTTCTTCAGAAATATTCACTATAAGGGTTTTTTTTATTGGCTTATAAGCCTTTATATGCCAAAAGTTTCAAAATTTAGAGTATGTCAGGTAAGCACATTTGTCTGAATAAATATGCATTTCTCTTAGTCTACACATATAGAAAAATAGCTAAATATTTAATGTTCAATTTATCACATTCAATTCCCTTAAATTTTATGTTTTCTTGACTCATATTAAGGTGTAAATAACTATTAAGTACATTTGGGTGGATTTTTTTTTCTGCACCCACAGATTTCAGTAATTACAAAAAAACATATTGCAGGTGGCACTTATATTACAACAAAACCCAAAGATCTTTGAAGCCATGAACTTGGGTATGAATTTTATTTTCATTACATAATAATTGTATTAAATTGATTTTAAGTATACTTCTATATAAATCAGCACAGATATTTTTAAAAATGCCGTGAAGACACTGGGCAGTGGTGGTGTACACCTCTAATCCCAGCACTTGGGAGGCAGAGGCAGGCAGATTCCTGAGTTCAAGGCCAGCATGGTCTACAGAGTGAGTTCTAGGACAGCCAGGGCTACACAGAGAAACCTTGTCTCAGAAAACAACAAAAAACAAACAAAACAAAATTGCAGTGAAGATAGAGTACTAGAAACTCACTCCTTGGGCCATTACTATGCAAATAGTTCATAAAATTTATATTTTGCTAAGAGCCCCTGGTTCCCTGTGCTACCTCCTACTCCAAGATTACTGTATTTGCCCCTTTTCTCAAAGAAAAGCCCCCACCTCTTCTTTTTTTAATCTACTTCAGTCACACTGAAAAAGTGTATGTAATACTAAGTATATGATGCAGAGTTCTCAGCCATCTGTGGTGATTACTAAGCATTTTTGTATTTCTTTTTCCTCAAGTAAAAACCCCAGTTGGAAGTATTTGTCTCTTTCTTACTTTATGATTATCTTTGAACATATAGAAGAAGTCATCTGAAATACAAAACAAAATTAATACAACCAGTATCGAAATAAGTCTGGAAGTTCCTTACAAAATTATAGAACAGTTTTGAACAATGTATCCTACAGTTTCATTGTGTGCTAGGCCCACAAATTGTGTAGCTAGTCCTGTGTGGATGTGACCATCAGAGTCTCTCCAATAAAGTGACAGGAACAGATTAAGGTTTAGAATGATCACTACTGCTGTTGTTTAGTCAGTCGATTCGGGGTCAGCCCTGAACGGCAGCATGATCGTTAGGAAATGGTTGTTCTCTGACAGGAGAGAAATTGTGTGGCTTAATGTGAGAGAGTGGTAAAGTCAGGGAAAATGTACAAGGCTATCCAGGGTATTTATGGAGAAGATCTTAAGGATATTGTGCAGAGTTTTTTAAAAGCAAGAAAAGCATTATGTATAGGCGTAGCACCCATAACATATAGAAGCATTTTCATCTAGAAATATTTGGACAGTATATGAGAAAGTAGTAAAAAATAATCATCTATCTGTGAGGTTATAAAAAACAGTTAATGGGGCATGTGTGGTGTCTTCGAACATTTGAGCTACTGTAGCAAACCAACACAGATGGGGTGACTGATAGGCAGTAGCATTTCATTCCTCACTGCTCTGGGAGCTGGAAGTCTGAGGTCAGGGTTTTAGCAGGATTGAGCTCTGCCAAATGCCTCTTTTGATCTAGATACTGCAAAGTTCTGGTAGAGCTGACTTCATGTGTTCTTCCTATAGAGACACTGTAGCAGTCAGGACATGGAAGCCACTGTATGTCAGTAACCGTCAATGGCCTACCTGCTAATAACCCTGAGGGTTAGAATTTAACACATTAATTTATGCAGAGGAGATATTCCAGTGTGTACCACATATTAAGGTTACTTCTGGACATGTCCTTCCCCTTTCTCAAATGCTACCACAATGCTTTGAAGTCTCAAAAGTTCGAAAATAAATAGGCATACACAAAGACCTTTACAAGGCAAAGTCTACAGAATTTTTTTTGATTGAACATAGGAAGTAAAAAGTAAAAAGAGATCAAACGTGACAGGTTTGTTGCTTGTGATTGACCCCCATATTCACACAATGGCTTCTGCCATAAATGACTCATCTGAATCAGGAGTGTTGATCAGTTTCCTTCCATGTGATTAGTTTAGAAACAAATTAACACATGGCCAAACAAAGAATATAAGGGAAAAATTGGGGGGGGGGGGACAGGGGGACTGTGTTAGTTTCCTCAGGCTACTGTAGGAAATCATACACAACTAGATGGCAGAAAAGAACAGAAATTGATAAGTGGAGTCTCTTTGGGTTCTTGGAATATGAAAGTCTGACAGCAATGAGTTTGCAGGCTTAGCTTCCTGGGAAAGCTCCTGAAACAGAACTGTGCCAACTTTTCTTTTTCTTTTTCTTTTTTTTTTCTTGTTGAAAGCAATCCTTTGCATTCTTTGGCTTATGGTTGTTACCTCTGAGCTTGCCTCTGTCCTCCAAATGGCATCTTCTCTCCCATGATACTCTCTGATCACAATGGCAGGCAGGCAGCTGGAGCAGGACATTTCTGAGCAAGCACATTTCTGTCCACCTGGAAGTAGAGTAGACAGGAAGGCTTACGAACCCACAATGACTACCCCCATGGCATACTTTCTCCAACATGGATCTGTCCACCTCCTAAAGGTTTCATAGCTGGGCTGGACCACCCACCAGGGACTTGGTGTTAAAATGCATGAGCCCATGGGTATAATTCTCATTCAAACCACAAAAGAGGTGTCCTGGAATGATCTGGTGGAAGCCAGTAGGTGAAGGAAGATTGTTCCAGTAAAACCACAGAGAAAAGAAACAAGTCACAATGAGAGTACTATGGGGGATAAAGTTAAAAATAATAACCTAAGCCAGTTTTGGTCAGGATTTCTAATAATTAAGCCTCAGGTAACTTAAAGACATTTAAATTCCTTATTAATCAAGTGAGGGTGATGGTGATAATAAAAAGCATTTCTGAGATACAGAAGCCCCAATTTTGCAAGTCCGTACATGTTTTTGCACATGTGTACAACAAGACATATATATTGATATGCACTTTGTGGTAAAATATTATAGTTTTACATAGAAGTGACTGCTTAAATAAACTTTGTACTTTATAAATTATTTTAATTGAACTTAAAGATTTTCTATAGTGCTTAGAATTTACATCATGTAAGGGTAATTTGTGATTCTGATGACCACTTGTGGGTTGTGTTAAATGTGGGACTATTATCAGAATGTTTCATAGTTTTACGAGGTCTGTAGTCTGTCAGTCACTCAGCTCTGTGTATGCAGCCACTTAATTCCAAGTAGAGAAAAGCAAGAGTTGGTAAGGAACCTGCCATTGTGGTCATTGAGACAAGTCATGAGACCGTTCCAGGGAGCAACAGGAGTGATGTTAGAGAGGGTCGGCTAGACATTCAGAGGAAGATTCTGAAGTTCTTGAAATATGGTTGGAAAATGGAAATAGAAAGTAAAAACAGAGCCAAATCTGATGCCAAGTGTTTGAACCCCTCCACAAGTCTCTTCCCAACAGGCTGTCAGAACTAATGAGGCACACCAGGCCTGCGAAATTGGTTGAGAACACTTCGTTTGATGTGATGTTTGAGCTTCTCTTTGATTTTATTTCCCAGATAGTAAAGAAAGGAAATCATTTTTATTTTATCTTGTACGTTAGTCTGTGCTATTCTTAGATTCAGATGGGATGACAATAGCTCCCTTTAATCTTCCATTAACTTGAAAAATAGTTTTAAAAATGTGTTGATCATTTCTACAAGCCAAGCTTGATTATTGATTTGAATTATAGGAGATTGTTTGAAGTAGGTCTTTCCTAAATTCTAAATAAAAATTATATTTTGTGGGTATTATATTGCAAATTTAAAGCAGTTATAGGACCGTTGGTGATAATTGATAGGATTCTTAAGATCATGCATATGGTAATTTGTACAACAAAGTTAATTTTCATGAAAATATTACCAAACTTGCTTTGATATACTGTAAATTTGTTTTTACCTTACCTTTGCATCAAAGTCTGTATTTCTGAGAAATTGCTTATAGGAAATACTAAAGCCCAGAAAACATAGACATACTCTATGAGAATTTCATCATTTTTATTGTAGCATAATACTTAAAGCATACATTGAATAAACCTAACCATTTTAAGCCAAGAGTTCAATGGCATTAGGTTCATTTGAATCATCATGGCCATCCATGACATGAACTCTGTCCTCTACCTTCTGTTTTAAAGATTCTGACCAACTATACAGTAAGTAGAATGATGTAGTTTGTATCATTTTGTAACTAGCTTATTTAACAACTTAATGTCTTCCCCGAAGTTCATCTGTGCTTTAGAGATGCCTAAGACAGAATAAATGTCCATGTATGAACATGTCAGTTTTTCTTCCTCTTTCATCCTTCACTGAATGTCTGGGTTGTTTATTTCAGAATAACCATTACTGCTGTGGACAAGTATACACAAATATCTCTTTAAAATTCTCCTCTTAGAGGCCTTTGGTCCTGTGAAGATTCTGTGCCCCAGTGTAGGAGAATACCAGGGTCAGGAAGCAGGAGAGGGTGGATTGGTGAGCAGGGGGAGGGGGAAGGAACAGGGATTTTTTTCAGAGGGGAAACCAGGAAAGGGGATATCATTTAAAATGTAAATAAAATATCTAATAAAAAAGAGTATAAAAATTCTCCTCTTAAATCTTTGATGTATACTGTCAACGTTGTTTATGGACCATTTATTAACTGTGTCTTGAACATTTGATGAACTTCCACGTACACTACTTCCTAATCCGAACCACTTTATATTTCCACCAACAGTGAACAGTGGTTCCAAATTCTCCTTATCATTGTCAACATTCCCTATTTCTACTTTTGACTTTTTAATAATATCTATGGATTTGAGGCAGTATACATTTTCCATGTATTTATTTACTTATTTATTTACTTATTTATTCACTCACTTTATATCCAGATTGCAGTACTCCCATCCTCCCATTTCCCTCTTTACACAGCCTCTTCCCCATCCTCACACTGGCAAATCAAGTCTCTGCAGGACTAGGCACATCCTCTCCCTCTGAGCCCACAAAAGGCAGCCCAGTTAAGGGGATCAAGATCCACAGGCAGACAACAGAGTCAGGGACAACCCCTGCTCCAATTATTGGAGGACCTGCATGAACTCTAAGCTACATATCAGCTGGGCAATGGGTTCCTAGGTTCAGCCCATGCTGATTGGTGGTTCAGTCTCTGAGAGCCCTCAAGGGTCCAGGTTTTTTGACTCTGTTGGTCTTCCCATGGACTCCCTATGTACTCTGGGCCTCTCAATCTTTCCCACAACACTTCCACAAGACTTCCTGAGCTCCATTTATTGTTTGCCTGCATCTGTGTTGGTCAACTGATGGGTAGAGCCTCTCAGAGGACAGTTATGCTAGGTTCCTGTCTTCAAGCATAACAGAGTATCATTAATTATTTAGGGATTGGTTCTTGCACATGGGATAGATCTCAAGTTGGGTCAGTCATTGGGTAGCCATTCCCTCTGTCTTTTCTCCATTTTGTATCTGCACTTTTTGTAAGCAGAACAAGTTTTGGGTCAAAAGTTTTGTGGGTGGGTTGGGGTTATTATCCTTCTACTGATGGGAGTCCTGCCTGGCTACAGGAGGTGGCCACTTCAGGATCCATATTCCCTACTGTTAGGCTTCTCAGCTAGACTTACCATCATAGACTCCCTGGAGCCTCTCCCATCGAATCTCTGGTACATCCTAGAGCGCCTACTCTCTCTCCAGTTGCTGATTTTCATTCACTCTCCTAGCCCTCTCTTCCCAGCTCTACCCATAAATTATGCCTTCACCCCTGTTGCTCTTCCCATTCCTCCTCCCACCCAGCTAGTTCCCTCTCTTCATGTTAATGTCCTCCAATGACTATTGTATTTCTCGTAAGTGAGATTCAAGCATCCTTCCTTGAGTCCTCATTGTTACTTAACTTCTTTGGATCTGTGGATTTCAGCATGTTTATCCTGTACTTCATGGCTAATATCCACTTATAAGTGAATGCATAAAATGCATGTTCTTTTGGGTCTGAGTTATCACATTCAGGATGATATTTTCTAGTTTCATCCACTTCTCTGTAAATTTCATGATATCCCTGTTTTTACAAGCTGAGTAGTATTCCATTGTGTAAACAAACTGCATTTTCTTTATCCATTCTTCGTTGAGGGATATTTCGTTGAGCTATTTCGTTGTAATAGCTTACAAATAAAGCTGCTATGAACACAGTAGAGTGTCATTGTAGCATAGTGGAACATCTTTGGGGTATATGCTCAGGAGTGGTATAGCCAAGTCTTGAGGTAGAACTATTCTAAATTTCTGAGAAACTGCCAGATTGATTTCCAAAGTGATTCCATATGTGTGTACTCCCACAAGCAATGGAGGAGTGTTCCCCTTGCTCCACATCCTTGCCAGCATGTCACTTGAGTTTTTGATCTTAGCAATTCTTATGGGTGTAAGGTAGAATCTAGATGTTTTGATATGAATTTCCCTAATGACTAAGGACACAGAACATTTAAGTGCTTCTCAGCTATTAAAGATTCCTCTGCTGACAATACTCTGTTTAGTTCTGTACTGCATTTTAAAATTGTGTTATTTGTTTTTTTGGTGACTACCTTCTTGAATTCTTTATATATTTTGGAAATTAGCCCTCTATTAGATATATAATTGGTAAAGAACTTTTTCCATTTTGTAGGTTTCCGTTTTATCCTTTTGATGATGTCCTTTGTCTTATAGAAGCTCTTCAGTTTCATGAAGTTCAATTCATTAATTGTTTTCCTTAGGGACTGAGTTATTGGTGTTCTGTTCTGGAGTTTGTCTCCTGTACCAATGTGCTCAAGGCAAAACCTTACTTTCTCTTCTATCACATTTAGTGTATCCAGTTTTATGTTGAAGTATTTGTTCACTTTGGACTTGAGTTTTGGGCATGGTGATAAATATGACTTTATTTCCATTCTCTGCATCCAGACCTCAAGTTAGACTAGCACCATTGGTTGAAGAGTTTTTTTTTTTTTTATTTGTTTGTTTGTTTATTTCTGGGTCTTCTATTTTATTCCACTGATCAGCCTGTCTCTTAATATACCAATAGCATGAAATTTTTATTACTATGGCTCTGTAGTACAACTTGAGGTTATGATGGTGATTCCCCCAGATGTTCTTTTATTATACAGTATTGTTTTCACTATCGTGAATATTTTGTTTTTCATATGAAGTTTGGAATTGTTCTCTCAATAAGGATTTGTCTTGGAATTTTGATAGGATTGCTTTGAATCTGTAGGTTGCTTTTGGTAAGATGGTTAGTTTTACTCTGTTAATTCTACTGATACGTGAGCATGGGAGATCTTTCCATCTTCTGATATCTTCTTCAATTTCTTTCTTCAAAGACTTGAAATTCTTGTCATGTTGGTCTTTTCTTTGCTCGGTTTGAGTTACTTTGGTTTGATATTTTATGTGATTTGTGGGTCTTGTGAATGACATTGCTTCTCTGCTTTCTCAGCCTCTTGATCATTTGTATAAAGGAAGGATACTGATTTCTTTGAGTTAGTTTTGTATCTAGCCAATTTGCTGAAGGTGTTTATTAGTTGTAGGAGTTCTCCGGTAGAAATCTTGGGGTAATTTTTATATAATATCATATCGTCTGATAATAGCTTTTGACTTTTTTCCCAGTTTTAATCCCACTGATAACCTCAGATGTCTTACTGCTGTAGGTAGAACTTCAAGTACTTTATTGAAGAGATATAAAGAGAGTGGACAGCATTGCCTGTCACTGATTTTAGTGGAATTGCTTTAAGTTTTTCTCTATTTAATTTGATGTTGGCTATTAGCTGGCTGTGTATTGTAGTTATTGTGTTTAGATATGTGCCTTGCATTCCTGATCTCTCCAAGACTTTTAACATGAAGGGGTGTTGGATTGTTGAGTATCTAATGAGATGATTATCTAGTTTTTTTCTTTCAGTTGGATACCACTGATAGATTTTCATATGTTGAACCATCCCTTCTTCCCTCAGACAAAGTGTACTTGATCATGGAGGATGATGTTTTCAATGTGTTGTTGGATTAAGTTTGTGAGTATTTTATTGAATATTTTGCTTCAATGTTCATAAGGTAAATTGGTCTAAAATTCTCTTTCTTAGTTGAATCTTTGTGTGGTCTAGGTGGCATGGTGACTGTGGCCTCATAGAATATATTTGGCAATGTTTCTTCTGTTTCTATTTTGTAGAATAGTGTGAGGAGTTTTGATATTAGCTCTTATTTGAAAGTCTGGTATGAATTTGTGCTAAATCTGCCTGGCTCTTTGATTTTTCTACTTCAGAGATTTTAAATGCTGCTTCTATTTCCTTGGGGATTATGGACTATTTAAATTGTTTACCTGATATTGATTAAACTTTGGAAAGCAGAATCTATCCAGGAAATCATCTCTTTCATTTATATATTCCAAATTTTGTGGATAATAGGCTTTTGAAGTAAGACCTAATAATTTCTTGGATTTCTTCAGTGTCTGTTGTTATGTTTCCCTTTTCATATCTCATTTTGTTAATTTGAATATTATCTCTCTGTCTTAGTTAGTTTGTCTAAGGGTTTGTCTATTTTGTTGATATTCTCAAAGAACCAGCTCTTGGTTTGCTTGATTATTTGTATTGATGTGTTTGTTTGTTTGTTTTGTCTCTAATTTATTGATATCAGCCCAGAGTTTGATTATTTCCTGCCATCTACTCTTCTTGGGTACATTTGCTTCTTTTTGTTCTAGAGCTTTCAGGTGTGCTGTTAAGTTGCTACTATGAAATCTCTCTAGTTTCTTTATGAAGGTGCTTAGTGCTATGAACTTTCCTCTTAGCACTGTTCTCATTGTATCCCATAAGTTTGTGTATGTTGTGCCTTCATTTTCATTGAATTCTAGAAAGTCTTTGGTTTCTTTTTTATTTCTTCTTTGACCCAGTAGTTATTAAGTAGAGAGTTGTTGAGTTTCCAAGAATGTATACATTTCTGTTGTTTTTGTTGTTGCTACAGTCCATGTCCATCTTTAATCCATAGTGGTCTGGTTAGATACAAGGGGATTTTCAGTCTTCTTGCATCTGTTGAGGCTTGCTTTGTGACCAATTATATGGTCAATTTTGGAGAAGGTTCCATGAGGTGATAAAAAGAAGGTATTTGTGTGTGTGTGTGTGTGTGTGTGTGTGTGTGTGTTTGGGCAAAATATGCAATAGATATCTGTTAGGTCCATTTGATTCATAGCCTCTGTTTGTTTCATTATTTCTCTATTGAGTTTCTGTTTCAACAGCTTGTCCATAGGTTAGAGTGGGATGTTGAAGTCTCCCACTATATAATATGTGGAATTAGATGTATGATTTAAGCTTTAGTAATGTTTCTTTTGCAAATGTGGGTACCCTTGCATTTGGGGCACATACATTCAGAATTGGGATGCCATCCTGATGGATTTTTTTTTGAAAAAAATTAGTTTTACATTCTTGTTTCCCTTTTGTACCACCGCTCCTCCCAGAGACCCCCTTCAATACTTACAATATCTTTTTTGTCATATTCCTTAAAATTTATAAAATATTATAACAATAAAAATAAATATTATAAAAGTTGTTTGATATAAAACAACAATCAGTTTAACAGTCTTATGTAGATGCTTGTCTACAGCAATAGTGAAAATACATTTTTCTCAATACAAATTTTAAATGACTCCAAACATATTAACTGTATACTTCAAAATAATATATCACTACTAGTATTTTCTTAAATGAACATGAATATATAAAGTCTTTTTGTTTGTTTTGTATTTAATAGAGTTTAAAATCTTGGCTCTTACTGTGGTACAAGCCCAAAATAAGAATAATTTTTAGACATGGGTTTCATTGTAATAAGGCTGTACTTCAATGACCCTTACATCACCAAAGGATTTTACCTCCATTGTAGCT
>NW_022196905.1:78125944-78184165 GCF_008632895.1 Mastomys coucha | reverse complement strand
ATACCTATTATCCTTAGGTTTGGTCTTCTCATTGCATCCTGGATTTCCTGGATGTTTTAGGTTAGGAGGTTTTTGCTTTTTGCCTTTTCTTTGACTGTTGTGTCAATGTTTTCTAAGGTGTTTTCTGCCTCTGAGGTTCTTTCTTCTATCTCTTGCATTCTGGTGGTGATACTTGCATCTATGACTCCTGATTTCTTTCCTAGGTTTTTTATCTCCAGGGTTGTCTCTCTTTCTGATTTATTTATTGTTTCTATTTCCATTTTTAGATTCTGGATGTTTTTGCTCATTTCCTTCACCTGTTTGATTGTGTTTTCCTGTAATTCTTTAAGGGATTTTTGTGTTTCCTCTTTAAGAGCTTCTAGCTCTTTACCTGTGTTCTCCTGTATTTCTTTGAGGGTGCTATTTATGTCTTTCTTAAGGTCCCGTATCATCATCAAGATAAGTGATTTTAGATCTGAATCTTGCTTTTCCCGTGTGATGGTGTGTCCAGGACTTGCTATGGTGGGAGAATTGGGTTCTGATGATGGCAAGTGACCTTGGTTTGTGTTGTTTATTTTCTTTTGTTTGCTCCCTTGCCATTTGGTTAACTCTAGTGCTATCTGCCCTTGCTAAATCTGTCCTTCCTGTGATCCTGGTTGTGTCAGAACTCCTCAGAGTCAAGCTGTCTCTGTGATCCTGTGATTCTGGGATCCTGGGATCCTGGGCTTGTTAGATCACCTGGGAGTGGGGCTTTCTCTGTGTGTTGTGGGACTGGCTGCAGAGCTTGCGCCCAAGGTCTGCTCAGAATCCTAACCCAGACAGACCGGAAGGAACCTGAGTCACTAGCTGGCAGAGTTCCTGTGTGCCTGGTCCTGCTGGTCCCAGGTACTTGCAGTGTTCGGACAGATGTTGATTCCTGCTCACCTCTGATCCTGGGTGTGTCAGAATGCCTGGGAGTGGAGCTTCCTCTGGGTGTTGTGGGACTGGCTGCAGAGCTGGATTTTTTTCTTTGATGATCCCCTTCTCTTTTGATTACTTCTGGTTGAAAGTCTATTTTATTAGATATTAGAATGGCTACTCCAGGGATTTCTTGGGTCCAATTGTGAAAAAACCTTTTCCCAGTCCTTTCCTTTGAGGTAGTGTTTATCTTTGTTGCTGAATTTTTTTTTTTTTTGTATTCAGCAGAATAATGGATCCTGTTTATGAATGCACTCTGTCTTTTTATTAGGGAAGTAAGTCCATTGATGTTGAGAGATATTCATGACCAATGATTATTTTTCCTGTTTTGATTTTGGCAACGGTAGCTTGTGTGTGCCTGTTTTTGTTTGCTATTGTGAAATTATTCATTTCTTGTGTTTTCTTGGATATAGTTACCCTCCTTATGTTGGCGTTTTTCTTCCACTATCCTTTGTTTGAATACTGCTTGATATTGTTTAAATTTAGTTTTGTCTTGGAATATCTTGTTTTCCTCTTTACGAAAATCTATTGAATGTTTTGCTGGGTATAGTAGTCTGTCATCTGTGTCTCTTAGGGTCTGCAAAACATCTGTCCAGGCCCTTCCAGCTTTTAGAGTCTCAGTTGAGAAGTCAGTTGTAATTCTGGTAGGTCTGCTTTTATGTGTTACTTGGCCTTTTCTCCTTGCAGCTTTGAATGTTCTTTTTGGTTTGCACATTTAGTATTTATATTATTATGTGGTGATAGCATTTTCTTTTCTGGTTCAAGCTATTTGGTGCTCTGTAAGCCTCTTGTATGTTTATATCCATCTCTTTCTTTAGGTTCAGGAAATTTTCTGTGGTTTTATTGAAGATATTTTCTGGGTCTTTTAGCTGGGAACCTTTTTCTTCTTTTATTCCTATTATTCTCGTGTTTGGTCTTTTCATAGTGCCTCAAATTTCCTGGATGTTTTTACATTTTCTTTGACTGATTCATGGATTTCTTCTATCTTATCTTCTAATCCTGAGATTCTCTTGTCCATTCCTAGTATTGTATTTCTAAAGAGTTCTCATTTTGTTTCCTAGGCTTTCCAGCTCCAGTGTTGCCTCAGTTTGTGTTTTCTTCATTGCTTCTATTTCTAATTTCAAGTTTTTAACAGTTTTCTTCATTTTCTTCACCTGTTTGATTATATATTCATGTGTTCTTTATATTCATTCCTTTCTGTTTTAAAGGCCTCTGCCTGTTTGATTGTATTTTTCTGTATTTCTTTAAGTGATTTATTCATGTCTTCTTTAATTACTTCTGTTATCTTCATAAGATTAGATATAAGTTAATTTTCTTTTGCTTCATGTATGTTGGGATATCCAGGGCTTGCTATAATAGGATAGCTGGGTTCTGTTGGTGCCGGATTGCCCTGGCTTTTGTTGATTGTGTCTTTAACACTGGCCTTTAGCCATCTGGTTGTCCCTAGTGTTGGTTGGCTTGCTAGTCCCTGATGGCTGCAGGCCTCTGGGACTCCAGGAAGAGCTATTAGCCCCAGGTTGCAATAGGCCTCCAGGGATTCTGCCAGAGCTTTTGGTCTGTGATGGCTGCAGACCTTCAGGACTACAGGTAGGGGTATGGATAGAAAGATGGCATGCAGAGAAGATGGGGCAGACCTTATTGCTGTTAGGCTTGCTGTGGAACTCAGAAGGCAGTGGTTTGGGACATGGGGTGTCTCATCTGGTTGTCTTGGGTGGCAGCAGACCTCCAGGGTTGCAGGCAGAGCTTTGGCCCAGGGAATGGAGTGTAGATCCTGAATTGGCAGTATATACTTTTAAAACCGTATTTTATCAATGTTTATACTTTCTTGCCACTGTGAGGATTGTGTCTACTATTAATTTTCTGTGTCTTCAGCATCCTACCTTTGTCTGACTTTAATCACCACACACACACACACACACACACACACAAATACTGCTCATTTAAAGCATGCATTTAAGCAACTATTGTTTCTCCAACCTAATCTCTTTTTCTAAAAATCTACCTTTCCCATTTATTTAAAAAATATTCCTTTCATCCTTATTTTGAAAATAGTATAATATATGCCCTAGAAGTACAGTATTCAGTAATCTGGTAAAGGTTCCTACTCAGGTGGGGCACGGCTCTCGTGTATATGATACGTAGAAAGGTATAATTTACATAGTGTGCTGCATGGTGGTCAGTCATATAGGAGAAGAAAAACATGGAACTTATATAGAAATAGGCCAAAGGTGAGAGAGAAATTTGTAAGTTCATATTATTTGGTAGAGAAATATATCACTAGAAATTGATATTTGAGTAATAATAAACTGAAGGAAAATTACAAGGAGCAAGTTATAAAGATTGTCCAAAAGAATTAGTATTTCAGCCAGGAAAAACAATATAAAGACCCCTTGCAAGCCTGTAGTGGTCTACTTATGAAGTATAAGGGGGACAATGTAGTTGTAAATGAGTGTGTGAAATGAGCTGGTGTAGAATTTGAAGCAGCAAGGTGACAGAGAGAGACACATCACAAAAGCTCTGTGAAAATTGTATTTGGGGAATATTTCCCTGACCTCTTACCAAGATAAAATACATAATTTTCCAACATTATTAAACCCAGAAAATACCATACCTGCTACTAAAATATGTATAATTGTAAGACAAGTGGGTTTTTTAAAAAGATTTATTTATTTTTATTTATTTTTTTTATATGTATGAGTACACTGTAGCTGTACAGATGGCCGTGTGCCATCATGTGGCTGCTGAGAATTGAACTCAGGACCTCTGCTCACTCTGGCCCCGCTCTCTCCAGTGTAGTACACTGTAGCTGTCTTCAGACACACCAGAAGAGGGCGTCAGATCTCACTATGGATGGTTGTCAGCCACCATGTGGTTGCTGGGATCCGAACTCAGGACCTTCGGAAGAGCAGTCAGTATTCTTCCCTGCTGAGCCATCTCACCAGCCCAGACAAGTGGGTTTTAAGCATCCAAAATATAGGATATTACCTAATACCTTTTTTTCTTGTTCACTATTTGTCTAACCCTTGCGTCCCACAGATCTTTCATTTGAATCACACTGTTGTTGATTACAGTAGAAATTCCATGGAAGACCCTGGGTTTGACAAAGATCACAAAAAAAGTGGCAAAATTTGAAGGCTGGTGATATATAGTTATTATATGTAGATTTTTCTTTCCCAGGTGACTAGAAGAATTATTACAGCATCAACAGAAGCAGGAGAAACAGGACAGTAAGTTGATCTCTTAGAGTCAAAGATTGAAAGTAAATGTGAACAGTGAGAAAATTATAAAGAAGTTGGCTCCAGCTATGTGACTCAGAAGCTCTGGTAATTAGGCCTATTTATTATAATTTAATAAGAGCATTGTAGATTGCTAATAGTTCTTTTCCACAGCAAGATGTAAGACTGAGCAGGAAAGCAGCTCTTTCTAGGAAGCCAGTGACTCCTTGTTCCTTTCTCCCCCTTTTTCCTTCCTTCTTTACGCAAGCCTAGTAGTTAGAAGAAGTCATTGTAGGCAATGATGGTGTTTTCTTTCACAGTTGGCAGCACTCATTAACCTATTGGGAAGGTTACTGTGATGCACACTAACAGGACATATTAGGAGTTCTCCTGTACTGAGACTGGCTCACAGATGACGTGACCTCTTGGTTTCCTTATCCAAAGGCTGCTTCCTCAGCACTCATCCATGATGCCAGCATCCAACTGATTCAGTTTTGACCAGGCTTTTCTTTGTTAAATAATTAAAAATTATAATTTTTAAAGAAGGATATGTTGTCAAAAGACTATGGGCAAGGCTACTTGGGTTAATTCTAACTATCGAAATAGTTGGCAATTGTTCAACCACAAGGATATTGAAATAAAATAGTCATAGTCTTGAGTTGTATGTTGATATAAAGGGTGAATGGGTCCCTGACACGTGAGAGGACTGGCCCGGATGCTTTCACACTGTAGTGATGCCCCTCTTGATGCTTCATTAACAGTGTGCTATATTGATTGCTTATTTTTCTCATTCTCTCAAGATGTTCAAATAGTCTGATATAAAAACCCCAAAGACAATATTGTTATTACCAAAATGACTCTCATTTTACAAAGTTCATGAGTCAATGTTTGAGTTAAACATGTCTTACATTTTCTCTTTACTTTTTAAAATGACAATTTTTTATTAAATTTGCTTATTGAAAATTTCATACATGTATCTTGTGCATGCTGGTTATCTTTTTTTTTTTTTTTAAATTCACTTACATCCTGATTGCAGCCTCACTCCCTCTTCTCCTTCCAGTCCTGCCCATTACAAATTCCTCCCACTATTAATTCCTTCCCTTCTGTGAGGAGAAGGGGAAGCTCTCCCTTGGGTACCACCCCAGCCTGGAAGATCCAGTAGACATAAGCACATCCTCTCACATTGAGGCCCAAGTAAGTATTCCAGTAAGGGGAAGGGTAACCAACATCAGGCAGTCAAGTCAGATACAGTCCCCACTCCAATTATTAGGGGGGGCCATATGAAGACTAAGCTGCACATCTGCTACAAATGTGTATGGGGACATAGGTCTAGTCCCTGCATGCTCTTTTAGTTGGTGGTTCAGTTTCTGTGAACCCTGACAGGTCCAGGTTAGTTGACTCTGTAGGTGTTCTTGTGGTGTTCTTGACCCCTGCAGCTGTCTCATTTCTATCCCCAACTCATCTACAAGATTCCTGAGCACCACCTGATATTTGGCTGTGAG
The DNA here is from genome assembly GCF_008632895.1 of Mastomys coucha. Classification (NCBI taxonomy): domain Eukaryota; kingdom Metazoa; phylum Chordata; class Mammalia; order Rodentia; family Muridae; genus Mastomys; species Mastomys coucha. The sequence goes on along the minus strand of NW_022196905.1, from coordinate 78,178,512 downwards.
TCTCTGGATCTGCTTTCATTAGCTGCTGGAGGAAGCCTCTCAGGAGACAGTTACATTAGACGTCTAGAGTATCAGGAATTGGCTGTCTTACATGGGATGGGTTTCAAGTTGGGCTAGTCATTGGTTGGCCATTTCCTCAGTCTCTGCTTCCTTTTTATCTGCTCACATCTTGCCTGGGAAAAAGGGGGTGTGGAAGAGGGCTGGGAGTGAGAAGGGCAACCAGTGGGTGGTCATCATCATTGGGAGTAGCTGGAGACCTAGGACTGGGGAGGTTCTGGGGGAGTCTGTGGGAGTGACTCTAGCTCAGACTCCTAAAAGCAGGGGATATGGAGACTGAAGTGGCCACCTCCTGTAGTCAGGTGTGACTTCCAGTGGAGGGAGGGGGACATCAACCCGACCACAAAATCGGTCTGGTTAAACTCATTCACCACCCTGTCATACTCCATACTTCTGCCGTCTGTCTTTCCATACATGTTCTTCACTCACATTCATGATGTTTTTTTCACTTAGTGACTTTAACTAGAGCTGCCATTGTGTCGTATACTCGTATCCCAATGTATTTTACATTTCTAAATAACTTGACACAGTGTCTAAAACTTACTGCTATTTGCTTGTAAATATGTTTAACTCGCTATGGGAAATGGATCCAAAGGAAATCCCTGCAACTCTGCAATCACATTTGTAAATTCCCATCTGCTATCATTCATTCTTCATTCATTCATTCATTCGTTCATTCATTCATTCATTCATCAAATATCATTAACCTTTCTGGGAGAGTAAAGGACATGGAATAAAATTTGATCTTTAGCCTTTTCTGATTAAAACAGTAATTTTCATTTCATAATAATTTATTCAACAAGTCCTAGAGGCTTATACTTTCCCTGTATATTTTGACACTCTCCCCCCACCCCAAAACATCTTAGTCATCTTGGATATAATGACAAAAAGAGCAAATTTTAAAGTAGATATTTTTGGCATTTATAATAATGATTGTTTTTTATTACTAGTCAGGTGTCTATATTTCTTATTCATTATATTCTTGCAAATTCCGTACATACTTTTGTACATATTTACAGGTATCAATATATTTCTTCCAAGAATTAGCACAATCTAAAATCCTTTTTGAGTTTCCTTGAAAGCTATCACTCTGCTGTATTTTGAAAGATACTGGATACCTTGTGATTTAAACTTTTAGATACAGATGCTCATTACATATAAATATACACAGATAAGAATAGGTATTTATTCACCTTAGAATAAACAAATTATTTAAGAACAAAAACAAAACCGGAAAACCAAAAGGCATGGCAATTGTTCCCAAAATAGATCTCTTCAATCATGAGAGTAGCTCTGGAAGCAAGCGAGGTAGGATGCAAGGTTATCCAGGGGTCTCAACAGTTAAACATCTCATAAAAAGGGCTCTTTCCTACACGTGTTCTTCCTCACTGCACATTGCACACAGATGATTCTAATCACTGTTACTCAAATCACCTGATGCCTCAATTACCTTGGCTTCAATGAGTGCATTCCGCACGCCAGAGCACCCATATACCTACTGATAATAGGCTGCCAATTAAGTTATCTTTCTCTGGAAACTTATTATGGCAGCTCAGTGAATATAATATCATTAGTGCCCTTATATTATCACTGTCTGGGCTGTTGCTGACACTGCATGAATGTAACTGCCAAGCCATCAAATAGCTGCTCAGCCATAATGGCCTTGAAATAAAAAAAAAAAGTCTATTGCTATGTGCTCACTTGCTTGTATGTGAGGCATGAAAATATGAGTGTACGTATTTATGCATATCGGCAGATAAGTCTTTTGAATAAAACTATAGGTAAGTGAAATTGCCACAATATGTGAGTGAGCGAGTACCTAGAAAAAGTGGTATAAATTACTGAACTTGCTTGAAAGCATATGAAACTTCACCACCAATAAAAATGGTGTGAACTGTAGCTGCAGTCAGTGTTATCAAAATGCAAAGCTATTCCAGGAATTTCATTGTATAAAAACTAATCAGAAGCTTTCTTTCTTTTTTTCCCCTGGTTTTGTCTCAAAGAGGTAGTATGCCTAGAATTAAGATTTTAACTTGAATCTATAAGAAAATTCTAAGATATGTTTTGTGGCAGACTGTATTATCATTTGTTACAAGTACTTACATTTTTTTTTTTTAGAAAGTTGAGAACAAAATTTTCAAATTTCATATTTTGATATTCTACTGTAAAATTGAATCATTTCATCTCCTTTTTAGTAGTTATTTAATTCATTCTAATGAAGGAGCTGTGGAAGCCATCATGAGAATAACTTACTTACACTGTGTCTTTTGTTTAGTGCTTAAGAGCAAGATGACGCCACACCAGGGCAATGCCTTAGAAAGGGCTTTACTGCCTTTCTGTGGGCAAATGCCTTGACTACCACAGAGATTATCCCTTCATCTATAAAACAGCTCTTCAAATAAGTATTTGTCTCATAATGTATGGTGAAGATTAAATAATTCAATGAATATAAAGTATTTAGCACAGCATCTGGAAAATAGCAAATCTTAAAAAAAAAAGGATCAGTTTTATGTCTAAGACTATTGATGTTTTAAATTTTCTTTAATTGTTAAGATTCTCTAATTCCTGTTAGTGGCTGTTAAATAAACTGGCCTGAATGGACTTGTTAAACCGTTTAGATGAAAGCTCTAATTACAACTGGGTTTTTACTTTTACATATGCTTTCTGTTCCCTGAAGAAAGGTGTTTATAATTATGTTAATGCGGAAGGTTGCTTCCCTCTGAATATGGGCCTTACAATGCCTTATTTGTTGGATTGCAGACTCCCTTTGAATCAACAGCTCTGCTCTGTGTTTTCAAGTAAAGAGCTCATGGCCTCAGCATCCTGTTCCTTTGTTCTCTGTTATAACAAACAGAGGAGCCCTTCAAATCCTTACAGGAGGGAATGAGTGAATTCTGATATAAGAATTTCATGTAGAGGACTGATTGCCCCCTGCTTAGCTCTCAACCTCCACCAGAGTATAGTTTCCACAGTATTTCCAGATTAAACCACTGACCTTTCTCTCTTGGTTCTATCAGTTCGATGTTGTTTTGTGGCTTTTGAGATTTGTGACATCTAGTTAACTATTTCGGATCCCATATCATGAGAACTACAAAAGCTTTTCTCTTAAAATTTATACTCTGTGTAATGAGATTTTCTAAATATATCCAATGGACGCAAAGAAACTTCACAGGGAAAGAAAACCTTTAAGAACATGTCAATTTTAGAACTGAGAACGAATTCTTTATTTAAAATTATTTTTGTTATGTTAAAGTGTAAAATAATGTGTTTCATGGTGTTTTTCATATGGTTGAGCCATTAAGCTTCATTCTAATTCCTCTTCCTCTAATCTTCTCTCTCTCCCTGACTCTACCCCAACCTGGAATCCATTCTTTCTCTAAGGTTAACCCTTTATTTCCTGTCATTTCCTTAGACTATCTGATTCCCATGTCTCTTCTTCCTGTTCCTGATCCTTTTTTAGTTTAATCTCATACACACACACACACACACACACACACACACACACACACACACTCCTCTCATATTTAAATCTAACTTTTGAGTATGAAAAAATAGGACATTTTTAAAAAATTATTTTGCTTTACATAATGATTTCTGGTTCCATCAATTTTTCTGCAAATATGATGATTTCTTTTTCATTTTGAGTGAATGTAATTTCATTGTGTATATGTACTAAATTTTTCTTTATCTATCAATAGACATTTATGTTCATTTAATTTCCTATACAATGTGAATAGTTTATAAATTCCTAAAAGCTGAGACTCATTTCCTACTGTTGTTGATGAAAATCGGATCTTAATATCAAGACTTCATTCCTTTTATCTGGATGTATTCTTTCCAGATAGACAGGACACTGACTTTAGGTTTCATGCCACTTCATGAAGGAAAAGACAAAGTCACTGAAAATATAGTAGGCAAATCTCAGCTCTGTAACTAAATATTGGATCATTAGAATGCATCAAATAAAATACATACCTGAGGAAGGTTTCCTGAGGGTTGTAAGAGCTCAAATTTCCAAATTCCTATAAGAAATGTACAAATTGAGGAAGAGAGGAGATGAGTAGTATTTTCAATTAGATATTTTCTTTATTTATATTTCAAATGATATCCCTTTTCCCAGTTTCCCCTCTGGAATAAAAAAAAAAAGCCCTATTTCTTCCCCCTTCCCCCTGCTTTTGTAACCCACCCTCTCCCACTTCCTGGCCCTGGCATTCCCCTACACTGGGGCACAGAGTCTTCACAGGACCAAGGGCCTCTCCTTGCATTGATGACTGACTAGGCCATCCTCTGCTACATATGAAGCTGGAGCCATGAGTCCCACCATGTGTACTCTTTGGTTGGTGGTTTAGTCCCTGTGAGCTCTGGGGGTACTGGTTAGTTCATATTGTTGTCCCTCCTAAGCGACTGCAAACCCCTTCAGCTCCTTGGGTCCTTTCTCTAGCTCCTTCATTGGGGACCCTGAGCTCATTCCAATGGATGGCTGTGAGCCTCTACTTCTGTATTAGTTGGGCACTGGCAGAACCTCTCAGTAGAGACAATCCAGAGGTGTGTAGTATTTTGAAATTGTATTTGGATAATGATCTCTTGAGGTTTTTGTTTGTTTGTTTGTTGTTTTTTCTTTTAGAAGTTGTAAAAGGGTAAAAACATGTTTCCTGATGTGGGTATTTTAAAATAAGATTTAAAAAGTAAAATAAACTGAATTGGGAAGGTAGCATGAGAGTGCTTAGTAGATGGGTCCACATGCCATCCAAATTCTGTATGTGAAGCTACATAGGTGGTGTCTGATGGAAGTGTCATTGAGAAACACTCATCTGCTCCATGAAATAGGTGTCAAAGTTCTGTTAATTCAATGCCTTCAACAGTTTGCAAATGTATTGCTACTTCCTTTGTAATTACCCAGCAGTAGCTTTAGAATGGGATATCAACCTCCCTTTCTTGGATGATGGCTAATGATCAATTTCCTTTCAGCTGTCAGCCTTTCCTCCAACATAAACTTGTGTAGCTGAAGGGCTATTATGCAGCTGGGGTTTAAAAATATTTTATTTATATTTTTTCCTGAGACTTATTCCCTGGTGCTCTATAGCCCTCAGAATAAACTGCTTCTACTCTGTCGGCCATTTTCAGAGCCATGAGCTCTGGGCTCTAGGCCTCTCCGTGTAGCACAACCCTTCTTTCCCTTCTTACTGTTAACTTATCAAGTCCTTGATCTTTTCTGTTTGACACTGTCTTATATCTCCTCAATATAGGGAATTTCTCTGCTCAGTATTCTCATAACATCTTACACACCTAGTCCAGCATAAAACCTCCGACACAGCCTATGATCTCTGTTTTCCTTCATTAAATTATCAAGATCAATTAACAGGATCAATGTGCTTTCAACTTCTTTTTTTTTCTGTCTTATTACATATTAGAAAATATTTGCTGAGTGAATACATGTTGAATCACTCCATACATAATGTAGCTGGCTGGTTCCAATTCAAGCACAAAGAATGCAGTGTGAAATGAACTGAATGGCCCCTGCTTTCCTAAGTTAGTGGGGAAGAAAATAAAACATAAAATCAAACCTACAGAACAAAATAAAACACAACAAAGAAAGGAAACAAGACTGTGTGTAGAGCAGTGAATATCAGAAACGTGTGATGGTACTGAGGTGTGCAGAAGGGACCCCAGGAAGGAAAGTGCAGGACACAGTGGGACATTCTCAGGAAACTCTTCAAATGGATCTGAAATGGCAGGCACAGCTGTAAACGTCTCTTTTACTCTCAGGAGACTAAATGATACTAATGTGTGATTGCCATGGTTTTAAAATAAGATATGTGAACACGGCTACAATCTGTGGGCATCTACTCTGCTACTGAAAAGGTTGCATCTGCAGTGTTCCCATCTGCTTAAAGCCAATTTGCACAAAACAAGTATAAAAAAGAAATCCTGCTTGCTTGCCTTTTTGGATTCATAATAATTTGAAAGAAGTTTGTTCCTATGTATCTCAATTAGGGCCCGAACGTCTTTTCAATTGAATTTCAACTTTGTCTCACAATTTCTACTTTAAGGAATATAATATGTTCACATATTTCCCTTCCTTGAGCTGAAAGCACTGCCTAGCACTTTCCAGAGTCCCAAGAGCCTCCCTGTGACCTGCACTAAGAAACAGTAAATGACACCAATGTTGGTATCACATTAAACTGGGCAACTGAAAGTTTATAGTTAAGATGGAATAATGTTTCTATTTAATTTTGTATTTGACAGGGAGAGAGCATGTGTGACCCTTTAATTGATTATTATCCTGGACATCCTTAAATTTCTCATACATATTGAAGTAAAACCATTTTTGGTTGTTGTTGTTGTTTGTTGTTTGTGTTTTGTTGCTGTTATTGTGCTTTATTTTGGCTCAGTGAGGCGAGCATCATGGGTCCTGCTGATTGAGGGTATGGCCTTGGAGTAAGGCTGCTTGTGGAAGATGCTCAGTAACTCAGCTCCCATCAAGGATACCTGAGGTGAGGTCATTGGCTTCTGCTTAATTACTAAGTGAGTTCTTTTAGTTCCTGTGTGCATGTGTGCTTAAGTTTTCAAGTTCCTATGTGAGGTTATGTGTATATTGATGTGTATGCATGCGTATAGGGATAAGAGGATAACCTTAGGTGTCATTTCTCAGACACCTTCCATCTTTTGTTTAAAAAAGGGTCTTTAACTGGCCTAGAACTTAGGTAAGTAGTCTAGGCTAGTTGGCCATCAAGTTCCAGGGAGCTATCTGTCTTTGTCTCTGTCTTACCACTAACCAGGATCCACCACTCTTTTAGTGAGAGTACTGATGATCAGCACTTGGTCTTCACGCCTATGAGTCAATTGCTTTAGTGACTGAGCTATTCCTATTACCTATTTCTTTAGCGTAACTGTCAAGATAAATTAACTGATATGTGTGGAATGTTTCTATCATAGGATGGCATGAAGTCTACCCTAGAGTGCTATTGTGCTTGATGCCAAAACTGTTGTGGACATTTTTGTTTGCATTATTTCATTGGACTGCTGTCCTGTAATCAGCACCAAGAAAAATTCTTCTGCGATAGTCATTTTTAAGGGACAAAAGAAGAGATGAACTTTCTAGACAGAGATAAGAGCAGTTGGAGACACCAAGAGACAACAGGAATGAGGAAGAGAACATTGGAGAACTGTATCAGGGAGAAGTAGAAGCCTGATGATTAGTGGCCTTCGAGATAGTATTAAAGGCTTTCATCCATTATTCCAGGAATAACTGGTGTGATAATTGAATAGATTTAGGTGACAAAGCTGGTATATGATAAAATTGCTAAGATACTATCTCACCTAGGTCAAGAGATTCCTCCTAACCCAAAGGTTAAAGAAATAGGTAATGTGATTTAATTTGTGCCTACAACAGAAGTTTATTTTTAGGTTTTATAGTCTTAGCTCCTTTGCAAAGCAGAAGGGAGATATGAGAGTAAATAAGAAATATTTTGTAAGCCTTGAGATTAAGTTCTTTGTGCCAGGTGAGGGTAATTTTCCTGGTCTCAGTGGGTAGTAAATTTATCATCTCTGTCTCTTAGTCCTCTGTATCCAAGTGGCTCTTCATCCTCCTTTTGTGTCCTATGTCTTCTGCTGGTGCTGGACTCTTCAGTGCTTGTCCTAGCGCTACCACATATATATTCTGGTCATACATGGAATGTCAATATAATTATAAAATTCATTTTTAAAGTGATCTGTATGCATCTTCCTCTAGTAATATCCTATAATCTTAACTACTGTCCTGTGGATTAATTGCCTTCCACATTATTTTTACTTTTCAAAATAATTTTAGGTGTCTTTTGACTTCCATATACAGTATTTGATTATCTTTTTCTATGCTTCCAGAAAATTCTCACTGGGACTTCAATAGAAAAATGCATTAAAATGACATATCAATAGTTGACTGACACATAATTCTTTTCAATGATAGGAATTCATTGAAGACATCACTGCAGTTAGAGGCTAGTAAGGAATATAAAGGATGAGAATAGTTTTCTTCCTAGCTATTGGGAAAGGACTGGTGTTTTAGAGTGGCCTCTAAAATGAGACAGAGAGAAATAGAAGAACAAAGTTCTGTTTAGAATACCATGTGCCCAAAGTGGATGGAACTCATTTGTGAGATTTCTACCTGAGTACCCGTTGGTCTGTTCCACCAGCACTGAACCCAGTGTTGTATAGGCTCAGTGAGACAACATGTAAAGCTTCAGCATTTACCAGGGGTTTTAGTAGGACTGGGAAGATGTTATTTCTTGCTTTTCCTGCAGGAAAAACCCAATTACAGGTAGCACTTAATGTTCTTTAACTCAGAATGTCAACCAGAGGAAATTAGCAGATTCTATAAGACAATGTTCTTGTTTCACTGACAGAATGATGAACCAAGCAGACATAACAAGAGCATCTACTTTCTTACTCACATTCTACTATTAGCACTCTTTAGACAACATAAGGGCTTCATGGAATTTAACAGAACTGCTCACTGAATCCTTGCCAGGCTGGCAAAGACCCTCTGAAGCCATTGTATGCTGGCTCAAGTGTGAGCCTATTGATTAAATTTATTTTTATTGAGAATCAATGAATTTTTATTTTTTTTAGCTATTTAATACTGCCAAGAGAAAATCTTATTTATTACCAATTATCATTTTACATCTGAATGCTTTACATTCATTAACATGTCATAAACAGTGCTCAATTGTCCATATCAAATATCTTTTAAGGTACAAGGCTAATAAAAGCTGGGTGGATATACTTATGGAAGTTTATAATCCATAATGGAGCCTATACAGTATAATTATGAAATTATAGTACATAATGGTTTTATTAGCTAGAACTGTTTAAAATAAAATATAACTTATACTTATGTTAAAATCCAAACTGTCCAAAGATGGCAAAATAAAAGTAATTTTTTTCTCTAGTTCTTTCTGGCATCTGATTCTCTGTTCAGAAGATAGCTTTGAGTCCAAGGCAATTGCTGCTTACAGTACCTAAGCTGTAAAAAACAAGTTTAAATCCCCACCACCTCAAGCTAACTGAAAAGCAAGGTCACCCCGACTTGATGTAAATCTGACTAACTGTATATTCTAAAAGAAATACAGCTTTCCTACTTAGGGTTATAATATGTAACTACTGACTGAAGAAAAGGAAGGCTTAGCCAAGCACTTATTTTAAATGTCATTTGTGAATCACAAACACGATGTACCCATATTAATTCTTTACTGTAAACCCACATTTTGTTGTACTTACAAAATATCTCGATGCCCTCCAGAGATATCTATGGTAAAGGGTTTTCAATGTTTACAGTATTCTTTGCTCACAAAGTTTCATTTTCTGAAAAGCACAAAAATAAAGTCTACTTCTGCAGCCTGCTTTGCATTCAACCCATCCAGTTAACACATGCTCTGAGGGACTGAAAGTCTATAGATACCTTGCGTAGTTATTGTAGTGCACTGTATATATTATGTTAGAAAAATTGTTTCTGGAAGCATAAAGGTCTTATGTGTAGGTCTCTTGAAAGGCTATAAAGGGTCTGTCTTTTGAGTACATTTTCTATTTGTTCTAGACATCTTCTTTAGAGGTATACAGAGCAGGTAGTTAGCACTCATCTATAAATTGAGACAATTGTAATTCTGAGGGAATACTATTGGACTGTAGTGATTTATAACAGACATTGATAAAAAGAAATACCTCTTTTTTTAAAGATTTATTTTATGTATATAAGTACACTGTTGCTTTCTTCAGATACACTGGAAGAGGGCACAAGATCCCATTATAGATGCTTGTGAGCTACAATGTGGTTGCTGGGAATTCAACTCAGGATCTCTGAAAGAATAGTCAATGCTCTTAACTGCTGAGCTATCTCTCCAGCCCGAGAATCAACTTTTGATGGTGAAATTATAAGTAAAGCAAAGAAAATGCAGGAAAGTTATGGAAGCATATAGTTTAAATCCAGTAATATTAAACTCTGAAGGGTGGGCAAAAGTGAACATACAGTGACATAGTGTGACTCTGACACTTTACCAATGAGCAGCAGAAATATAAGCCCAATAACAACAATTGAAAGGATAAACCAAAAAAAAAAAAAACCAAAAAAACAAACAAAACAAACAAACAAACAAAAAACCAAAACCCCAAACAGCCAACCAACAACAAAAACCAATGAAACCAAAGCTTACAGAATGAATTTTTAACTACCTGAAGATTCCTCCCTTGTAGCCTTCAAGGAAAGCATGGCCAGATTACCATACTAATTTTATACTCCTACACTGCAGATTGGGAAGAGAAGAAAATTGTAGTGTTTTAAATCACCAGATTATAACACTTTGTTACAGAAGACTTAAGAATACTCCATGTTTAAAGCATGGTGTAGGAAAAGACTTTGCAATGGTTAAAGTAGTATTTAGTCTGGATTTCCAAGGGAACTCTCTTCAATAGAGAAACACAGAAAGACAAAGAGAAACACAGGAAGAGCAAGGATCACCAAGTGGTCCTCAAGGCTCACGGTCAATGACTTAACTCCCTTCAACTGAACATCATCTCTTGAGGGTCTCTCAATAGCATGGTGATGGCAAGCACATGGCCCTTTGAGAGATCTTCCAGATCCAAACTATAACAAAAGGTGAGAGGGAGTTACTGAGATACTCCATGAGGGTGAGAACACAAGAGGCACAAATGGAATTAAAGTGTACTAAAGCACTGGGAGGAATAATCCAATAGGAGGAGAAGAAGCTGATGGTTCAAGAGTTACAGTGGTTGATAGACACTACATAGTCTATGGAGGGAGCTAGGAGAGAATGAGTCCAGGGAACTGAATTTCAAGGACAAAAAATGAGGCTCAGGCCTGGGAGCACCGGCAGTGTTGGGAGAATCTACAATCCCAACAGAGTAAAACGTTTTGTTTTTGTTTTTGTTTTTGTTTTTGTTTTTGTTTTTTAAAGTCACATTTTAGGAATTAAATTGCCACTCAGTATAAAGTTGTACTTTAGAATGAATGGACCAGATACAGTCACTTAGGTAAGCTTCTATCCTAAATCTCTTGGGTTTTATCCTATTAATTTAGATTTATGGTCTTTTGACTTGAGTTTATACAATTCTTTTAAGAAGCTCAAGTTAAAACCAGCAGGCGCTGACATTATCTTATCTTTGTATATCGAATAAAGTTATGGGTATCTCACAGCTTTCTCTGTGATATTTCTTTATGCATGAACAGCCCACTCGATGCCTCTAAGTACCTCATTTTACTGTTCCTCCCATCCAAAAGCATTTCTAGAATCCTCTTAACAGCTTAGCAGCCATCTTGGCTGTGGGGACAGGTAAGGAAGTCATTCTAAGCACAGGTGAAAGAATGGTTGTAATGCATTTCCTAGTGAATAAAAAGTATTGCCCACATGATAAAAATGAAAGAGTATGAAATGATTTATTTCCTAGAAGAATTTGGGGAGGTTTTATAAGTGTGGTGTCATTGTTAGGATTCATTCCTGGCCCAGTGTAATGTTGACAGGCACATAGACAGCATCTGTCTGAAGTGCTTCCCCAAGGGCTTATTGAATGGCAAATATAGTTCCTAGGGGAAAGCCTCTACAGAGTCTCTGCAGTACATCCAGTAGAAAGCCAGAATAAAGGTTTGTTCCATTGCTCTGAAAGCTTGGTGGTTATATTTGAGCTATACTGGTAGATTCTTTGTAATTTTGCTTTTATAATGTAAATTGTAACCTCCAAAGCTCCTTTCCACTCAATTATATTTATAATATATACTTTATCCATTCTTATATTGAAAACTGGCGAAGTCCCTATGTATTTTGGTGGAGAAAGAGTCATGGTAGGCCAGAGAGACCTTCCCGAGCTCTTGTGTTAATGGGGTTATGGGAAGATTCATACTTGTTACTGTTGTAGGTTGTTTTAGATCTAAATCTTTATTCACTGATTAAAATGATTTATGTTTAGCCCAATGTACTTTAAAACTAGAAAAAATTAACAATGTGTACTTGAACTGCTTTGCAAACTGCAAGGAAACAACTCTTTCATAATTACATTCAGTAAAACACAGAATTTCAGACCATTGATGAAATGTCAAAGGGTGAAAAGTCCTAAACCAGGGTGTACAGGAGTATCATGTATACTCATTACTATGCATTGCTGCAGTTCCAAGCCTGGTCTTTCACATCACCAGTGAGAACCTAAAGTATAGAAAAGCTCCTCATCAACTGAGGAACATCTCTAACCTCAATACACGTACCAGGGAATATTCCATAAGACAAACTAGGATGCCTGTTCACTTGGCAACATCTTTATTTTTAACAAATGATTATTCAGCAACTATGCCGCCTTTTATCATTGTAACATAAAGTAGAAAACAACAAGTTTCTCAGTGTTTTCAATTACATGCCATGATACCTTTTGAGAATCCTGAACAGCGAGCCAGCATTCCTGTGAATTTTCAGAAATTTCAAAACTATAACCATTTTAAACATATGTTATCTATGTCTACACTGTATCATTCAGATAATTATCACTACCTCATTGTAACACTTTTGAGCTCTCTCAAATCACAACAACTTTGAGCCATTTTTCACCTTGACCCCTTCCCCTTTCTTTCATTTTTTTCCCCTTCTTTGCTCTGTTGTCTTATTATTCACATTCTTTTTCTTCCTACTTATTCATTTTCAAGTCACCAATTAGCTACTATTTAGTGTAGATAAGTCTAATAACTACATTGTCCACAAATTGATAAAATCATCTTTTAAAGTCTGTTATATTATGCCTTTCAGTATTGACAATTCAGTTTATTTCATATATTATTAACCCCACTGCAATAATATTTAGGTGGCTAAGTACATATATTAAATGCTGCACAGAGGGCTAATTGACCTATTTATTTATTTTTATATTATATTTACTTATTTTTATTTTTATCTTATAAATGTGTGACTTTCCCTTTCTGTCTATATAAACTGATTTGGGTCTTATAATGACCACGAGTATTGTAAAAAATTACAATTCCAAGTATTGCCTTGACATGTGCAAGGTCCCTGTTCTTATCAAATGAACTTCACCACCAGTCAGAAAGTCTCTGTATTCACCCAGCTTCTCTGTCAGCTGGGACAGCTGGATTCCACCCAGTCTGTAACTAAATGGACTTCATTCATTGTCAGATCACAGAATTATTCAAGGCAGCCAATCTCAACCTGCTACAGGAACAGAAAACACTTCATCCATCTGTTACTACTTAGCAGGCCTTGTTTGGTCATTCTGCTTTAAATGCAACTCCTGTGTTATTCTGCATAGTGTGACACCCTTCTTCTATGGGATGCATATATGTGATTAACAAATTGCACCACAGAGTGGTGATTGGATAAATCCATCTCTATATACAGGAAATAAGAGCAAACATCACATTCTAGTACAGTTTAATCAGACTCAGAAAGAGACTTTTCTCCTTAACCTAAATTTCATTTTATACACAAACTTCAGGAAAAGCGACAATTCTATTTATCAATTTGGGTAAATTTAGGCCATCATGTTTGTCTGTTTCAGTTATTTTCAATATTGTGTGTACATATACATTCATGGTTTGAGCAGCTTCCACTTTTCTGATGGCATTGAACACAGTCAATAAAGGTTGCCTTTATAATAATTTGTCCAATAAAAATAAAAGAAAAAAATTGAATGAACTTAAAAAAATTGCCTATAAAATTGTCATTCAGACATGTAGATGTATGCATAACAACAACACTGTGTACTAGAAAAGCTTCACTGGAACTTTTTAGAAATAAGTAAGTTACTTTCAAACCAAAGCAGAAGAGTGGCTATGGTTCTCAATAACATATACAATAAATGCAAAGTATTCTATATGAAGTCCTAAACTAGTGAATCCATACATCCTTCCTGATTACATTCACTTTTTCAACACGTATTTATTGTGCATTGATAAGTTTACTACTTTGCTTGGCCAATAAATATATCATATTATCATCCAGCATTAGAAATGCAGTTAGCATACACTTCTGTCAGTATGATGCTATTATGAATTAGAGATTACATTGCCAAGATATATGAGCAAGGATAAAATTTAAAGCTTGAAAACATAGAAGTTAGTGAAGAGGAAAGTAAATTGCTTTTCTTTATCTTTTAAGAGTAATAGTGTTCTATATGTGTGTGTGTGTCTGGTGTGTGTGTGTGTGTGTGTGTGTGTGTGTGTGTGTGTGTGTGCATGCGCGCGTGTGTGCTAGGATAAATATAAAGCCAAATTTATCTTCAGAAATTTAGGGTTTGAATTGCTTTTAGAATTTCCAAAACAAGGCTGAAGGAATCATAGGAATTTACCAAAGATCACACAAACCTGTAACCTCAGAGGCTGCAGTGAATGGACCCAACACTACATTATGAAAGTGGCTTAGTGCACGACAGTGACATAAAAAGCAATTCTTTCTGCAGTGCCAAACTATGTGAAATAACAAAAGTGTTATAGGAGATGAAAGGTGCATGCAGGTGGTCCTTACGTGGAAGAGGTCTAGAAAGAAACCATCAGCTGAGCACTGGAATAGTTTAATGTGACTTTCATCTGCAATGGTGAAAGTGGAAGATGTTTGGCTAAAAAAGCTGTCAGGAGTAATGTTATCCAGCATTGGAAATGCAGTTACCATACACTTCTGTCAGTATGGTGGTATTGTGAGTTAGAGATTAAATTATTAAGATAAAAAATGCAAAGACAAACGTTAAAGCTTTAAAAGATAGAGGTTAGTGAAGAGGAGAGTAAACTGTTTTTTATGCTCATGCCTTTTAAGAGTTAATAGTGCTCCACAGAAATATAGTAATCAAGTAAAAGGGTCTTTTTCTTGTGTGTTTGCAAAGTGACAACTGTCAAAGACCAAGTGAATTTTGTTTCTGTGAGTCAAAAACATTGCTCCAAGCTATATTATTTTCTCATTTTTAATCCCACTTCACCAAAATTGATTCCTTTTAACTACCAGAACATGTACACAAGTGCTTGAACTAGTATTAGTAATGATCACCATCTATTGAACATCTACTGTGTAAGCATGTAATGTGATACAAATTAAAATATATTTTTCTTGTACTGGAGAAAGTGGAGTCTAGTTAGGATAGATATATGCTTTTCTCAGTTTTTGATAGAATATGAACATCATCCATCATCCATGTCTAGCAAGAGGAAGTAGGGTAAGCATATTGTACCAGCATCTTAAGAGTAATTTGCCCTGGAATTGACTCATAGCTGTGCTTTGAAGCTGTCATTTCCTATATGAGAAGATAATTGTAATATGACCAAACTGACAAGTGGTGTTTTGATGTAAACAATGAGCAAACTGACAGATCAATAAATGCTGAGCAAGGCATGCTTCGCCTCAGATTATATTGACTTACTGCAAAAATAATGGAAAGACAAAATGAAAATGTGTTATGCTTTATCTGAGTTATGGTCATAGCAATAGAGAAGGTAATAGATTAACTCAGATAAGACTTGCTGCAAAAGAGGCATCAAGAACAACTTTGAGAAAATCAATTTGCAAGCGCCTTCATGAAATCAACTCTCTGAGAAACAATCAACACATTTTGCAAAGAAAAATACTTGCCGTCCTTACCTATAATAGAGGAGCGAGCTGGGCACAAAATACATTTTTATTTTAGCTATGGATTTGACCTTCAGCAGAGGTTGTTTCAGTAATATCATTACTCTGACATCAAGTCGATATTGTATGGGGTCCAACATTAAAAACCTTGAGAGCTATTGTGGAAGTCATAGAGAAAATAAACATGACAGTGATATGTACTTTAGGAGGCATGGTGAATAGACTCTCTCTCTTGTTCTCTCAAACTCTCTTCCCTTCTTCCTTCTTTTTCCCTCACTCTTTTTTCTTTTGCTCCCTATATTTCATTTCTCATATATATATATATATATATATATATATATATATATATTATCTAAAGAGTTGAAAATAAAGACTAGAGTGGTATAGCTGGGTGTCTAGGTAGATCAATTCTCAGTTTTCCTCCAAACCACCATATAGATTTACATAGTGGTGTCTTGTGCATATACCCAAAGCACGTCCATCCTACCATAAATACTCAATATGTCGACAGTGGCTTTATTCATAATATCTAGAAACTGGAAACAATTTAGATATCACTAAACTGAAAAATGGATATATAAAACATGTTACACTTACACAATAGAGTATTACTCAGCTGGTAAAAAACTGTCATCATGGAATTTGCAGACAAATGAATAGAAGTATGGAAAAAAAATCCTCAGTGAGATAACCCAGACCTAGAAAATACAAACATGGTATTTACTCACAAGTGGATATTAGCCATTAAGTGAATGATAATCATGTTATAATACACAGACCCAGAAAGGCTAAATAACAAGGAAGGCATTAAACTACCTGGGAAGGGGAAATAGAATAGAATTTGAGGAGGACTCAGGACAGGCGGGAATGGGAACAAGGGGGAATTTGAAAGTACTGGGAAAGATAACTGGAACTAGGGGGCATATGGGGGGTGACGTGAAAACCCAGTACAGTAGAACCAGCAGAATCCTGTGAGGTTGACTCTAGTGAGAACTCCTACTAATGGAGGATATGGAACCTGGAAGGACCATCTTCTGTATCCAGGCAATTTCCAGTGGTTGACTTTGAGAAATACAGGAAGGGAGAATTGTAGGAGCCAGAGGGATCTCGAACACTAGGCAAACAAGGCCCAGAGAATTAACTACACAGGGCTCATAGGGTCTCACATAGATTAAAACAGAAATCAGGGAGTATGAATGGGTCTGTGCTAGGTTCTCTGCATATGTTATGGTTGTCAGTTTGGTGGTTTTGTGGGACTCTTCACAGTGGGAATAGGGGTGTCTCTGACTCTATCACCTCCTCTTAGGGCCCTTTTATGCCTACAGAGTTACCTCACCCAGCTCTGGCATGAGGATTTGTGCCCAG
Source organism: Mastomys coucha (assembly GCF_008632895.1). Taxonomy (NCBI): domain Eukaryota; kingdom Metazoa; phylum Chordata; class Mammalia; order Rodentia; family Muridae; genus Mastomys; species Mastomys coucha. Next base: position 78,161,491 of record NW_022196905.1, on the reverse strand, counting down.
TCTTATTGTATCTGGTTATGCTGTGTTCAGCTGATATGCCCGGGAGGCCTGTTCTATTCTGAAGAGGAAAGGAGGAATGATTCTAGGGAAGAGGGGAAGTAGAGGGGAAAAAGAGGGGTGGAGGAGAAAACTGAGGATAGGATGTATTGTATAGGGGAAAAAATGAATAAATATGGAAGGAAAAGCTAATACATGAAAGCAAATCTCACACACATTTGTGAAAGTAGCAAGAAAACTGATAGAAAAGGTTAGAGTACACTACAAGAAAGCAGGCCTCAAGAGTAAAGATATTCAAGGGTCTAGACTACTCTTGGGACTTCCTTTTATAAAGTTTAGGAGGATAAGGGTTTGGATCCTAAGCAGCATAATTTAGGTAGTTTTCTATATTGATTGATAAGCATAATTCAATTTTCTTACTTTGTATTTACCTTTTCATAATTCATCTGACTATAATCATTTGCATATTCAATCATAAATAAATTGAAGATATATGGTATATAGGGGATTCTCCCTATTTACACACACTCTGTGTGTGTGTGTGAGAGAGAGACAGAGAGACAGAGAGAGATACAGATAGAGAGAGGAGGAAGAGGAGAGAGGGAGAGAGAGAAAGAGAGAGAGAGAGAGAGAGAGAGAGAGAGAGAGAGAGAGAGAGAGAGAGAGAGAGATGCGACTGAGAGTCCGAGGCCATACTACTAAATTATCTCCTGTGCTTGTCTGACCCCTTCTCTCTCTCACACATTCTTTGCAACTTGTATTTACCAAAACACCTTTTGTAGTCTTAACTCTGTCTTAGGATCTGCAAGACATTGTCATACAAGTTGGCTTTTTGATGGCAAAAAAGGCACTGAAATAATTGGGAGTATGTGATGACATAGATTTCATAAAGCATAAAGTGTGGGTCAAAATTATTGTGACTGTGCAACATCTCAGGGGACTGACTTGCAGCAAGATGTGGTGATGGTTAATATAATGTAATACAATAAGTTGTAAACCAGACAGGTGGCTACTGCTCAATAGATATGATCAAAAGTACCCAAGAACAATGGACAGGAGAATGAACATATCATTATGGTAATATGTCACTTTCTTCCTCCAATTTCTGGATGAAGTTCTGACCTAGAACTCACTAGATCTTTTTCTCTCATATTATGAGAAGTTCACCTCTAACAGGAAAAAGTAATTAATTTAATAGTACAACATGAAGACCATATAATGGTCTTCTTAGTCTGTTCCTAGTGAGTTGAATGCCACTTATCTGGAAAACTATCTTTTGGTTAACTCTAGTGCTACCTGCCCTTGCTAAATCTGACTGGAGCCTGTCCTTCCTGTGATCCTGGTTGTGTCAGAACTCCTCAGAGTCAAGCTGTCTCTGTGATCCTGTGATTTTGGGATCCTGTGATCCTGGGCTTGTTAGATCAACTGGGAGTGGAGCTTCCTCTGGGTGTTGTGGGACTGGCTGCAGAGCTTGCACCCAAGGTCTGCTCTGGACCCCAGCCCAGACAGACTGGAAGGAACCTGAGTCACTGGGCTGGTGGAGTTCCTGTGTCCAATAATACTTTCATAGCTTGTCTTATAGAACTAACTAAAAGGGACCCTTTGTCAATGTGTCTTATGGTGTCAAAGGAAATTTTAAGTGTCTCTTCAGTGTTTGTCCACAATGGGATTCAAGGGAAAAGGTTGTGGTTGAGCTCGTCTTTAGTAGCTAATAAAAATTATAAAACATCAAATATTTTACAAATGAGTAAATGAAAATGAACATTTTGTAGTTATAACTAGTTGTAAGTTAAAATTGGTTCTTGAGTCATTCTTTCTTGCAATAAAATACACATTTACAAGAAAAGAGACAGACTTGAAATAGAAAGTAAATTTTATAATTTTGTTACATGAGAACAGAAACCATATATTTAATAAGCAAACATTTGCTGATAACAGACAATATTGAACATTTGTTTAACTATTTCTGTCTAGCTATGTCATTCTATATTCATTTCTGGGATCCAGGAAGTCAATATCTCTGTAACTATCTTTTTTTCTGGTTGGTTTCAGTATATATGAGAAATTAGAAGGAGCTGAGAAGGCCAAGATGAGCACCCTAAACTACTACTTTTCCTACCTGACATGCTTTTGTGAGTGGCTGGCCCTCCTCTTTCAGATTTTGTCACAAGATTTCTTCCCCATGACTCTGACACTTCTATGAATCTCTCTAATGTTTTGCTTCTTTAGTCTCTTTAGTTCTAGGGACTATAACAGTATTCAGTCATAATTTACTTGTTTGTTTAAATACCTTTCTAATTTTCATGCTCACAAAACAGTGTTACCACATATTGCTTTAGCAAATCCTAAAAATTAGAATATTATTTTAATATGAGAGATATATGTCAATTATAAAGTTGAGGAAATGTTCTAAATGTTAAGACTTTGAAAAAAAGAATTAGCCTTGCATCACCTTAAGATATAGCAACTTCATGAAAGTGTGTGTTTGTGCATGTGTGCACTACAAAACATAAAATAACAGAAACTGGTTGATAACATTGTGGAGCTGAGGGCTCATTTTAACTATTTGATCATAATGTTCTGTGATGTGGAATATGTCATTTAAATAATAATTATCACTGATTTTATTCGACTTGAACAGAGCTAAATTAACATCACTGATATATATGCATAGATTGACTCTGTCCTAGTTGCACCATGTTATGAATTTATTGTTGATTTGCTCAGTCTTCAGGAAGTCACCCATGGAGGTGAACCTTAGCTAATGGACATGTCAGATTTACTTTTGAAAGTTGACCTAGTTCTGTGTGCAGACAATATGATAGTCTCACAATCTGAAAATCACCAAGGGCTGCTTCTCATGTATTGAGAGCCTTCACAGGTCAACAGCATACAATTCTGATTATTTAAACTTATTTGAATTACTGATAGGCAGCCTTATAAGGTTATCACATCATATGTCATGTTGAGGTCACAGAACAACATAGTTTAAATAGTGGCCTTTTGGTTTGCACTGCCAGCAGAGGTAAAATGGAAGTTTTCTCTGCTTAATTAGCATCAATGAAGGGTTATAGCTAATAACATCACATGCACCCCCATGCCGCTTGAGATTCAATAACCTCCTTGGCTGACATTTTTATGTTTGAATTGCTTTGACTGTTTCAACCAGATTGTAAGAGCCCTAGGCAGAGATCAAGACATCTTCTGAGTCAATACAGAGCAAAGCATTTTGTCTGTATGTTGCAAACAATTCAGGAATAAGACTTTGCAGAGAATCTTGCCTCACTGACATCTGCTGAATAATGAAGGCAATTGAAGGGATGAAAATAGATGCCTGCTATAATGTTCTTACTTTCTCCTGACTGATATCATTACACTTATTTTTCCTCTTGTGCATGTATCTGGAGTGGGTGTTTGAGCCATTGCAGAATGGATTTCTTCAATCTTTTCTGCTTCTTGATTGCTATTTTTCTCCCTGATTTATAGTATTAGGTTTGTAGCTCACATATTCTCATTCTTCCCATTCAGCATCTGTCCCCATTTTACAGCACCCTTCAGAGAACTGAGAATGTGAAGAAATATTTTAACAGTAATAAATGGATAACCTGTCTGAGACATGAAGATATTCCCAATACAAAAGCTCCATTTTTATAAATGAATGAGTTATTCTAATTTGTAGTTGTCCTTGAAAATTAATGATATGCAATTAATAATATGCTAATTCATTTCATTCTCCCATATGGTATTGGCTTGAGTTTCATGTTAAATTTGCCCTTCTGAAAAATGACTCAAAATACTCTTTGCTATTGAGAAGTTTTAAATAAGAGAGGTCATATTCTTTGGGCAGAATCATGGTCTAAAAGCACAGAAATAATTTTGTGTGTTTATTATATATCTTTGCATGCTGCTTTCATTCTAATATAAGGATTATATTTGCCATATGGAAGACAAAACCAATTTAGGCTTTTCAAAGATCTTCATTTAAAGGCTTTCCTTCAGAAATTAGCAAAGCATATAACCATAAGATAGGGATTTATAACAAACCCATTCCACTGACTTGACCTTAAAAAATAAACTCATGTTACAGGTATGCCTCCCTCCTACAACTGTAAGAATTATCTCTGATTTGCAGCAAGTTTGGTCTTATTTTCATTGAAAAACTCATGCTTTCTGCTTGAAGTCACCATTGACAGCTATATAAATTGATGTTGGTTACAATGTGTTCAGTGTGTTGGCAACTGTTAGTGTTGATTGAGCTTGTGGCTCTTCCTGTGCCACTTGGGATGTAAAAAATGGCTAGCCTCATGCATTGAGTGTCTTTCCTTCCAGTAGTTAAAGAGCTACTATACACACTTAGGGTGATGTAACATTTAACCACCAGCATTTCATTAAATGCCAATGTTTCCCCATAGTCTCTCTGTCTAAGGGCTTCAGGTGTTGCCCAAGACAGATAGGGAATTGATGTAATGAGGAGAAGTACTTAGTAAACAATGGATGGGAATTAAATATATAAAGCCCAAGTTTGCATTCCTTGAATGGACAAGCTCAGAGGCAAATTCCATTTTCTCCTAGTGAACATCAACAATGTTGAGCCCTTGAGGGGCTTCATGAGCTCACAATATTTGTTTGTTCAGGGACACACTAGCTTTTCTGTTCTTCATTACCTTTCACCTTCTTTGCTTCTTGTTGTCACTTAAATAAACAGGGGATGGAAAAAAATCAAGGTAGAGTGCATATCATAATTTTTCTCGTCTTGGATTCAATTTTGAAAGTAGACATCACGTTCTCCCATCACTTCAGAAGCACTCTTTACCAACCCTTGACAGACGTTCAGTTCCTCAGCCTGAAAGACTTGGGTGTTTACTTTCTGTAGTTACTTCCAGAGACTTGGCTTACTTTTGGGACAGATACAGCCTACTAGACCTGTCCTACTGACTCCCATAATCCTGCCTATATGTGCCCCAGTAACCTTCCAGACATAGTGTAACCTCATGGTTTCTGCAAACCAACTAATGAAAACTCTTATTAGTAAACCCACCTTGAACCTTAGTAAACCAGGCAGCCTCCAGTCATGTCTCCCTTCATCTCCACATCTGCTGGCTCTGCAGCCATGCTTCTGTGACTCTCTGGTCGTCCCTCACAAGTACCCCTTCTTACTCTTGTGTATGCCAATCATAATTCTATCTCTTTTGTGTTTTCTTGTGCTACCCAACTGACATACTATAACGTTTCTCTTGCTTATGCTGTCATAATGAGAGGCTACCTTGGCATGAATAGGGTCTACAAAGGTCATGCACAGCCACAAGTGTGTCTGTGATTATAAACAAGTTTCCTGTGAAAGGGACGATGGGTCAAGGGTCAGTCAGTCAGTCGACCAGGGTAAAGGAGCACCCTGTAAAAGACTCATCATAAATGTCAATGACTAAATTCCCTGGAGCCCTGTCTGGGCAAGGTTAGAGTTTAAGAAAACTATCTATAGAGAAACTTTAAGACTAATGGAGGAATAAATACAATAGAGGGGGTGGCAGTGAATTTGGAGGGCAGGCTTATTTTCTGTTTTGTGTGTGCTCTGAAAGCAGAGAGGGTGCATTTTTCTTCTAATCTCCCCTTCTTTCTCTTAATTCTCTTCCTTCATTCTCCTTCTCCCCTCTGTTGAGGATTGCACATAAGGCTTTCACTTTCTTTTCTAAAATTGCATTCCACTTCCAAGCTGCATCTCCATCCCTGTCTCCTTTATTTGTAATCTTGGGATGGGACATTGCTCACAGTCCTGTGAAGCTGCTTTGGTCTAGAGTTGAAAATTTCACAGAGGCATATTGTCATGGTGTTTACACAGTGTTATCCTTTAACTTTGACACAGGGGCCATTGCAGAACTTTGTGTTTCCCTTTTAAAGCTCTGCAAAGTATAGCCCTAGAAATTTTGAGTACTATCCTGTAAGCATGGCACTAGCATGACTTTGAACCAGTAAGTATTATGGGATGAATATTTATGACAATCAGAATACATGGTACACAAGTAGAGATGGAATTCAGTGTGGCCTTATCCACAATTCACAATAACCTATTTTGGGAAACTTTGTTTTCTGTGTCCTGTGATAGATTAAAGTCCTGTCTTTGTTTTAATTTTTATTTTAGGTTGTAACGTTGGGCATTTCTATCAGGAGACACAGTAGTAGTCTCAATAACTTATACAGTGATTCTAGCTTCTTGTGGTATTAGATTAATAAACAATGAAAGGAGTTTCTGTACAGATAGAACCTTAACTCATTATCACAAGGAAATAAAGTCTGTGTGAAAAAGACAGAAAGATATGTGCATAGGGATTGTAGATTCCCATGAATTCCCAATACTTTTGTATTTAATAGTAAATGCCAATGGGCTTCTGAAGCCAACACAAGGATGTAATAACCATGGCTTGTGATTCTCAGAGACAAGCACAAATGTTGCCTAAGGTAGTTACAGTCAATAGAGTGACTGGTAAGCAGGAGGAAATGTACTATGTCAATTATAGCCTCAATATCAACCACAACAGTGAGAACTACAGCTTGCCCCATTACACTTTCTGTTGGAAGTGTCTGTTATTTTTCTTGTAAGACTTCCATGCTTTTTTAAGGAATTTTTATGGACCATCAACTTGAAGAAGCAGTGAGGGGGTAAATTGAACTTCAAGGATTGTCAGTGACAGATTGTGGTCGATGCTTTTGGAATTCTCAATGTATCTCCTCCAGATCTGCCTGTGGCAGTAGCACCCACTGTTGTGGTAAAGATATTTCTTGATGACATCCTTTTCTTTTAAGCCTTGTGGCTCCCTAAGGATTGATGGAAGAATTACTCCCATCCAATGAGGAGCGGGAATTTAAGCACAAACTCTTGTCAATTACAACTACCTTATGCAGAACAATGGTGAGTATTTTTTGCTTTTTTTCCAAGTTCAAAGCAGTCCATGTTTTATAAGACTTCCATGTTCATTTCCATTTCTAGTACCAGATTTCTGTTCATTTCCATTTCTAGTACCAGATTTCTTTCTCACTTCTTTACCATTTGGTGGTGCTCTTTAGGGGAGATTCTCAATATTCTATACCCAAGCTACTGAGTGAAAACAGGTCCTGAAGCTGAACTTGGAAACATGTTTATTGTGTTGAATGCATAAGCATGTAATGCACTTGCATATTAAAGAGACTTTCCAAGACTCACAAGTTTTTCACTGGATCATGTCAATCTGTTCATAGCTTGTGCCCTGTTGTTCTTTAAACTCCTTAAGAAGTCTTACTTTCCCATATTATCAAACCTAGGATAATTATATCATGATTCTGTTTTTAAATTAAGTTTCTTTTATAAAATATTCTCAGATCACATTTCCCCCTCTCCAAACCCTTTCCATATCCTTACTCTTAACTTCATGCCTTTCACCCCCCTTTTTTCTCCTTGATTAGCAAGTAGGCAATTTTTTTTTTTTTACCCAATCAGAAGTTGGTAATCAGTCAGCATGGGGAGGTCATGCAAGGTTTTCAATTCTCAATGAGTTCTCAATTTGCAAATCCTATATAGATGTCTTCTGCGGTTTTTCTCTCTTCCATCTTTCTCTACCTCTTTTCTATCCTTTAAAATTCCTAACACTAGATAGGAAAGAAAAAAAGGATAGAAGGAGAAAGGCAATGATATTGTTAGACTACTGAAATGACTTGCTGGAAATGTCAAGTTCCTTGGGACTAGTTTGGCCTGTGCTGTCAGGACATCTTCTTTTCCTTCTTTTTTTGCCAAAGACCAACCTTGACTTAGTTGGAGGTTTTGTGGAAGGGGTGCTTGGGGTTGCAAAAAAACACCCAAAATCAAATTGTAGGTCCAAGTTGACTGCCTGAACTCTGCTTAAGATTGCTCCCTTGGTAACTCTGTAGATTGCTCTTGGCTCTGTAGTCTGGTCTAGATAGCTTTCTGCTTGAGACATTTCTTTTCTGAGATAGCTCTTTCTACTTGAGATGGCTCTCTCTTGCTACAAAAAACTCTAAAAGCTCTGTGGATAGCTCATGTATTTTCCAACCCAAGTCAGAAAAGCTACTATAAAAATTCTTGGATTTTCTGGCTAAGTCAAAAATCTTGTTAGAAAAATTCTAAAAGTAATTCTTGGGTTTTCCAATTAAAATCAGAAAACCAGAAAAAAGAAGCTATGTTATGTCTTCAAGTAGTTCTCTCTGGATAGTGACTAGAAAACATTCTAAAAGAGCTGTGTTTGAACCCTAAGTGATTCTTAGAATTTGGTCTGAATTCTGCTAGAAAAATTCCAAAAGTGCTATGAAAAAATTCCAAAAGAGCTGTGTTCACTATTTATGGATTTTCCAACCATATATGAAATCCTGTTAGAAAAAAATTCTTGAAGAGCTGTGTTTGCTCTCCAGAGATCTCCAGACAGCTCAGCTCTCAATAGAACAGAAGTTAATATAAGCAAAGAAACAACAACCACTATCACTACAACAAAGACCAAAAACAAAGACAAAAACACAAAACAAAAAGCCCCAAACTCCCCAGAAACATACCAACAACAAAAAAGAAAAAGTAAAAGCTCAAAGAAACTGCTCCTACTTCCTTCTAGCTTATCTCATGTAAATCAATAGCCCAATATTTATTTGTAAATAACAATATGTCTATCAGTTCAGTCATTTACCCCAGGGTCCCTCTTGAGTATCCCATGATTGCAGCCTCTTGATTTTTAGATATGTGCTGTCTCTGATTATCATGGAGTCATTAAACTTGTCAGAGAGGACATTCCCCAAAGGAGTAACATGAAAATATGTACATTATTATACAAACAAGCCTTATGCCCACAGCAACCATCAACAGTCCTCGAGGCCACATAATCACAGAAACTATGTGCAGCTCATAGAATCACGCCCCTGCTAGGACATGAGGCAAGTCATACTCAGCTGCTGTGGACAATCTGAAGCAGCTTAGTATCCCATACCTAAGATTAAAACGAAACCCAATTCTTATAATATTTCTGTATTTGTTAAAAAAACGCAAAACTCTGAAATTGTCAGTAAGCCTCCACCTCCATTAAATCCAGTCAAAACTGTGCAAGCAGCCTTCCTGTGCTTTGTACATGATGCCTGAGATATCTGATAGCAGCTTGTACTTATGGTTAGTGCACGGGCTTTAATGAACGCCTATTCCATTATCTTAAGAAAGGTGACCTAAGAGTAGATATGTGTTATTTACTTAGAGAGAAGATGGGTTACAAATACATTTTGATCTTACCTTATACTGAACACCAGAGTAACCAACAAGCTTTCTCCTGTCAACAACCACAAAAGACCTTCTAAATCTTCTGCACTCTTCCTTAGAAGGACTTTCATTCTGTTGTCTCTGAGTCTTCAAATGCAAGTGATGGTAGCTGCCTTATTTCTATAAAAACAAACAAACAAATAAAACAACAACAAAATTAAAAGCTATTTTTCTCACTTGGGTTGTCATATATTTATTTCCACAAATATGAGTACAGCAGGATTTTGAGACTTGCCAGTGGAATAAACAAGACACAGAGACTTTTAATATCATTTAAAGCTTAGGCATTTTGGTTGGGTACTCCCATGGCTACTTTTAACTTAACCTAACTAGCCTATGACCTTTATCTGCTAGCTCTGACTTTCTCTCCTCTGCTGTGGCCCATGTCAGTTCCCTTCATGTCTGTTCTCTGAGTTTTCTGCTTCTGCTTCCTTCCCTTGTGTCAATCTCTTGGCATGGAAGTTGAAGCCTCTATTTCCTGCTTAATCTATTGGCCAGTAGATGTTTACTACAACAAATCAGTAGAGAGACAATATCTGATATAATTGTAGACTGCCTCTACACATAAATAGTCAAATATCTGAGCATGTGTAGAAGAACAAGTATTTACAAATAAATATAAGGCCAGTGATCAGCCATAGAACTGTCAGTACCAGAATCCCACCAGCATTTAGCTCTCTGGCAGGAGAGAATTAACAATTGAAAATACAGAGGCATTCCTTCACGCAATGTGAAGAAAAGTTACGCCAACATGTAGGAACCTATTATCTAGGTTCCAACATTCAATATCTAGGTTCTATAACTGTTTGACTTTGACAAATTTATCAGAGCCCCATAATTCAGGAAATCAAGGACAGCTAAAGAAATTCCTGTATACTCTGCTTTGCTTGGTTTTGAATAACTTACCTACCACTATTCTACATAGGTAAGATGCTCAGAGATGCTTCTGGTTTATTCTGCCAACTGGGTACAGACCATCCACGCTCCATTTCTTTGCTTCATAAAAGACTAACAAATGTGTTTGTACCATTGATAAACTGGAAGACAATGCTATTAAGTTGTCTCTACAATTAGTGAAACTTCCCTCTTTATCCTAAACTAAAGTACTTTTCTAACTTCGGCCATCACAGAGCTTTGCTTTCATGGAGCCTCCTGAGAGTTAGTTGGCTGGAAGGAAGTCTATTTTTCTTGTTCAGCTGGCCTATTATGATAATCTCTTATACTCTAGTTTTGTCTACTCTTCATTGTAAAAGAGAATTCCATTTCATTTAAGAAAGCAGAGGCCCTTACAGATCTCATGCTCCATGGTCTTTTTACTGTAATATTGTCTTTCTCTGGAAATAGTTCATTTAAATGAAAATAACTGTTTCACATAATTTTTTTTACCCAAATCCAGTATTTTAAAATTTTGATTGATCAGAAAAATAACCAGATTCATATAATCAACAATAATTTCTACTAGTATAGAAATTAACTTCAATCATTTATTTTGTTTGGTTTTATTCAAATACTACCAACATGCATTTAGTGTAAAAGTTACCAATAGACTATTTTTATATTTCCTTTTTTCATACATTTTTGGCATTTTGTATGAAGTTTTATGTTTATAGAGCATTTTAATTTAGAGTGCTATTTGAGGCAATAAAGTTTTTAGTGTGGTTTCTCTTTCTCCAGCTTTTGTGAATATTATTAAAATCCTTCCTTTTTTTTTCTTTTTTTAAAAATTGGATATTTTATTTGTTTACATTTCAAATGTTATCTACTTTCCTAGTTTATTCTCTGCAAACACCCCTATCCCATCCCCCTTACCGTGCTCTCCCACCCACAGACTCATTCCCTCCTCAGGGCCCTGGCATTCCCCTGCATTGGGGCATTGTGCCTTCACAGGAACATGGGCCTCCCCTCCCATTGATACCAGATAAGGCTCCACCTGCTCCTTCAGTCCTTCCCCTAACTCTTTCACTGGGGTCACTGCTCAGTCAGATGGTTGGCTGCTTGCTCAGCATCTGTATTGGTCTGGCTCTGGCAGAGCCTCTCAGAAGACAGCTGTATCAGGCTTCTGTCAACAAACACTTCTGGGCATCTGCAATAGAATCTGGGTTTGGTGTCTGCATGTGGGATGGATCCCCAGGTGAGGAATTCTTTGGATGGCCTTTCCTTCAGTCTCTGCTCAACTATTTATCCCTGTATTTCCTTTAGACAGGAGAAATTCTGGGTTGAAATTTGGGAGATGGGTGAGTGGACCCATCCCTCAACTGCAGTGTCATGCCTAAACTCTGAATATGGTCTCCTTGACAGGTTCTCCCTCCCGTTTGTGGGGTATTTCAGGTAATGTCATCCCATGGGGTCCTAGGAGACTCTTGCTTTCCTGGTATCTGGGACGTTCTGGTTGCTACCCCCAGTTCCTCATCCCCCATTGCTACACAACTCTGTTCAATTTCTTAGTCCTCTGTACATTGCTTCCATCTACTCCTATGCCTTATTCTTCCCCTCTTTTTCTCCTCCCCATTCTCTGTTCCTCCCAAGTCCTTCCTATTCTCTACTTCCCTTGATTATATTGTTCCCCCTTCTAAGTAGGACTGAAGTATCCACTCTTTGGTCTTCCTTCCTCTTGAGCTTCATATGGTCCTTGAATGGTATTGTAGGTATTCTATGCTCTTTGCCTAATATCTACTTACCAGTGAGTACCATTTGTGTTCTTTTGTGATTGGGTTACCTCACTCAGGATGATATTTTCTAGATCTATTCATTTGCCTGCGAATTTCATGAGGTCATTGTTTTGTAATAGTTGATTAGCACTCCATTGTCTAAATGTACCACATTTTCTGTAAACATTCCTATGTTGAAAGATGTCTGGGTTGCTTCCAGAATTTCTTATTATAAATATGGCTGCTATGAACATAGTGGAGCATGTGTCCCTATTACATGTTGGAGCATCTTCTGGATATTTGCCCAGGAAGGGTATTGCTGGGTCTTTAGAAAGTCTATGTCCAGTTTTCTGAGGAACCGCCAGACTGGTTTCCAGAGTGGTTATACCAGCTTGCAATCCCATCAGCAATGGAGGAGTGTTCCTTTTTCTCCACATCCTCACCAGCATCTGCTGAGTTTTTGATTTTAGCCATTCTGATTGGTGTGAGGTGAAACCTGATGACTAAAGATGTTGAACATTTCTTTAGGTGCTTCTCGGCCATTTGAGCTTCCTCAGTTGAAAATTCTCTGTTTAGCTCTATTCCTCATTTTTAATAGGGTTATTTGGTTCCCTGGAGTCTAATTTCTTGAGTTCTTTGTATATACTGGATATTTTCCACTATCGGATATAGGATTGGTAAAGATCTTGTCCCAATTTCTTGGTTGCTTGTTTTGTCCTATTGACAGTGTCCTTCACCTTACAGACAATTTTTGATTGCCTTTGCAATTTTGTGAGGTCCCATTTGTCTATTGTTGATCTTAGAGCATAAGCCATTGGTGTTCTGTTCAGGAAAATTTCTCCTGTGTCCATGTATTTGAGGCTTTTCCCCACTTTCTCTTCTATTAGATTCATTGTATCTGGTTTTATGTGGTGGTCCTTGATCTACTTGGACTTGAGCTTTGTACAGGAAGATAAGCGGATTAACAGCTCTTCTTTTTTCTAATTTTCCTCTTATGTGCTTTAGTCTCTCATTTTGTCTATTTAATGAGTTCACCTATCTTTTGTTTCTAAAGTTTACATAATGAGACACTTTTTTTAACTGATTTACACAAACATCTGTTTTTTTTTTTTATTTCAGAAAAGACAAGACAGAAAATAATCAATAATTTTGTCCTGTTATATTCTATCCTAGCTAAAGAGAAAACAATATTTATTTGCTTTTCTAAAAAAAAATACAATTATTTAACCCATGTGCACAGAAATATTGAATATAATAGCTCTAAACTGTCTCCTAATCAGGTGCACTCGGTGTGAGATTGTTTGCATAGTTAGCATTGACTATGAGGTGGCAGGCTGTAGCAGACAGAAGGGTAACCAAGGGAAAATTGTATTTGTCCAACAAGTGTTGATTTGCATTTCCTTGATGTTCTTTTATCTTCTCCCCTATTTACCCCCCGAAGGCTGATAAAACTGTACCCAATACTTTAGTATCCATATTTGGGTTCAGGGTCATCTGTGCAAAGCAGCAGGAACTTGAAAGCATAGCCCTAAGGATTACTTTGAAACCTCACCATAGTGCTGCTGACAACATGAAATTGATTTGAGACAGATTGATGCTTTAGTGATCCATGTTACTCAGCATCTTTTCCCAAGTATCTCTCCTCCTGATCCCCACACACTGTCAATATCATGGCTTTGTTCACCAATGATGCACAGAAGCTCTGTGCATTACCTACCTGCAAGGAATGGTAGAGTAGGGTCCATAAACTTTCTCTCTAAGGACATGCTCAGGAATCATTTTCTAATGTAGATTGTTTTTTAATATTTATTTTTTATGTGTATAAAAGTTTTGCCTGCATGCATGTCTATACAGCTTATGTATGCCTGGTGTCCCAAAAGGACAAAAGTAGCACACAATTGTAAACTCTCTTTGTGAGTGCTGGAAATTGATCAAAGATCTCGAAAGATCAAAGATCAAGATCTCCAAAAACAGCAAGGCCTGAGCATCTCCCCAGCCCCTAATTTAGATTTTGTTTATTCTCCCTTATTTTTCTTTTTAGTTTCAGTGTTGATAAAGCAGTATGAAATCTATACTATCTAACTGGAAATTTTAAATAATTTAATTTTACCAACATATATTGAAAATAATTTTAATTTGATATTATATTTGAGGAAATTCTTGCAGACAAGTATAGAAAAAAACATTACCAGATGCCATAGCTACAGGAATTGGTCAGCAGAGGACATATGACTTCAAGGCCACTAGGGTAAGTAAAAGACAGCAGGACATGACCTCAAAGCTTTAAAGTGGTCAGAAATGAATCTATTGGAATGTCGTAGGAAAAATCCTCCCAGATCCTCTCCCTTTGTAACCAGTGTTACCTAAGGGATATGGTGGTGGTTGCATATATATTGTATTTGGGAGAGAAAGGGCGTCGCATCATCTAAACTGGAGATTACAATTGGTTTTAGAAGAAATTTTGACATATTTTGCAGAAAATAATTTAACATGAACATTTGGAAATATTTCCTTCTTATAACTTTTATGTCACATATTATTTTAATTCCATGGCTCCTTCTCCAAGTACCTTTTTACTTGATAATGTGTTGAACCTTGTGATGAAGCTGTCTTCAATTGTCTTTGTTGGAGAAAGTCTGAATAAAAAGTATACTTTTTCTCCCAAGCTGAACATTATGGGGGCCCTTCATTTACACTTCATTTTCAATCAAGGTTGTAAAGGAAACAATACAAAGCCATGAAAGACATGTTTTCTGTAAATGAGTTTACAAAACATATTGTGCAAGTTTTTAGCATCTACCTGTGCATGGGAGTCTGTGGATCTACAGATAAAAATAACTTCAAAGAGCCTAGCCAATATGGGATACTGAGAAAGAAAAAAGGAACATTGAACAAAAGTCTTTCCACAAGAACCCTCAGAGCTGCCCATTATTAAACCTGGAGACACAAGGACCTAGTCCAAGATTTCTTCAAAAATTAAAGAGGAATGTTTCTGACACATGCTACTTCAGGGATGAAACTTAAGAATGTTCTAATGAAAGGAGCCAGGTGTAAATGTTTCTTATTGCATGATTACATTTGTATAAAATCTCTAGATTAGAAAAAAACCACAGGGAAAGATTAGTGGTCTCGGCGGCAGCGGAGGAAGAAATGGGGCATAGCAGCTTAATGGAGAGCATTTTTCTTTGCAGGATGATGAAGATGTCCTCGACTGAATACTGATGGATACACAACATTGGGAAGATACTGCAAACCACTGAAGTACACACTTGAAAGTGGTTAATATGGATAAATTTGGAGTTCTTAAGTTTTATATCAAGAAAAAAAACCCAAAATTACAAATTACATATATCCAAAGTAAAAAGACATAAATATAGTGGCTACACACAGCATAACTGGAAGGAAAATAACACTCACACATACAAACATTTAAAAAGAAAAAATATCACATGGAGAATGCATCTCTCTCTCTCTATCTATCTATCTCTCTCTGTGTGTCTGCGTGTATAAGAGAGAGAGAGAAAGAGAGAGAGAGAGAGAGAGAGAGAGAGAGAGAGAGAGAGAGAGAGAGAGAGAGAGAGAATATCACACACAGACACACAGAAAGAAAGAAGCAGAGTAATAGCCAATACACAGACATAAAGATTTAGGTGTAAATCTATAGTGGAAGATAACAACATCAATATAACTAAAAAACTACATAAATAGAAAGAATTGACATATCTCTAAAACAGATTTAAGCTATAAACAGAAATTTATTAAACTGAAGTGATGGCACAATATACAATATAATATTTCAGTCATTAAATCCACTTAATTCTAGAATGAAAGGATATACGAATGTCTGTATTTGGAATTTTGGCTCTGTGGGACCATTGTAAAACTTCAGAGATATTTATCTTTAATGTCCATGATGTCGCCTTATGAGTGACTCACCAGTACATCCAAACTGCTTGAAAAAGAGTGACATTTCCTTAGGAATAATTTAAATAGTGTTCTCTATATAATGCTTGGCCTTGCTTTTTATATAGCAGTTAGTGGCTTTATTATTTCAATTGATCACATTTTCCTAATAAAAGGATGTTATAATGCTGCCATGCTTTGTAAGCTGCTATTAATTTTAATAAGAATTTAATAAGTGTGAAAACTTTGGGGAATTTGAAATGAAAGTTTCCAGATGTTCAGTGTAAGGACAACGTGGTTTATGCAGAATTGAAAACTGTGGTGGTTTTCTTAGATTTAAAAAGCAGCTGAGCATCCTTCCTGCTGATACCTGCTTTGTGAGTATGGTTTCTATGTGGACACCCTCTGGTTTTTGTTTCAAACTGCACATATTTTTATTTTTTTATGGTGGAAAATTTGCATTTTTCAGACCATACGTTGTCATATCACCCCTGTGTGTTGTAAGAAAGTTTAAGTTTAATGTATCGGCCCAGAAGAAAAAAATAACTGCTCCCTGTAGCAGTTTGACTCCATCTTTTCTTTCCAAGGTTATGCACTTTACTGCATTCATGAAAGAAGACTTCCAGCAAAGTGTCTCCTGATTATGAATGAGGACCTCTTATTGTTCACAGGAGTGCTGGATGCCACCTCTTTTCAGCTTCACTTCTTTTATTATCCTCTTTTATCTTGCTCACTTTCATCTTGTGCTTTCTCTTTGCCTTATAAAATGAGTAAGCTGCAAGCAAGGAGGGGGAAAGGCCATGACTCAGATGGTGGCCAATGGAAGCTTCTAGAGCGTTTCAGTCCTTTGATGGGGGC
This sequence comes from Mastomys coucha, assembly GCF_008632895.1. Taxonomy (NCBI): domain Eukaryota; kingdom Metazoa; phylum Chordata; class Mammalia; order Rodentia; family Muridae; genus Mastomys; species Mastomys coucha. The sequence goes on along the minus strand of NW_022196905.1, from coordinate 78,144,808 downwards.
TGCAAGGTAAAATACAAAGGTGCTGCGATGTCTGTGGAAGAGATAAAAGCATATTTAAGGCTAATAAATATGTCCAATTAAAGACAATTAAAATTAATGCCCGGGATCTTGTCATATTTGCTGAGTTGTGGGATAAACATCAACAATGGGAAATCAGAAGCAGCTCAACAGATCTTACATGTTTTAATGATATAAGAAAATGACTTGCTTTGGTTAATCTATTTTAATTCAAAAGGCCGTGTTAGCCATGAAATTACTGTCGTGGAAATGTTTATTGAGTAAGTGGAAAGGAAATTGGTTTCTCATTGGCTTCTAAAGAAAATCAATTCCCTCTTAATAGTGAGGTGTGTAAAGCAGTTGTAGTGGCAACCTGATCACCAGCTGCCATATATTGTTGTTCATGCTCTTTGCTTTTCCACTGGGGCTGACATTCTTGATCAACTACTTCTGCCTTCTCCTTCTTTCTTTCTTCAGGACTTTTGATACAAGTTTTCCTTTTGAATTTCTAAGTGTGTTTTCTGATATTTTTAAATTTGATTCTTAAATCTGAGTCTTTAAATCTTGTATGAGTACTGTCTTTTGGTTTGTACGCTCACAGACCAATATGGTTGATTATTAAAAATTCAGACATATATTTAAGGCATTTAACTTCAAAGGATCATTATTATACATAGCTTTACTGGAACACACATATTTATGAACTCTAAAACTCCCTGAAGCTCATGTTTCTTATGAATTGATTTATCTTAGAGATTTCTTAAGGATCTTGATATCATATATATTAAATATGGTCTTTTTATGATGAAAACATCCTAAATATACAGTTGGCTGTTTGGACTATAAGTTCTGCATTCATGGGATCAATCAAGTATGAAAAAATATTCCAACAAAAATAATTTCTCTGTTATATGTGCACAACCTTTTATCTATAATCATTCTCTAAACAATTTAGTGTAGCAGGCATTACCACAGCAAGCAATTGGATTGTATCATACATTATAAATAATGCAGACATAATTTAAACATAATTGTACAGGAAAATGTACACTGGTTAAATGGAAATATTATTCTATTTTATTTTAAAGGATTTAAGGTTCCTCATATTTTAGAGTTTGAGAGGGGCACTCAGCCCAATCTCCCGAGAATACTAAGGGATGACTATATTAAACTTCAATTTCTGCTTGCCTAGAATAACTTAAATTTTCATTTTTCTTTTATCTTTTGCATCTGTGTTACCTCTTTTGTTATTGTTGTTCTTATTCTTCTCTGTTTTGTTTTCATTTTGTTTTCTTGAGACAGGGTTTCTCTGTCTAGCTGTCTTGGAACTCACTTTGTAGACAAGGCAGGACTCAAACCTAGAGATCTACTGCTGCATCTGACAAGTGCTAGGATTTAAGCTGTGCCCACCACTGTCCTGTGCCTGGAGTTTTTTTTTTTAAACTTCATTTTCTTGCTATGTTGTACATTTGAATCAAAACTTATTGCTAAACTAGTGTAACACTCATCTGATGTTTAAAATATTCAAGTGAGTTTACATAACTGAGACTCTATGAGACTCTGTGTGGCTAAAAGGCATGTGAATTCATAATCTACATGCACACGCATACATATACTCATATACACACAAACATATACATACACACACATACATATACTCACGTATACACTTACATACACACACATAGACACACACACACACACACTCATACACACACTACCATATTTCCTTGCCACTCCTCCACCTAAACCCATAGATTCAATCTTTATGACATATCTTTACGGTATCTCAGTTTTTCAAGGATGGTTCACGGGTTTTTTTCCTCTTTAACAGACTTCATTAGGCTTCTACTTTTCATTGTTTAAGATCAAGATCATGCTTGCCTTTTGTTATTTTTTTCTAGCCTTTCCCATTCCCAAAAGATTATTAAAATAGCATAGTAATTTTGATATATAAACTTCTTTACATCTCATTCTATATCATTTATGAGTCTCATAAACTTCTTAATTTTGCCACATTAATTAGGATAAACTGCTTGTCATGGTGAACACACTTGTAAATCTAGAAACTGGGGGATGGAGGCAGGAAAATCATGACTTTGAGGCCAGATGGATTACATAGTATCCTGTCAATCTCCCCACAACAACGATAGTAATACTAGTTTCACTGGAGAGTTTGGATAACAGAGTGACAAAGCCAGAGAGCATTATGAATAAGAACTCTAGGGGCTGCGATTTCAGACAAAAGATCAGATCTTAAGATCAAGGTGAGATTTGACACTTGTTTAAATTAGAATGTTTGTGGGAATGATGGAAAGAACATTGATGATTGGATTCTATGAAAGACTGGTGTTTTGAGGTGTGAAAGGAAAGGATAACATAGGAGATTTTGATATGTTCAAGTGGATAGAGCAGTCACTAACAAAAGCAGGAAGACTGACCACTCAGTGTATCTGAGCATATATGGTAATCAGGAATTGAGTCTTGATATGCTGATTTTCAGCTATCATTCTGTTGTTCCAGGAAGCATGAACCCCCAAAGTCTAAGCAGGAGCCAACTCCAAAATAATCACATAAGGGACTTTATTTACAAGCTCAAGCTTGGGCCACACCGAGGTCTCTGATGCAGCAGAACTGGAAGGAGAAGGCCCAAGTTCAATTTCAAGGAGGTATTTATAGAGGCAAGAAGGTGTTATCTAGCCTGGTACACATTCGATTGAGGGGCCATTATGGCTTTTAATACCACTGGCTGGTGCTGAGAGCCAAACCATAAACTTAACTTTTGTTTCTCTCTGGGTGGTTGTTAGAAAGTGAGGTGTCAGGGCCAGGCTTGTAACCTGGAGATGCAGAGTTGTTGGGGAGTAACATGGAAACTGGTGTTATACCCATGTCTTGTTGGAGGGGTTAGCCTGGAAACTGGTGCTAGGTAACAGCCCATTAGTTAAGAGTTCAACCTTAGGTCAGCTTTTCTAAAATGGAGTCTGAACCCAAGATGTAGTCTGTCAATTCAAGATCCAAGTGGAAAGATTGAAGTAGAAGCTAAATATATTAGTTGAAAATTGAAGGGAGAGAAATAAAACCTGATACATTTGGGATTAGTATACTAAAGGTACTTAAACCACAAGGTAAGAAAATATCTAGGAATATGTGTAAGTGAAGAAGAAAGGCTCAAGGATCAGAGGGCAGTAATGAGGGACACAGAGATGAGGAACACCCAAAAGGACAGAAGGGATGAGGTGGACAATGATATGGGTGACAGAGAGAGACCTTACAGTCAAAAGTCACATATGTCAAATGTATTAATCTATCATGAGAACTAACTCAATCACAATTTTAAATGAAACCTTACACTAATTCACTCACTCACTCACTCATCCATCCATCCATGCACCATCCATCCATCCATCCATCCATCCATCCATCCATCCATCCATCCATTCATATTTTATTGCAAGAATATACCTGAGAAACTTAATATGGGAATTCTAAATAAAATGTGGGGAAAAAAAGCAAAAAATACATGAAGAACCACTAGTTAATCTAAAAATACATGAGTATTGATGCCAGTTCCTGAACTTTTAGAGAAATCTTTGTCAAAGGATGACACACATGGAAATCATGTCTATCCCTGTTATATGTGGGAAGATTTAACCAGCACATTTTCTGCAGTGAGAAGAAAGCTATTACTTCAAACCCTTAGGATGTAGTTTATCTCTGAAGCTTTAGTGAGATTTCCTTCAAAACAATTAATTGGTGAGGAAAAGAAGTCAGAGGAAGTTATGTCTGACATGACTACATAGTAGAGTGGATTTGAGTAGCATCCGATGTTCACTGGCACTGTATGAACATGCATACATAATGACATTTTCAAAAGGTTAATGCATGGATTATGTAAGCATGGCTTACTTTAAAGCTGTGCAAACTCTGAGAGACCTAAAAGGAAGCCAGCCTCCCTCCCCTAATATAAAATCTAAAGGATCAAACATAAACTGTTGAAATACAAGAAAATATATTTAAAATTCTAAACAATGGTCAGTAGAATTCCTTAAAAAATCATACTAAGTGCTGAATCTATTATTCTTAATCGAGTTGAAGCTTAAAATAAGCAAATATTTAAAAACAGGCAACATATTTAAATAGTTCTAAAATCAAATGCAAAAAAAGAAGGATTGTTTCAACTCTCTCCTCTGGTCTTCCTTTAGCTCTAGAAGCAACCAAAAGTATTAACAAAAAATGTGCTTTATTGAGACCCACAACTACATAGTATGCAGACAAAAAGAGTTCTCAGCCCTAAATGGGATGTATATGTTAAACCCCTCTATTCCAGGCTCAGGAATCTAGAGGGAAGAGAAAGTGGAACAATTGTAAGAGACAGATATGGTCTACGACTACAAGGAAAGGATTTTCCAGGAGCAAGAGGGCTGATGGACATATGAACTACAGATGCTGTAACAGGTTCCGGTCTCTGTAACATTTAAAAAAGACAAAATTCTAGCATGGAGAATGAAAAATGGGCACAAAGTCCCACCCCTAAGCAAAAAGCTACGTGTAGTTGATATCTGCCAAAAGGGGTAAATTTAGTTTGCTCCAATGGAGTGATACTGGGTATATCAGGCACACTGCAGGGCAGGCCCCATACTCAGGAGTAATTGACCAATATATAACAGACCATGATTTTAATGTGTTGTTCTGTTGTTGTTGTTACTGCTGTTGTTATAGTTTGTTGTTGTTTTTTCTTTTGGTTTTAGTTTTGTTGTTCAGAGAGAGAAAGAAGTGTGACATTAAGTGGGTAAGGAGAGGTGTGAAGGATTCTGAAGAACTTGGGAAAGAAAAAATTATATATATATATATTATAATTCAAATTATACTTTGAATAAAAGAATAATAATAAATGTAATAGAACATATATTTTGAATAATAGAATAATAATAAATGTAATAGAACATATATTTTAAAGTAATGTTATTTGTTGAAGGTTAGGGTTAGTATTTTAAATTAATGCTATTTGCTGGGGGGTTTCTTATGCAAGATAGAATACTGGATCCTAATATTTTCCTTGAAAAAGTTTAAAAATATTTACTCCTGGTTTGTAGATGACTCTAAGTCCTGTGCTGATATTACATAAAGCAGAGAACTGCAGGGGTGGTACACCATGTTGTTGTGAATGTAAAGGGCAGAAGTGAATATCTATGGCCACTGCTAAATGCCTAGTCTGTTAAAAGCCGAGATCAACACTCAGTGCTCAATATGGCCACATTTTCTGTGGTAGCTGGCCAACCAACTCGAGCAGATCAGTAATGTTGAATTGCTTCCCTTCTGGAAAGAGTCAGAGTTTCTTCTCTGTGAAATAGATATCTCGCAGATATAAATTTGCCTCTATTTTTCTCAGTTTTTTTCAAAACCAACATATGTGGTTCTAAAAATCACTTTATCACTGTGAAGGCACCTCCACATAAGCTTTTGACCCTCTTTACAGTCCTGTTTGGGATGGGTCAAATTTTGTGGAATTCATTGATTTTATTAATATTTTCTCTATCATTTTGAGACATCTAGTTTGATAGGTGACAGAATGGCATTTTGGATATTCAGTTTAAATACTCATTTGGGCACCATCTTTTAGGCTGAGATAGTGGCCAAAAGAAGTAATATAGACAATAAATAAGTATATAATAGTATTTTTTCAATAGCACTTACAGGCATGAAAATGAAAACATAATAAAGGAGAGAAACTGTGTACATGAATATGAGTATGTATGTTCATGTATATGCATGTGTGTGTTTTTACACACATGTAAGTGGATTCTCATACAGAACAACCTCAGTTGCTGTTCCTCAGCCACTGGTCACCTGTTTTTAGTCTCTTAATTTTTAATAATTCTTACTTTAATAATTATGTAATGATAGAATAACTAATGTTATTAGTTACTTAATATCATTAGTTATTTACATCTCAGGGGTAAAATTTGAGTCACTCCACTTATCAAGGTGCCTGCTATGAGGGATTTATATATGATATTGGTAGTAAAGACTGTGAAGGACAGCACCTATAAGACACTTTATTTCATAAATAAAGATTGTTACAATCATATGATTCCATTATTTTGGTTAAACCCATTATTGCATATTTTATCATTTTTTCCTTCTCCCATTATTATATGTGATCTAAAAATGTTATAATTATAGCTAAATTCATCTTGGTATTTAAACTTAGGATACTTAAGAGGAGTGTGGCAGCTAAAAGAGAAGTAATATCACGGGAAGATTTGACTATTATTATTGTTGTTGTTGTTATTCTTATTATTGATTATTATTGTGAGGAGAGGGCTAGATTTTTGGCCATATGAGAAACATTGGTTTGATGTTTACTAGAGCACATGATTTTGATATTGCTTAACTGGGAAGTTTCATGTGGCTAAAAGGTATATGGCATCCAATTAATGAGAGAAGGGTTGCAGTAATTTTATTGTGTGTCCACTTAGCAATATGGAGCTAATTTCCCAGAATCACTTTCACTGTGTGGTCTAATGTTAGTATTATCAATAAGAGAAATTTGTTTGACGTTAGGATGTGAAGGAGAAGCAGTTGTCAGGCTACACACAGAAGGTTGCTGCGGTACTGTATAGTTTGCACTCCTTGCACAGAAGTGTAGATATCCAGGGTCACCTCCAAGTTTTGCTCCATCTTCTTGTCTCCCTCTTAAAAATCATGGGTTCACAGTTCATTGTCCAGCAGACCTTCAGGAAAATTGAGTAACTGGAGTTAGAAACTAGAGGATTGGATGAGGTATGAGACCAAAGCTGCTTGCTGTGAAAGACAGATGTGGGTTCATGTATCCCTGCGGATTTAATCTCATCTTCATGAATTCCACCTTGCCCTTTCTGTCTCTCTGTTCATATAAATCTTCCCTTCCTGATTGCTGGCATAGTTTAGAAGTAAAAGGTGACTTGGAGGCAAAGAAATCTTGTAATAAAATCTTTTATTACATGTAGAAGACCTGTTGCTTTGATGGAATATAACTGATAAATAGTTTACTCATATGTATGTGTATATGTGTAAAATTAACCGTAATACAATGTGCAAACAGATCTAACACATTTTACCATATAGAGCATTCTTTCATTTTTATCTCTCTTTATCTACACATTTAAATTTCTGTTAGTTTCTTCAGATACATGTGCATATCATATATATTCAGACACGTACATATATTTGTGACTACTACATATATACACATACACATATAAAAGAAAGATAAATACATTAAAATGGAGGTGATCTTTCATTCTCTAAAGTTTCTGAGGACCTTAAGAAAGAATGGAATTTATGCTGACATGATAATGAGATTAAAAGAGACACACAAAAGGTGCAATCTATTTCTTGTTTAATGACTGACACTGCCAGGAATTAGGACAAAGACAAAGATGAGACAGTTGTACTTTTTATCTTTTGGGACTCATAGTATAGCCAGTGATTCATATTACCACTGTGATGCATTTCATCTAGTGAAGGACTCTGAATATGGCACACATGTTCCTCTGATTATAACTGAGTGATCCTTAGGTAACCAGATGAATGTTAAATTTTAAAATGGTCTCCAAATATTGTGATGTTTCTCAAGATAACATTAGCCATGCGCAAGGTAGGAGTCTCTGGGCATTTGGTGCCTTACCCTTGGTTCCCATTCTCCCTCCCTCTGCCAGCTGCTCTCTGCTGGCTGCCTGGACTCCTGACACAGCTGTTGCTTAGGCCACCAGTGATCTATCTGCCAGATCTCATCTGTACTTATTGGTCCTGATTTTATTCCCCAATACTTTGTAGCTTGACATTTATAGTCATTCCTGTCTTAACATCCCTTCAGCTTCCAACATTACTCCTGTTTTCCCCTCATTTCTCTACTTCCTCTATTATTTTTTGCATTTAAATTTGTTAGGGACACCAGCAAATATTGGAAATGATCCTAAAGTCAGTATATCTTCTAGTTATCATTCTGTACATCTAGTTGGAAGGGGAGCCCTAAGCTAATAATCTGTTGAATTCCTTTGTGCTTTGTTCCCTCTGATTCAACTTGACTGTTGCTGCCATATTTATTCTATAAGTCTAAGGTTTTTCCATGATGAGACTCTTCTCTGACACCTTCCTACTCTATTGTCTTTCTCTAGTTCTTCTTTGTGCCTACCAGACATATGTCTCTCAAGTGAAAATGTGATAACTCTTCTCCCGGCTTGCCTAAGATGTGAAGAAAAGTTCAACTTCTCAGCAGCACAGGAAGTCCAGTATGCTCTGATATCTGGCTTCTCTCTCAAGGTTCAGATTCTTTTAATTCTCCTACTTCTCTTGCAACATCAAATGACTCAAACTTTCTCTTACAGTATCTGCAGCCATTTTATCCCCTTAAAAAAAGTCTTCTGTCTTCAGCTACTCGCCTAAGAACTGTCCATGCTTTGACAGTAGCTTTAATGTCTTTATCAGTTCAATCTTTTATTCAGTCTTATCTGACTCACCACCTAAGATGTGCACATCTGTTATCTTTCTTCTTTCCTAGGTATTAATACTTTCACCCCTATGGCTTTCCTTCCCATTATTTATGTCTATGCACCAAATAGCACTGTGTATTTACTGTCACACATTGAAATTTAGTTCAAGTTATATTCTCTATAGTTAACATTATATGCATATGTTCAATGGCAATGAGCTTTATCATAACTAATTCATTGTTCATTCGTCTCTCTCATTAAACTTTGAGCCTGTGATATGAGAAAATATGCATTTGTACAGTATATGTGTTTTCATATGCATGTAATCATATAGGTCTCTGTGAATTCTGTTACTTTATAGCTTACTGATGCATTTTTCCTAGATAGCAATGATTTAAAATCAGAAAAGCTAATGAGATGACTTATTATATTTCTGAGTCAGATCTAAAAAAGAAAATAAAAATGAGTTATGATTGCTCAGAACATTTCATAAGGATCTGGGATTTTAGAATTAGGAGAGAATGTTTTATAAATGCTAAAGCATTTTTTTGTTTTGTTGTAGTTTATTTCCCACAAAAGGAATGTTGATCCAGGTAGCTTTAAAGATATGTTTGTGGGATGTGTACATGGCAGTTGGGCTCCAGGGATGAGCGGAGCCTTTTCATCAGTCTCCCTGCACACCCTCGTCTTGTCTTTCTCTGTTTCTTGTGCTGACACTCACGTCTTCAGGTTTCTTTTATGGATACTGTCATTTTCAGTACTGAGAATTGAGTTATCTCTGTTTTGGGGGACAGTGTACCAGGAGGAGAGTTCACAGCACAGTCTAGTCATAGAGAGGATTGTCAGAGAGCACCTATATCTAGCAGGGGTTTTTCACATCTCTTCCTTGAGGTCATGTCTAGTATACTTTGAATGTCTACTTAATTTTGTTCTCAAATCTATGTTTTTGCCTATGTCCACATACAATTTGTACACATTTTTCTATGGTTTAAAGACATTGCTTCTTAGATAGGCTTTTGTTTTTGTTTTTGTTTTTTATTTTATATAAAGTGTTCATAGTCTTATGGTCCTTCTCTCTCTATTTCTTTAGTTTCAATCATGAAATGTTATTAATTCTATTTTCAATTTTACATTCTAAGAAGTTGGCCATGTAGTAGACCTACTCCTTTCATTGAAGGTTGTCTCATTGATCATTTGGTCAGACTATAATCATCTACTCGTTCCGGGTCTGACTTTCTAGAACAATGTAAGAGGATACTAACAATAATCTTGGATATCAAGACACTGACCTACTGCCAGCATGATTGAAATACATATTCCTGTTTAATAAGTGTGATGATATCAGAATCCGCAAACACAAGTAAATTAAAACAAATATTCATCAATTAATCAATAAATTAACACGGCAATCTAACATATTACTCATTGAGGTAAAATTAACGAAGATTGTCATTAGTTTATACTGCTGTGTGTCTTAGGAATCTCTCTAGCATTTACACATTTTCATTTATTTCCAGCACTGTCAGGGAAATTAACATAAATTGTTTCCAAAACTTTCTGGGTAATGACATTTGTTGCTATGTGGTTTGCAACAGCAAAAAATATTGAAGAGACTGTGGCTTTAAACTATTGGAAACCATTAGTGGAAATTCTGTCTCTATTTTGTTCTGTTTTTAAGTGTTTGGTGCTCAGAACATAGGAAATCATCAGAGGATTCTTGTTGAATGAGTATATGTTGGCTTTTGTTGTGGACGATTGGACAGTCATTAAAGATAATGCATACCATGGTGTTTGGCATCATAGACAAGAAAAACGTGTATTATTAAATGATAAAGCACCAGCTTTGCCTCTGTGTGGGTCATGCTCTCTGAGAAAAGACACAATAAAATTTCAAGTGTTTTTATCCTGTGAGATCGAATAACAGGTGCTATTTCTCATTATGTTTCTTTTTGGCCTTTTAAAATTTTTTTTCTTAAAATTACATTTATTACCTTAGCTCCCAATGTTTAGTGTGTCTTTATCATATTTTCTCTGATGTTTGCTGACTTGTATTCAGAGAAAGTACAAAGTAAAAGGAAGTACTCTACATTGAATTCCACCGTGTATTAGGTATAATTTAAGATATTTATATATATTAACATAGAATCTTCTCAGTTTTATACAGTAGGAGATGTCCCACACATTGAGTTACTTATGTAGGATAACACAATTAATTACACAGCAGGGATTTGACTGACATTCATTACAATGCAGGAGTACATTTCCTGAAACCCTAATCTGCAATGGCATTCTGACTAACTTTGCTTGATTATGCCCTTCAGTGAAACTATATATTCATTTGACAATGACATGGATTACCTGTTTAAATTCAAACTGCCTTGCACAATTTTCAGTTTGTGTTCTTAACTAGCTAAAGAGGTTGTTTGAGACTAAGCTATAGATTATGTTCCTGGTGTTAGTATTTCAGTGTACGGCATGCCTCTAAGTAAGTTCTATTTACAATTACTGCTTTTTTAAAGGAAACTCTTCTGAACCCAGACACTACTTATCAGTCACATCAGTCACACATGATTGTATGTACTTACACAGATGTGTGCACTCACACACATGTGCATGCACACATAGACACACACACACACACACACACACACACACACATACACACATACACACAATCATATAAATTTATCTCCAGACTCCTGGCAAACGTTATTTTGTTTTATGGTTTCATGAGTTTGAATAGCTCGTACACTTTAAGGAGAGTTGGGTATTTATCTTCTGCCAGCAGACTTTTTCACTTTGAATGATAATTTCATGTTATCATGTGCATGATATCAGTTTTGTGACTCTTAGATTATTGCCACTTCTTGCCTGTCATTTAAAAAAAAGTCCCAGTAAACTTGGTAATGTGAATACCTTTTTCTGATCTCAATTTATATATATATTTTTGAATAAACTCTCTGATAAGAGATTATGTATTCATTATAGTAACATTTTCTTTCATCTTTCTTTCTCTTCCTTTCTTCCTTCCTTCCTCTCTCTCTCTCTCTCTTTCTTTCTTTCTTTCTTTCTTTCTTTCTTTCTTTCTTTCTTTCTTTCTTTCTTTTCTCTTTCTTTTTGAATATAAAGGTTTCCCTGACATCACCACAAACATTTATCATCATCATTACATTTTTGTTTTTGAATAATGGGCATCTTCATATTATGTGACATAATGGTTCATTTTAACTTTGATTAGTTTTTTTCCTGATCACTAGTAATAGAAGAGCTCTTGGCCTCCTGTATATTTTGGATAAATGTCTTAAGTCCTTTGGTTACTTTTTAGATGAGTGACTTGCTGTCTGGGACCTTATTTGTTCTTTTAGGTTTTAGGAATGAATCACTTACCAAGTTGTGTAGCTTGTGACTCTTTTCTACTATTCTATATTTGTGTTTTCTGTCAGTAATTTCCTTTATTCTACAGCTTTTTAATTTACAGTCCATTGTCCATTTTTGCCTGTATATTTTGCATCATATAAGATGAGTAATTAGGTGATATTATAAAGCTGTTTTTACACCACTGGTTTGTTTATGGTTTGAGGAATTTTACAGGTCATTATCCATTTGAATTACCTATTGTGCACAGGATAAGGTGCCAGATCAATTCATTGCAGTCACCTATTTATTGAGGGGACTGTTTCCTCCCCATTTATTTGAAAACAGTTTAATTATATAGACATGGATTTACCTTCAGGCTCTCTATTCCATCCATTGGGATCTATGTCCACCATTATGTTCACAGCACCCTTATTATTTTATAAACCTGAGTTAAATTTGCTGAGAAAATGCTTCAATATATCTCACATTTCTCCTGGAAGGGGTTGTTTTAAATATATCTCATATTTCTCCTGGAAGGGGTTATTTTAAATGTATCTCATATTTCCCCTGGAAGGGGTTGTTTTAAATGTGTCCTATTACTATTGTATCCCTTCCAGTAATTTTTTAGTTGTAGGCTCAATAGACTTTTGGAAAAAAACACCCTAAAGTTTTGTTTAAATTTTAATATTATATTGAAGAGATGTTGTATTAAAACAATTGCAAAGGGCCAGAGGGATGACTCAGAGGTTAAGAGGGAGCACTGTTCTTTTGGAGATTGGAGGTCAGTTCCTAATACCTGCCTATACTGGTCTCTCTGGTATCTCACAGCCACTTATAACTCCAGCTCCAGAGTGTCTGACATCTCTGGCCTCCACAGGCACTCACATTCACACACACACACACACACACACACACACACACACACACACACACACACCACATGTACATACGCACACTCACTCAGGAGTGCCAAGCACACATACACACATGTACGCAAACACACAATTAAAAACAATTCTTTAAGAAATTACAAAATTTGTTATTGTTTCTTAAGAACCAAATTTATGTCCAAACTTTGTATTATTTATTTTGCTTAATATAGCATCATGTTTTATTAACTTAAATGTCATTACAACAATCTGAAATTTAAAAGTTTTAGAGAATATTGACAGTTTTACTATATTTTTATTATTAAAATGAGTGTTGATGTGTTTATAAAAAGATAAAGAAGTATAAGATATGTTCTATGGGAATGTGGTGAGGTATGGGGGAAGGAGGAGCCTCAGTGGACCCATGCTGAGTCATCCCTTCCCCTTGAGGGACCAGCTACTATAGTATAGTATAGTATAGAGTTTATTCAGGAGAAGGGGAGAGGAGTTAAGAGGGTAGTAGAGGCAGAAAAAGGCAGAGAAAGAGAGAGAGAGAGAGAGAGAGAGAGAGAGAGAGAGAGAGAGAAGAGAAGTAGAGGTCAGCCATGACCACGTGGAGAGGTGGGGAACAGAGTGGGGAGAGAGAGGAAGCAAGGAGCTAGAGGCAAGAGAGAGGAAGGGGCACTCATCCTTTTATAGTGGGTCAGGCTTATCTGGCTGTTACCAGGTATCTGTGGGGTGGAGTTTAGACAGAATGCTCACAAGTATCATTAATATAATTTAGATTGCAAAATTTATGATTTAATAAAAAATTGTCTGAACATTGAAGAAAAGGAAGTAAAAAATTGGACTTTAAGTTAAAAGTTCAAAGTGCTAGATTTGTTATTATTGGTACTTAGAAGATACCAAGGAACTTAAACAGTTCAAAAATGTGGATTTTCAAAGAGCTGTAGTAAGAAAGGAAAGAGAATGCCAGAGAGAAAATTGAACTGCAACAGACTCTGGATTACAGAGTGTTTTGATTTATATTTATCTTGTGTTGTTAGAAAGCAAGATATGTGTATATAAATATGTATATACAAATGTTCCTCTTATAGATTGCCTGTGCATGGTCTAATTTATATATCCCTATGTAAATGTACAATATTGCTCTTACCAATAGGCTCTCCACAGTGTGTTTAAAGAGATTTTAACCCTACACGTATTTATTGACCCATCTTACACAACTCCTTAACTTGAGGCACTGTTAAAGGCTTAGGTCTGCATTTTACTTTTTAGGTTTCAAGTTACTCATTCATACTCTTTTGCAGAAGCCTGAGTGCCAGCCATTGTGTGTCGGAATTGACAGGCAGTTTATTAAGAACCCTAACCACAAGGACATCACTTAATAGAGCCAAGAGAAACTTCTTTTTTGACTTATTCAACAAAATAGAAAGGTGTAGAGAAACCCCAGGAGGCACGTTGAAACTAAATTAAAAGGTATTGCAGAGCTAGGAAGTATGTATGGGTGAAGGCATAGTTGGGAGGAGAGCTCAGCTCTTGGTAGTCCTGTACTTTTTTTCTTTTCATGTACTGCTCTTTCCTAAAAGAATAACCTCAATCAAGTTTTTAAGAAAATGGAGCAGAAGGAAGAGACAGTTTTACAGATCCCATCTTACTATACATAAATTATAAATAAATACCCTTAACATTTTGCTTCCTTGAACCCTGGATCATTTCTTCCCTGTTGATTACTTCTTTTGGTATCTAAAACTTCAATGTGAATTGCAGTCATGGTATCTTCATAACTGTTTCCTTTTGTTCCATGACATGTTGCCTTCTTCATAGTGAAACTGTATTACGTTAAACTTTACATGCCTTGTGACTGTCAAAGTATTTTGCATGTTTGTCTTAGTTAGGGTTTTACTGCTATCAACAGAAACCATGACCAAGACAAGTCTTATAAAGGACAACATCTAATTGGGGCTGGCTTGCAGGTTCAGAGGTTCAGTACAATATCATCAAGGTGGGAACATGGCAGCATCCAGGCAGGGATGATGCAAGCAGAGCTGAGAGTTCCACATCTTCATCTCAAGGCTGCTAATGGAAGACTGACTTCCAGGCTGCTAGGAGTAGAGTCTTAAAGCCCACACTCACAGTGGCACATTTACTCCAACAAGGCCACATCTATTCCAAACTGCCACACCTAATAGTGCCACTCCTTGGGCCAACCATATACAAACCATACAATGCTGCAATTGAGAAACAAAATATATGGTTAATGACTAAACACAGCTAGAATATAGCAGATGCTTATCATCCGGCAGGATAGCTTAAACTCTACACACAGTCCTTATTTATAAGCACACTGCCTGTGAAGGTTACACTGGGTTCCCAACTTGACTGACTGAACTCAGTCACTGAGAATTGCTAAAGCACACTTCAATATATGATGGGTTAGTGAAATAAAGGAGGGGAAGTCCCACCCTGAATGTGTGTGTCATGGTCAAATAGGTTTGGGTTTGGATAAAACAAAAAGGGGTACGAGGAAGTTCATGGATACGTTCCTCTTGACCAGGTGCCACATTTGCTGCTCTTTTGTCCTGTGGTTGGCTGTCAGATTGGGCTTTTCAATGGCATCTTTCCCCAGAGACTCTCCACAGATCCTCTAGGCCTCCAACTCCAAGCTGTAGCTGTGCCATTGGTTCCCCTTGTTGTCCTGTTTCTGACTCCTTGGACTGGGCAGCTCCTGGATTTTCTGGCTCCCCACCATGTGGACAGTCATTTTGTGATCAGACAGCTTCTGATAGTGTCAGAATAATCCCCCTCTTTTATAGTTATGCATATACCCTATTGGTTCTGCTCCTCTGGAAAACTCTAATACACAGGGTGAATAGATGTAAGTGTTTCTCAAGTGAAGAAGTGAGTGTTATTAGGGTACACTAATTTTAGAGTTGCCTTCATAACGAAAACCTCCATAGTACATGGCAAGGTAATCCATCTCCTCCTGGCAGGCAGTTTTATTTTTTATTTATTTATTTTTTTTTTACATAGAACATAAAAGGGATCTTATCTTCACTCTTAGATCTGTATTTACTCAATTGAAAAGTTTTTTTGTAAGAAAACAATTTATATGCTATCTCATTGCTTTGTAATCAACATTTTAAAACCAGACGTAGAATTTATTTCTAGATTAAAAAGTGAACATCTCAATTCCAACAGAAATGTTAAATTATTGAAATTATACCATGGGTGGTGGTTGAGACCCTGGGAGCTCTGAGGGTACTAGTTAGTTCATATTGTTGTTCTTCCTAAGGGGCTGCAAACCCCTCAACTCCATAGGTCCTTTCTCTAACTCCTTCATTGGGGACCATGTACTCAGTTCAATGGATGGCTGTGAGCCTCTACTTCTGTATTAGTCAGGTACTGTCAGAGTATCTCAGGAGACAGCTATATTTAGGCTGGCTTGTCCTTCCTTCAGTCTCTGCTCCATAGTTAATCTCTGCAGCTCCTTCCATGGGTATTTGGTTCCCCCTTTTAAGAAGGAATGAAATGTCCACCTTTTGGTCTTCCTTCTTCTTGAGTTTCTTGTGGTTTGTGGGTTGTTCTTCCTGTATTCCAAACTTCTGGGCTAATAACCACTTATCAGAGAGTGCATACCATGTGTGTTCTTTTGTGATTGGATTGCTTCACTCAGGATGATATTCTCCAGATCCATCCATTTCCCTAAGAATTTCATAAATTCATTGTTTTTAATAGCTGAGTAGTACTCCATTGTGTAGATGTACCACATTTTCTGTATCCACTCCTCTGTTGAGGGACATCTGGGTTGTTTCCATGGTGGGTCTGATTGTTCTGACAGCATGTGTATAGCAGAGGATTGCAAATTCGATCATCAATAGGAGGAGAGGACCTCGGCCCTGTGAAGGTTCTGTGCTCCAGTGTAGGGAAATGCCAGGGCCAATAAGTGGGAGAGGGTGGGGTGGCAGGCATGGGGAGGGGGGGAGGCAACAGGGGTTTGTTCTTGTTGTTTTTGTTTGTTTGTTTGTTTTTTGGAGGGGAAACTGGAAAAGGAGAAATTTACATGTAAATAAAGAAAATATCTAATAAAATATTATATCATGGAATGGATAATATTGAAAATAATTAAATGTTATTTAACATTAAAGGTTAAAGTTGTCGAGCTAGACATATGTGTGTTGTATGTATATTTGAAATACAATCAAGGTGTATGTATACTAAAGATAAATGTTTATATTTTATAAAAGAATATAAAGGGCTGTATGTGTTACAGTCAATAATTCCATTTTGTAGAGTCTTTTTGTTTTTGACATTGTTGTCTCTGTATTTGATATACAACCCTGTCACTTATTGATGAAGGTACACACTGAGAAATTGTTAGGGGATTTCATCATTGTATCCCTGTCATGGAGTGGATTTACACAGATGAGGACAGCCACAGAATCACTAGGTGATTGTAAGGTGGACTCAAGCAAAAACATTTAACTTCGTTTAAGCTTGTTTTCTTTCTCGTACTACTCTCAAATTTCATCTTACATGCAGCTGGTAAGTGATAAGAGACTTCAGTCTGCCTTCCAGTAAATGTGGCCCTTGTAATTAAATTGCTTGGATGATTCCTTTTTGTGTTTTTCTCTCTATAATGCTGATTTAATCATCTTCAGCATATAGTGTCCTGTTGGCAGGTTTCCCACGTGTGCTTGTAAATGGAAGGTTATATGCTAATGGATGCTTGTTGCAGAATGGGGAGCATAGGAATGCATATTTCTTACAGCAGAGCTTGTTGCACAGGTTCACAGAGTACCATTCACACCCAGTTGCTGCACAACTTACCTGATCACATAAACACCACCGGGCTGAACATACGCAATCTTATTTTGTGCATGCTCAGGGTTTTGTGTGCTTTGTTTCCTTTCTTATGCTATCTGTTGTCTTTTATATTCATCAGAGTTGCATCTTACAATTGAGTGGACCCTTGCAATCCATAGGTTTAATATTTGTGGTTTTGATGACTCACAGGAAACTCATAAAGTTCACAGTCTGGGGTGCTTGCATGTTAAGGGTTGTGTTAGCATCCTGTACCCTTGAGGCTGGTGTGAGAGTTGAGGCATGGTACTGTAAGTGAGCCTCCTTAACTGTGCTATGCATCGCCGTAGCTCCGTTTCTCTCAGCTTGTCATCAGGTATGCAGAAACCTTCATTAGAGTTCTTAAGGAGTTATTTAAATGCATCATTACATTCAGCAGATTTATGTGAGAAATTATATGCTGTAGTGACATTTACGTGTGTGGGAGTTTGCAAAGGTCTTTTGACATCTCCCCGGTGAATGCTACAAATCCATGGCATATGCTGTACTAACAGACTGCAGTTTGGCCTCTCTATATTAGGGATTATCTCAAAAGGTACTGGTTTTATAATGAGGCTCCTGGAAGTGCAGAATCTGGCAAACTCATTGATAATTATTTTCCTTCATAAGGCTAAAATAGAAATCACATTGTTGGTGCAATTAGATAGCATTCAGGCATTTCTCTTCCAAATCCAAACAGAGTTTTGTAAGTTGAAATGCTTGAAACTAAAGCATCAAAAACTTTTGCTATTTGTAACTCTACTAGAATCTTTTTGTGCAATGAACAAATACATTATAAAAAGGAAAACCTATATGAGAATACACTTAGTGGCTTTGTGCAAGGCATGATGCTTCATAACTGTCATATAGCTCAGTAATACCTTTTTCTACCTTAGAAATAATCACTTTAATATTATTATGGCAAAAACATAAGATCTATTTAACTAACACAATTTTAAGCATACAAGACAGTATTGTTAAATCTAGGCCAGTGATTCTCAACCTTTCTAATGCTGTGACCCTTTAATACAGTTGTTCATGTTGTGGTGACCCCCAACCATAAAATTATTTCATTACTGCTTCATAACTGCAAGGTTTCTACCATTATAAATAATTATGCAAATATTTTATATTCATGATACAGGATATTCAACCCTCAAAGGGGTCATGACCCACAAGTTAAGAACCAGTACTCTAGGCACAATGCTTAGCGTAGGGAGATTACTAGTATTAATTTGAATAACTACAACTTGGTACAATTATATAGCAATGGGTACAAAGACCCATTTCTTTTTTTTTTTTTTAATTTTCTTTAGATATTTTCT
>NW_022196905.1:78086512-78121279 GCF_008632895.1 Mastomys coucha | reverse complement strand
TTGTCCTGTCCCTGCTGCCCTGCAAGTCCCCTGTGACTCTTGGGGCCTGTTCCTCCAAGGTGGCTGTTTTGATCTCAGAAACTCACCCAAGATAGAATGGCGGATCCCGCCCGGGTCTCTGGCTTAAGGTGCTCTCTGGAGTTAGGCCCTCCACTTGCAGGGAACGGGTAGAGGAGGATGCTGAACCTCCTCTGTCACTCGGAAGCTGAGAGGGTCGTGTCCCTGCCGCCCTGCGGCTCCCCTGGGAGTCGTGGGGCTTGTGGCTCCAGTCTGGCTGCTCAGGTCTCAGAAACTCACCCGAGAGAAAATGGCGGATCCTGCCTGGGTCTCTGGCTTAAGGTGCCTCCGGGCTGGCTGCTCCAGTCTCAGAACCTCACCCGAGAGAAAATGGTGGATGCCGCCTGGGTCTCTGGCTTAAGGCACTCTCTGGAGGTAGGCCCTCCACTTGCAGGGAAGGGGTACAGGAGGACGTTGAACCTCCTCTGTCACTTGGAAGCTGAGAGGATCACGTCCCTGCTGCCCTGAGGCTCCCCTGGGAGTCGTGGAGCTTGTGTCTCAAAGACGCATTTCGTAAGTGAACTTTAGAGAATGAAGAAAATGGAATCTGCAGATGTTTGGGAGACATTTATATAAAGTAAATAAATTCTTGATATATGCTTTTTATTATTTAAGCTATATTTTATTGTGACTTTATTGCAAAGTTTAGAGTCAAATTACTGGTTATAATTATAATTTTTTCAGTCTATTTATACCATAATTTCTACATAGTCTTACTTCTTAGCATTTAAAGGTAACAAAAAAAGGTAATATGACATATTCAGTAAGACTTGTTTACTTCCCTTCATTCCTTGATTCTGAATGTTATCAAATAATTTGTTTGGCCAATAAGTGTTGATATATTTGACACAAGCTAAATCCATTAGTGTGATAAGATATGCTCTCTTTGCCTTTTTGCTAGAAGAAAAAATAAACACTCCCACTCTTCTGGTTCTAGAAAGACAATTATACTGAATAGAAGTGATTTCACATATAGAACACAGGAGGTCCAAGACCACTCCAGGTATTAGGACTAACACAGGCAACATTAGCAGGGCTTTTTTATAAACACTATGCTACTACCCTCAGCCTGCTAAATAGTCCTGAGAATAAAACATTACTTTAAACTACTGTATTTAGAGTATGGTAACACAATAACTTTGTAATATTAGCTAATAAACACATATGCTATTAACAAGAAGTAGGGAATATATAACCATTCCTTTATAATACTTGTGAAGGACACACTTATGCATCTTCTATTGCCTGTATTGAATGGAAATGAAACAAGTATGTTGGTTGTAAGTCTGTGAAGTAACTCAGTTAACTGGGAACCTAAGCATGTTGCCTTCATCAAACAGGACTCATGGGGTCTGGGGGACACTTTCCCATCTTCTATATGCACACTGAGAGGAGGTCACATGAGGATTCAATCCGGAAAGAGTGGCCTTGTCAGAGGCATTCTGACTGTGCCTTCATTTTGCAATTGATGGCTACAGAATTTAGAAAATTATTTTCTATTCTTTGCAGAACCAAACATGCAACATTTTGTTATTGAAGTGTCATAAAACAAATATATGTTTTTAAAAATTCAACTCTAATAATTTAGCCCAAGCAATGCCCCACACATGAATTTCTGATAAACAATTCACTTTGCTGGTGGTGAAGTAAAATCCCTGTAATGTGATATATGCTTAGGAAGAAGTAAAGGGATGTAACTAGAGATTTAAAAAAAGATATTTCACTTTGGTTTCTCCTCAAAAAAGCCCAGTATTTCTGATTGAAGACAAAGGATAGTAAGGTACTAAGATTCCAAATTCCTTGAATATCACTCACCAACAATATGTGCAATATTTGTTTGGTATCTAACTTATATCAAATATGAGATATTTTTCTAAACATAGGCTAGAGATTAGGCATGAGCAAAGAATAATTACAAAGATACATAAACCACTGGTATTCATAAATGATTATCACTGTTCACATTTGATTCAGTCTATTACTATTTACTACCAAAAATTCTTTACCAGAGTCTTTCATCACATCATTTGAAGATAATAAAAGGTTGTATGTGGCAGAATAAAGTAATCAGAATATTTACAGTCCCCACAAACTTGACAATGCGTGTAACCATAAATGCATACATGGTACATAGACATAAACACACACACACACACACACACACACACAGAGAGAGAGAGAGAGAGAGAGAGAGAGAGAGAGAGAGAGAGAGAGAGAGAAGGTGAAGGCAGGGAGAGAGGTAGGGAGTAAGGGAGGGAGGGCAGAAACAGTTATGTTTCACTTACCACATTCTTCCTAAATAAACAGTATGTTTAAGTCTCTGTTCTCATTAGCTACTAGTAGTGACCCTCTCTGTTCAGTCTTCACACAAGAGACATGAGAAGATAGCTCTTCCTAGAAATATATTGTTGGCCTGAGTCCTGAAACTGCTGCTGAAGCTGAGGCTGTGGGTTAGTTAAAAGGAGGCAATGCTGTGAGCCTCTACTTCTGTATTAGTTGGGCACTGTCAGAGCCTCTCAGGAGACAGCTATATCAAGCTGGAGTGCCCTTCCTTCAGTCTCTGTAACTTTTTCCATGGGTATTTTGTTCCCCCTTTTAAGAAGGAATGAAGTGTCCACATTTTGGTCTTCCTTCTTCTTGAGTTTCTGAACTGAGTACAGGGTCCCCAATGAAGGAGTTAGAGAAAAGATTGAAGGAGCTGAAGGGTTTGCAGCCCCTTAGGATGAGCAACAATATTAACTAACTAGTACCCTCAGAGCTCCCAGGGACTAAACCACCAACTAAGGAATATACGTGGTGGGACTGATTGCTCTGGCAGCATGTATATAGTAGAGGATGGCCAAGTAGGTCATCAATGGGAGGAGAGGCCCTTGGACCTGTGAAGGTTCTCTGTCCCAGTGTAGGGGAATACCAGGGCCAGTAAGTGGGAGAGGGTGGGGTGGCAAGCAGGGGGAGGGAACAGGGGTTTTTTCTTGTTGTTGTTTTTTGGGGTTTTATTTGGAAGGGAAACTGGGAAAGGAGAAATCATATGACATGTAAATAAAGAAAATATCTAATAAAAAAAGGAGGCAATGCATAATCGTGAGTTATTTTATTATAGGAAAGGGAAAAGAAGGTGGCCATGACCATGGAGAGAGAGAGAGAAAGGAGAAGAAGGAGAGGAGAAGGGGAGAGAGAGAGAAAGGAGAGGAAGAAAGCAAGAGAGGAAGAAAGGGCAAGAGAGGAAGAGAGGAAGCAAGTGAGGAAGAAGAAAAGAGAGGTAAAGATCAAGAGAGGAAGAAAGGAAACAAGAGAGGACAAAGAGCAAGAGAGAGAGGAGGGGGCAAACCATCCCTTACATTGTGTGAGGTGGGACTATCTGTCTGTGGGGTGGGGCATGCCTGGCTGTGGTCAGAATAATGGGGGTAGGGTCCAGCTAGAATGTTGGGAGCTTGGGGCATTGTCTAGGTGACAAAACACACATCTTCTGCTGGGGTTGTGTATGTGAGAGGTTGTAACTGAAACAGGAGCCAGGGTCCCAGGAGTTATAGCTGAACTCCTAACCTTGCAGGCAGAAACTATTTCCTACTGGGGCTTTGGGGTTACAGACCTATTAGTCGACTGGTCCAGGTTGCCTGAACGGACCACTGCCCTACAACATATGATGCTGATCTTGTGCTTTGTTTTTCTATCTTGGTAAGACAGGGTTCAATTGTGTTAACAAACCAGTGTGCCTATGTTCTTATGGCACCCCAAAGCATCAGTAGCATAAGTCTCCTTCTGTCCATTTTAGACACATTGCATCACCATGCTGAATCATCTAGCTGCAGCTGCTGTTCTTTACTTTTAGAAGACAGCATTGATTTTTCCTTGGGCTTTGTTTTCCTGCAGCACTCTAGCTGCCAGGTGGGTAACTGATATGCCTTCCCTTAACCCATCTTATCTACCCAGTGAGTTGTTTTCTGTCAGCTGCACTTGACTTTGGCTCACTTTTCCTTTGCTTTCTTTTGGGTCCTGTCTTGATATCTAGATTCAGAGCAAACACTGCAATACCTTTGGCCTTTTTAAAAAAATCTCCTGTGATTCTTGTTCTTTTTCAAGATCCTCATCCTTCTTTATAGAGTTTTAAGGTTGATGCAAGAATAAGTCCGATTCGACAAGAGCTCTTTCTTCCAGATGTTCACTTAACACGTCCATCTCTGTTTTTCTTCATCCTTCAGGGTCAGCTTATATGTCATTCCTAGGACAGGCTGCCCCTATTAATCTTAGCTAGGAAATGGTTGTCTTCCCTGCCTTTTAATCTTGCCACCCTGCTGTGTTTTCATTAATGTTCTGTGTTGTAGGGAATCACTTGCTTTGTTTGCTGTTAATTTCACTAATGTGACTTTACCTTGTGACAGTGACGAATAAAGATACCCCCTTCTTGGAGATGAGATGATGTCACTCAGATAAATATTTTCTCATTTCTGACTCTTACACATTGTGCTTTCATTCCTATGATCAAATGTATGATTTTGGACAGAACTTTACTTAGCTTATACAGAAGCAGATACATCTCCAAACTCGAAGCTGCATTAACATCACAGAAGTCTTTCATACTTGCAGCGATGGGGCAGAAGTACCCACCACTATGAATCAGAGCAAGGAGACCCACTCCTGTTTCAACTACACATTACTCCTTTGTTACTGAGAAAATAAACTTCGTTAATTTATTTCTGAAACACCGATCTTTGTGTAATCCCCTAGGTTACCCAACTATTCAGCCACCTGAAAAGATGGTTACTAAAAATATATTCTCGTATCACAAAGGCTCAGAAAATGAGGCCATCTGTCTCCTCTTCATTGAAATTTATAATTTAGTTTAGCATACTGAAGGCTCATAGAAATTCTGGAGTTTTAAAAATTCATAGCAAGAGAAGAAAAATTACTTAAATTCATTTGGCCAAACTACTGTGAGCTCATGTTGTCAGTGAATAAACTGGTTACATGACCACTTCATGCTATGGTTAAAGGGGGAGGTTTTAATTCTATATATGAGAGAGAAAAGAGCTAGAGGCATCTGGAAGATTCCAGAGAGAGAATGAGCATATTGAGTATAGGAGGGTTATGAGCAGAAGAGTATAGGAGGGTTATAGCTGGAATAGCTGGTGGTGGGGAGAATCCTGAGCTGGAAGAAGTTTAGGGTAGGAGAGAGGGTGAGAAGAGCTAGGGGGCTAGCATGGACCCTGAAGTATGTAAAGGGTGCTGTGATACTGAGGGACCCTGGAAGCCAGAATACACTTTGATATGCTCATAGGCACCCAAGACAGCCATTTGTTACCTCTACCAACGATAAGGGAAATGATTCATCTGTGTAGAGGTAAAGCAGTTTCAAAAGTTCCAGAGGAATGCTGGCTTTTACTTCATTGCCAGAAACCCTACTACAGTCCAGGTTGATATTTGGACTGTCTTTTGGAGTTTGGGGAAATGGAGTTTTCTTTGGACAAGACAGTTAGTGACAGAATGTTATACTGGATCTGAAAGTCATTTTTTCTCAGATTATAATCAAATAAACTAGCTGAAACAATTCCAGATTAAAGACTGGCATGTTAAGATACACTCACATAGATTATCCTTCAAAAGTATGATGTGCATTTTGGAGAATACATTTGAGTATGTATGTATGAAACAACACAAACATACTAAGTCCCAGAATTTAGGGATGATGACCAATGTTTCTGGTTCTGGCTGAGCAATGTGCCCTTGGCCTAGCTTCAGGCCACGACAACAACCTTTTTCCCTTGACCTGAACAAAACCCTCTCTTCTTTTTCTTTTCACTATTCAAATTCCAGGCAACTGTGGGGCTTCAATCAATTGGCAGATTGTAAAATATTATTGCCCTAGAGCAAGTCACAGGTTCTTATCATGCTTTTCCCATTAGTGACTGGAGACCAGAAAACCTTTAATGTGGGCATGTGTTCTGTTTGAACCATGTGTGAACATTATTCTTTCCCCTCCACTTACTGTAAGCATTATTCTCTGATAACTAAGACAAATAGAAGAAAGGAAGGAGAGGATAAAGAAAGCAATGAAGGATAAAAGTTAATGTGAAGCACACAGTTCATCATTATGAGGTTTTACAGGACAGAGCTAGAATTCTGGGATCTGATCTCAGCTCTAATCTTAAGTCATTAACAGGAAAAATATTCTAGATTTAGATAAACATATGAAGAATTTAAACAACTATTTATATGATTTATTTTTAAAGTTAACTATGTGTCTTTGAATAAAATAGATTGAATATTTTACAACTAAAAGAGGCAGGGCTAGAAAGGTGGCTTGGTGATTAAGAACACTTTTGCATCAATCATCAATGGGAGGAGAGGTCCTTGATCCTGTGAAGGTTCTGTGCCCCAGTGTAGGGGAATGCCAGGGTCAATAAGTGGGAGAGGGTGGGGTGGCAAGTATGGGGGGGGGAACAAATGGGGGTTTGTTCTTGTTGTTTTTGTTTGTTTGTTTGTTTGTTCCTGGGAGGGGAAACTGGGAAAAGAAAAATCATATGACATGTAAATAAAGAAAATATCTAATAAAAACAAAACAAAACAAACAAACAAACAAAAAAGAACACTTTTTGCCATTGCAGGGACATAGGTTCTGTGTCCAGCATCCACATGGTTATTCTGAACAGTCTTTAACCCCGGGGACAGCAACAAACATTTTTGTGTTCTAGAACTACTACACAAATACCTAGTGCACATACATATATGTATAGCCAAAGACTCACATAAAATAAAAATAAAAATAAAAAATCTTTAAAAGATGGAGAGTTAATACAATTCTTTTCCCAAACAGATTCATGGCAATACTTTTCTGAACTTCAGAAGACCAATGTATTGATATGAGTGTCATGCCACTGACCACATCCTGTGTTAAATGTTTTTGAAAGCATTTACTCTCATTATATATGTAGCACATGACATAGACACAGGGTAGCACACATCTTGAGGTTAGAAATTAAGTCCAATGCAGTGAGTCTATAACTCTTCACACTACTGTAACATCAAAGCTACAAAATACAACTGACTATATTTTCCTAAACTTTTGGGTGTTCAATGCCATCAATTTGTTTTGCCATGATTTTCCAGAATGCAAAGTCAATCTCTCACCAGTTGGAGATATTGATGCTAATAGTCATGATTTTGATATAACTAACTTTAGTTCTCTGGGAGGAAGTGACTGCATGTGCAATTGTTTCTTTATTAGATATTTTCTTTATTTACATTTCAAATGTTATCTCCTTTCCTCATTTCCCTTCCAAAAACCTTCTATCCCATCCTCCCTCCCCCTGTTCACCAACCCACCCACTCCTGCTTCCCTGTCCTGGTATTCTCCTACACTGGGGCATAGAACCTTCACAGGAAAAAGGGCCTCTCCTTCCATTGATTTCTGTCAAGGCCATCCTCTGCTACATATGCAGCTGGTGCCATGGGTCCCTCCATGTTAGTCTTTGGTTGGTGGTTTAGTCCCTGGGAGCTCTTTGGGTACTGCTTGGTTCACATTGTGGTTCCTCCTACGGGGCTGCAAAACCCTTCAGCTCCTGGGGTCCTTTTTCTAGCTCCTCCATTGGAGACCCTGTGCTCAGTCCAATGGTTGGCAGAGAGCATCCAC
Source organism: Mastomys coucha (assembly GCF_008632895.1). Taxonomy (NCBI): domain Eukaryota; kingdom Metazoa; phylum Chordata; class Mammalia; order Rodentia; family Muridae; genus Mastomys; species Mastomys coucha. The sequence goes on along the minus strand of NW_022196905.1, from coordinate 78,113,595 downwards.
CTCTGTATTTGTCAGGCACTGGCAGAGCCTCTCAGGACACAGCTCTATCAGACTCTTGTCAGCAAGCGCATATTGGCATCCACAATAGTGTCTGGGTTTGGTAACTGTGTATGGGATGGATCCTTAGGTGGGGCAGTCTATGGATAGCCTTTCCTTCAGTCTCTGTTCTACACTTTGTGTCTGTATCTTCTCCCATGGGTATTTTGTTCCCCTGTCTAAGAAGGACTGAAGTATCGACACTTTGGTCTTCTTTCTTCTTGAGCTTCATGTAATCTATGAATTGTAACTTGGGTAGTCTGAGTTTCAGGGCTAATATCCACTTATCAGTGAACACACCATGTGTGTTCTTTTGTGATTTGGTTATCTCACTCAGGATGATATTTTGTAGTTCTATCCAGTTGCCTACAAATTTAATGAATTCATTGTTTTTAATAGCTGAGTAGTACTCCATTGTGTAAATGTACCACATTTTCTCTATACATTCCTTTGTTGAGAGACATCTGGGTTGTTTCCAGTTTCTGGCTGTTATAAATAAGGCTGCTATGAACATGGTAGAGCATGTGTCCTTATTACATGTTGGAGCATCTTCTGGGTATATGCCCAGGAGTGGTATATCTGGGTTCCAAGTACCAAAGCAATCATTTCCCACAGTGACTACCCAAGGGTATATATTCCTGTAGGTATAATCTATTAAAATCTTTGATTTTTCTAGGCTAGATAAAGAAGAAAACATTTTGCTTAAACTATGCTGTAACAGAGATGCAGCTTATTTTCCACACATCCATCCATCCATCCATCTGTCAACCAATCAAGTAAACAGCATCTAAAGGATTTAGTTTCCTGTTAGCTTCAAATCTTATCAGAAACAGTAAAATATGTCATATTTAATCATACTGCATATTTATGTCTTCTATTGCATCAGGATTGGAATAGAATGAACAGAACACAAGAAACAGATAGAAGTTCAAAGGCTGATCTACTACTTTCTCTTTCTGTGGCCTTGATCCTAAGCTCAACTTCCCTCCATGACTTGGCTTCACAGTATAACTTCTATGCTCCTTCCCTTTATTTCAAAAGCAAGCAGATCAGTCAATGAGTGAATATCAGTATACACGGGTAAATAAAAATACAAGAAGTAGGTACACTTTTTTACCCCTAATTACTTTCTAAGCAGTAAGTTTAGTATTTTGGATGGACTATCTCGCTCAATTTTTGTTGTACTTGTCTGAGCAAATGGCATGATTATGCATGCTTTGTTGTTGTAGAAACTCAGTTAAGGGAAGCACATTGCTGGCAAATTCTCCAATATCTCCAGGTATCACACTTCTGTTTGAGTATCAAATTAGGCTGTGCGTGAGTGCCATTGTTGCTCATTTCCTCTCTCTGTCTGCCATCAAAGGGCTTTGCCAGTGTCTTGGAGAAGCCTCTCATCCAGTACAATAATACCGTGTAAGGTTCATAAATGCCTTATTTTTTTTCCTAGTCAAGCTTCCCTGTCATCTGTGAAATAGCAGAAAAGAAGGTAATCGGATTCTTTCAAATTTGCCAAGGAACTGCAAACTGACCAGATTAGTTCCTCTATTCATCAAACAAGCAAACATTTTAAATCTTTTCATACCTGCATTGACTGCATCTCTGTATGGTGTAAACTCTTTTCCAGGCATCTTTTAAAACCTGGTTTTTATTCCTAGAAGCTTTGGGGAATGACATGTATATTTCAGAGTTCAGAAGCCTTTGTGTTCCTGGGTGTGGATGCCATGAGTTAAGATTGAACCAGCCTGAAAGAATGGTTTTTGTTTATTTATTTTATAAAATGTTTCCTCCCAGTTTCTTTGTGTTATGTTTTCTGATAATTCTGACAGTTAGCAATTGAACTTTCAAATAATTCGCCTATTTTGCTTGTCTCTATTTTTTTTATACTGTTGTGGCAAAGTTCTCATTAATGTTTTTAAAACTTTAATGGAAAGTGCTTTCTCTGAGCAACTTGTTATTTTTTACAGAACAATAGCTTTTTGTTGCTATTTGTGAATATTGATTATATAAGCACATTTTGAAGTCCCATTTCCTATGTTGCATGCATTTACATTAATTTTTGTCATTTTAAGTTTAATAACATGTGTGTTGAGGCATTTTCTCAGCCTCTGGAACTTCTTGACTGTCTGTCCCTTCTGAGACTGAAATACTGGAGTGTGGTATTTGGACACAATTTACTTTTGTGCTTTCACAGTTGACCTTCATGCTTAGGCATATCTGGTCTTTCATACCTGCATGTCTTCTTTGGGGCTGCACTTTTATTTTCTTTATTAGGTCTGGTCAGTGGAATATTGCTTCAGGAATGCGTAGGAAGAATTTTAATTCGGTGTATGTATTTTTCAGTGACTATTGAATTGTGGTCCTGTACTACATTTAGTGCTGTAGGTCCAAAGCTTAACTTTTTTCACTTTTTAATTTTTACCAAATAGAGTTCATATGTTGTCCTGTGGATGTTTAGGATTGGGAAGAAAGTGTCCTCACATTTTGAAGTGCCCACTGCTTCTATTTTCAAAATTTTTCACATTTCTTGGCATGAATACAATACTTCCTGTCTCCATCCTTCTTCTGGGTTTCAACCTTTTAAGACAGCTTTTTAAAAAGTATCTCTTGTTTTAATAATTAATTACCTTGGATTCAATTAATTATTCAATTAGTTACTTTGTGCTTATGTTCTTTAGTCTATCCAAGACTTATTCTTTCTCCCCTTGATAAGTTCTTCCCGCTGCCACTTTAGTATGATGTAGTATAGAATGATGCATACATTGAACATGCAATATTTACCACACATTCCCTTTCATTTTCTGTAGAAAATTTCTCAAGTTCAGTTATAACAGAATATGTACTAAAGACAGTGTTGACAAATATGATTAATTTGCATGTATTATTGCTTTCTGATTGCCTGCATTATGAAAAATATTAATATAAAGGTGAAGATATTCTGCTACCTTAGATTTTTTTATCAAAAATTATGTACTATTTTATTATTATAGATCTCCCATAACATATCATGAATATGCTCATTACCCTCTCCATTTCTTTCTCCAGTTAATTTGAAGACACTATGTTGCATCAGACATCCCAATCCTCCGGCTCTTACTACCTTCCACCACCTTTTCTGTGTTATTCCTTGAGCTAGAAGTGTAGGGGTTTGTTGTAAATATATTTATTGGGGATGTGCATCCTTGGCCAGTTTTTCTTTGCATTTCAACCAGTTAAAACTTTCTTCAGTGGTCTCCACTTGTTGCAAAAGAGGTATCTTTGATGAGAGGCGAGAGCTACATGAATGTGTTAATTTAAGAGTAACCATCTAGCTTGTGGTTAAAGGTTATACTGATTTCGGAAGTGACAGCAGAAAGTGATGTGAGAACTGTGACCTTAGCAGCAGTATGTAGTTTGGCTAAATTTATAGTGCCAAGCACAAATTCCTCCCGCTTGTGTAGGCTGTAAGTCCAATTAGGTGGCTCAAATTACTCACTAAGATATAAAGGCATCTATTTTACCTTTCAGAACATCTTGCCATTCTGGTCATTGTTGTGGTTTGCAGACATTAGAGCTGGATAGGACAACTGATTGTCTCTCCCTCTTTGTATAGCACCTTTAGATGATATGAGAAATAGTCTTTAAGAGAGGAAGCTTCTTGTCACATTCACATAAACTTCTCCAAGTTCTTTGTCTGAGATGCATATGCTGTTTTCAGCAATAAAGCCTTACCTAGTTTTTTTTTTTTTCCTGGAAGACAAGCAAGGCCAGCAGAAATATTCAGAATTGTTTTGGAAGTCTTCTGGACTCCCTTGACTTGGTCTCATGCCTGGCACTGGGGTTTTTATTAATCTATGGGTTTGTGGGAGCATGGTCAACTCAATATCTATAATTTCAATATCTATCTATCTATCTATCTATCTATCTATCTATCTATCTATCTATCTATCTATCTTCTTCACTACTATCACCACCATCATCATCATCACCTTCATCATCACCTATAGAACTTTTATCTATGCATGTTTTCCTTTCTCTTGCCTTATCCCTTTCGTTCTTTCTTCTTCCCTTCCAGGTAATTCATCTGGCTCATATTCCCCATATTTCCCTTTATTGCAACTGTGTTTTACTATTCCCTCATATCAAGAGCTCTTACCTCCCTCCACTCCTCATTGTGGTTCCTTTTTATTTTCCCTGATATCTGGATTCATTCTGGTTTATAAATTCACATTTATAGATTGGGAACCAGCATCTACAAATAAAGAAAACATCCAGAATTTGTCTTTCTTAGCCTGGGTTTCTGAGGCTCAATATAATAAACAGCTCTCTATATATTCAATATTGAGAGAGCAATGTAGAAACAAAGAAACTTTTTCATTTTCAGTATTGAATGAGGAATAAACATTTTAATTGTCACGGAGTTAGTTGTGTCAATGATATTCATAAGGAAACTAAGTTTTTACACATACACATACTTTCAAACACTCTCACAATCATATATAATATATATACACTTATACACATGTGCCTCTGTATGTGTGTATATATATATATATATATATATATATATTACTTTGCAAACTTGGCCACCTAAAATACAGTCTAATTCACTGTATAAATTATCAAAATCATACCAATGTAGTATAGTTTTGTCTAAAATCTTGTCTTACAACATATACAATTTTAAAAATTCTTTTATTATATATTGTATGTGTATATATGGGCTATTTGTGCAACAGTGCTTGCATGATGTGGTCAAAGGACACATACCAGGGGTTGGTTTTCTCCTTCACTTTGGGGATCCTGGGGACTGAGCCTGGTAATAAATGCATTTACTGATTTGCCCATCATACTGGCCATTGCATCATAAATTTAATGAATTATTTTAATGCAATCAGAGTGATATGAATGGAGCTGTCAAGCACTTTCCATTACAGGTGAGTGTAACTATTATTTTATTTTCTCCATGCCCATAAACCTCAGATAGCACACATGCAATCACGAATCTTCATATAACCATGTAAAAGTAGGTGGTAAATAGTTCCCTCAAGTTCTCATTTTATTGGTTTTACCTGCATCCAAAGTAAATAAATGCTTTTACTTTTTTTGAATTTATTGATTTAAAAAATGTTTCCTAATAAAAATATTTTCTTCTTTTCTCTTTAGAGCAACTAACAAAATCAAATGTGAAAACAGAAAAACTACCAGGTAGAAAAATATTATGTATGTTACCTGGGTACCCACATTTTACCATTTTGTTTTGAGCTCAGTAAAATTTTCTCTCAAAGTTATTGATTTTTCTAGTTAAATACAGGAAGGGTATATATTTATTGGTTCTATATTGATGCAGTCTATTTGGGAGTTGGTACATCTCTTTTAAATGTCAACCTGACTCATGGTAACTTCACCAGCATATGGCATTATAGTTGTGGCATCACAACGAGCTCATGCATAGAAGCAAAAAGTACATTTAGATGGAAAGGGTGGTCAGAGCTGTGTACTCATTACCAACATCATTCAGTGTGGCGATAAATGTCCTTTGTATGGTTCAAGGAAGTCTCAGGCCAAAGCCTTTTGGAAAGTGCTCTTGTTTATTTTTCTCTAAGGCACAAAATCAATGTGCTTTTTCTCCATTTCAGAACTGCTACATTAAAATGTCATGACATATGTGTTTAAAATGTAAAATCCATAAAAAGGAAGAAAAATCCATTTAATGTTGATGGTGTTTTACTCTTACCATTTCTTTCTGGTACAAAAAGTTTTCCTTCTTTTTCATTCACAACCAGGTTTAAAAGTCATTTGTTTACAGATGTCTGTGTAGAATGCTCTGCTTTTTCCTGGGGTGTATCGAGGGTAGGGTGATGATTCCACAGCTAGCTAGACTGTTTACTAAGCTGGAAATTTTACTTTTTATTATTATTTCTTTTAACCTCCTCATAGAGGCTGCTTGAGTTCATGGTTTTGTGATTTGCTTTTTTACCTATTCAGAAGCTTCTGGTAATTTGTATAGAATACTATATAGAGAATACATACATATATACACATGCACACACACACACATGCACATGCACACACATATACAAACACAAACATACACACATGCACACACATATGCACTCATGCATGCATGAGAGCATACACACACACAGAGACACACACACAAAGAGGAGATAGACTGAGAAAGAGAGAGAGAGAGACAGAGAGAGACAGAGACAGAGACAGAGAGGAGGTAGACTAAGAGAGAGAGAGGGAGGGGGAGAGGGAGAGAGAGAGAAAAAGGGAGAGGGAGAGGGAGAGGGAGGGAGAGGGAGAGGGAGAGAGAGAGAGAGAGAGAACCCAGATATAAGCTTCTCAGTTTGGATAATGTTACTTGTCCATGTGTTTTCAAAGTTGTCCATGTGTTTTCAAAGTTGACTATGGGATTTCTATCATATAACCAATCGGTGTGCTCTTTCCTGGGGAAGACTATTTCTTCAACTTTGAGCATTCCTTAGTTACCTGCTGTTCTTTGTGTAGGGTTGAGACCTTGGGCTTTCCCCATGGACTTTGGCATACTATTGTTCTTATTCAGCTCAAGTTTAGACAATCCTAGAAGACACAATCTCTCATCAAATTCTCTGTTCCTCTGGCTCTTCTAATTTTTCTGCTTTATCTTCTATTTTAATTACTTTTATTGTTAAGCTGTTATCATAACATTCTTTCTAAGGACTCACAGCTGGTTTTGAATATTTTTGTACGTGTGTTTATTGGTTTGTGTATGTGTGTTAGTAGAGTGTGGAATTCACATGCGTATATATGCATCTACATGTACATGCATTAACATACTTATGGAGGCCAGAGGTTGATGGTAGGTGTCTTCTTCAACTGCCCCCACATTGTTTTTTGAGACAGGTCTTTCACTGAGCCTAGAGCTTTCTGGTTTGATTTGACTGGGTGGCCAGCAAGTCCTAAAGCTCTTCCTGTCTTTATGTCCCTGACCCTGCTGGCCAATGTAGCTTATTCCCCTCTAGTTTGAGGGTCAAACTCATGCTTATCTATCAATCACTTTATGAAGTAAGCTGTCTCCTCATATCTTATATTTGTAAAAACCAGTGTGAGGACTTAAATGAAATAGTGCCTTGGAAGCTGTTTAAGTAAAAGCTCTAAGTGTTTCTGAGTCCCTGGAGGTGTTGCACACAGAAAATCCAAATTAAGTTGCTTTACATTGGTCTTGGCAGTAGTGGCTACTGTGACAGATTTCTAGATCAGACTCATCAGTTGACCAAAAGAACATTGACTGAGTTACCTTTCTCACTGAACCACAATGCCTGATGTACTGCATTTGAAAGTAAGGTTTACATAGATCATACTTTTGAGATGACAATACATTATGGCAAAGAGACATGGTTGCTCAGATCCATGGCAGCTGCCATGTGGGAGCCATTTTGAGCTTTGTCCAAGCAGAGAATGGTGCTGGAAATGGAGCAGAGGGTAATGTTAAAATGCTTACCACTAGTAGCCTAAAATGCTCATCAGCTAGGCCGTAAGTCCATAGGTCATAGCCTTCCAGACAGTGCTATCAGCTGAGGAGTAAGTACTCAAAACCTAAGCCTGTAGGGGGACTCGAGCTTTAAACCAATAGCTCAAGGAGGCAGAGAGTATCTCAATAACTCAGAAGGTTAGTTCACAAACGATTCTGTCCTGTGCATTCTTAGTCACTGGGCACCATAGAATTGTGTTTAAAATGTTCCATTTTGTTTTCAGACCAGCACATCTCTTATGGTGTTTAAAATACCTGTTCAACATCCCTGATGCAGGCCATCCAGGCTAAACAGGAGGAGTTATTAGTATATTGAATAAAATAATCACTTGGAGTCGGTAGCCAACTGCTAGGGACTTGTAAAAAAAAAAGAGGGAAGAAATAAGTTTTAGGATGAGCTCAGCATGAGACACTCAGCAGCAATTCCAGTGAAGGTTAAGAATACAGAGAAGATTAAAAAAAAAGTCTGTGGGTGAGGGAGAGTTCTGTAAGTGCTGAAATACAAACCAGAATTGTATAGGAAATGGAAAAGAAGGGAGATGGAAAGGAATAGATATAAGCTAGCCATCAAGGAATGCAGGCACACAATAAGAGAGACAGGAAAGCAAAATGAAATAATGCAGCTAGGGGGCTCAAAGGAAATAAGAAAAGTTTCTAAAAATACATCCAGAAGAAAGAACAAAATGGAAAGAGAAAAAAAAAACCTGCGAGGGGAAAACGTTGAGCCTGTGACTCAAGGAATGACCAGAACCTATCACAGCTTTGATTCTTTTCAGTTGTCAGTAAGATCTGGGAAAGAAAGACTGAGAAAGGCATTGAGACGGTTTCAAATGAGTGTTTGAATGTGTATGGAAATAGGAGATGCTATTAATGACTGCAGCAGACAAAAGCTACCATTGTAGGGGGGAACAGCAACCATGAAACAAAATTTTATGTGTGCCTGGGGTTAAAACTAAGTGTTACTGACAGCTTTGAAAAAGATGTATTGAACATTCTAATTCCCTACAAGTGCCCACTAAGAAAAAAAAATAAAAGTGAAGAGAAAAGAGATATTACTTTAGTCCCTTTTCAGGAAAAATTGAATGAAACAAGATATTGTAGATAATTTCATTTTTATCATAGAGTTCATCATGCAGGTAGAGTCATCTATGAAGTATGCCTTATACCCTAATTAGTATTTTGTAACGTTTTATTTAATAGTAAGACATGGTAGGAAATTTTTATGATTTATGGTTGTTTTCAGTGGGGATCAAAATATTCCAATTAATTTTCTAATTTTTTTGGATCATGTGGAAAGAGGTATTATTTGTAAATATAAATTGTGCTTTTAAAGAATAAGCAAAATGACATGTACTATGATAAAGTAAAATAATCTGTATTATGTTGATCTGTTAGCAAAATTAAGTTTAATTTCCTCTTTTGTTCCACAGTGCTTCTGACTGTATTTTGATTAAGTTCTTTGCCTACCTACCCTCTAGTCATGCTTGCTCTGGAATGTGAGCTCTTCCTTCAAGGTCAGATCTTTTTTCTTTTGCTTCATCATTAAGTTAGTTGAGTGTGGGACATGTGTCTCTAAGCTCTCAAAATATCTTCTCGTGTTGAACATGCTGTCAGACCTTAGGGATTGATTGATAATGGGACATTATTAAGCTGCATCTCTGGTGTTTGCGTGTAGAGATTCCTCTTTCATTATGAGCAATGGGAAGAGTGACAAGATCAACACAGATGGGGTTAATAATTATATCAGAAATAAATCTAGTTGTGATGCAGGTAGCTTCAAACCAGATAATTTAGAAATAGTTTGGATAATTGCTAATTAGGTCGACTGACAGTGAAATTTGAATTATTCATGAAAACCTGAGAGCAGAGGATAATTCACTTCTGAATACCTCAAAAATCTAATTGGAAGGTTGTTTAGTATAGTTTTCACGAGGTGATGTGCTGATATTTACTTGCATGCTCTATCTTTGACAATTTTATTTTAGAAACAGTGTAACATCAAGTGACAAATAGAAATGATTAAGACTGATCCTGATGCCTCAAAAATTATCTCAGAATTAAAAATAAAAGTACATTTGTACCTCATCATTAAGATAAGATCTGGAACTCTCATGAGTTACTATCTTGAAATCTTAGAATGGTCACTTTGGCAACTGAATTATTTAATATTCTCTGTAACTTATTTGACAATTAGAATTTTACTGTCCAAAATATAGCTATTGGATCATTTGATATAGACTTTCTGTGGTGCTTTTGGTTTGATTTACTTTCAGTTTTTTAAAAAATAATCATTCCATTCGTTTATATCTCAAATGGTATCCTACTTCCCAGTTACCCCTCTGCCACTCCCTGTCCCACATCTGTCTTCCTCTCCCGTTTGCCTGTATGAGAGTGTTCCCCCACCCACCCACACTCTTCTGTTCCACCCCTCCATCATCCCCCTACACTGGAGCATCAAACCTCCACCAGGACCAAGGGCCTCCCTTCCAGTTGTTGTCAGGCAAGGAAAAACTCTGTGACATTTGTATCTGGAGCCATGATCTCTTCAGGTACACTCCTTGGTTGGTGGTCTAAACTTTGGGAGATCTTGGTGGTCAGACCAGCCTATGTAGATGTGGGATATTTAATATTAACCTCAGAGTACTGCTGTATATCTATATACTACATGGTTTACTTTCATTATAAACTCCATTTTCAGTATATGCGTGATTAGAATTAAATTTACTGACACTTATTGAGTTTTGAGATTATAGAACCAGTAAAATATGTGTCTATCTAATCATTCAATATTTCCCAAACAGCTATAAAATGTGCCACTGTCCCTTTGTTAGGAAAGAAACATAATAGTGTCTTTTTACAAAACTCAGAATCCAATGGTAACAGGTGACAGAGATGGCAGCTATGAACTATTCACTTCTAATTGATACTCCTCTGTCACAGAATTGTGATTTCTCCATTGGGGTGTGTTTCTTAGGACTCTTTGCAGCTAGTATATCCATAATGCTCAATTTGTTAAGATTGTCTACAGAATTTTAATACTGAAGAGAGACTTGCCTCTCTTTGGCATTTATAAGAAGTGTAATGACATTTCTTTCCTTATCTGTTCAACAAACTTAACTCATTTCATGGTCAGAAGAGGAAGGAGATAGGGTTCCTAGATTATCACTGGGAAAGAGAGCCACCAAGTCACACTTCTAGAACTGAGAAACTTCCTGTCATGTCAACAGCATCTCTAGGAATCATTGTGGCATTTGGTCACAGAAAGTATGCTATGCTGCTTATCTCTGTTTGCTGCAGAAGACAGTCAGTCACATCCACATGCATATGTATATGCACACATACACACACATACACACACACACAAACACAAACTGAAAATAAACTCCTTCAAAACAAATGAAAACCCTCACAACACAACAAAAACAAACATGAAAAAGAAAACCAACCTACCAGCCAGCCAAACAAACAAGAAAACCAACCTACCAACCAGCCAAACACACACACAAAAGACCAAAAGCTAATCAAACTCTAAGATTTATATTCAATAGAATATTTGTCTTTTGAAATCCAGAGATCAATAAGACAGTCTAGCTCACTTTCAAAATACCACTTTAATTAAATATTTGCCAATAAGGAATTGCCTGTTTCTTTCTTATTTCTACATTTAAATTACTTTCTTTTCTCCCACTTTTGAATCTCAGCCAAAATTAAATGGTGACAGATGGCTTCTCCTACCCAAGTTTATAAATAAATAGCCTGGGTTAATTTTGTCTCAGACTTAATTTTTTCTTCGACAAGACTGCTATATGCAAGAGAAATCAACACTCTTGGACTAAAATGAGAAATATTGTGTTTGTTCCCATGGTTCATTTTACTTGATTGATAGAGGAAGACAGGGATATGAGTGGTAACTCTTATATGCTAGAGTGAACAGGTACCTATGGTAAGAGCGTCAAGAGCCTGTGGAAACACATTGAGGTGCAGTCCAGTGTATAGAGGTAACATTCACAAAAAGAAATCAATCAGACATGAAAGAAAAATAAGACCATTGATCATAATGGAGACCAATAATGTCAGAGTCAATCAGTGTATGAGAAATTGAATAGCTGCTGAAAACATTGGACACCTTAACACCAAGAGTGCAGAGGAAGCTAAGCAAGATGCCTTTGGAAACATTTACACTATGATAGCTTGAAGTTTTAAATTGTCAATTGGAGAAACCATGATACCTGATTAGTTAGAAGTTTTTGCCATGGCTTTCAGAAAGGAGACTAATTGAAAGCCTACGTCATGAACCCATAAGAGAAAGTGGGTAGAGTGGAATAATGTATGGTCATTTCTGCTTTAAAAAACAGCAATTCCAAATGACAGCTACTGTGGAATGTCAATTCAGCAAAGAAGGGAGGGTCTCTGCAAATGAGAAAATTCAACTTAGTGTGGTAGGTCACCTGGGAAGAAGAGAGGGGATACTTTTTTTAGTTTTAGATACACTTCTAAAAATATCTAGGAGAGTGGTTCTCAAACTTCTTCATGCTGCGAGCTTTTAATACAGTTCCTCAGGTGGTGATCCCCAACCATAAAGTTATTTCATTGCTATATTATGACTATAATTTTGATAAATGTTTTGAATTGTAATATAAATATCTGCTATGCAGGCTTTCTGATATGCCACCCCCAAAGGGATTGTGACCCACAGGTTGAGAACCAGTGATCTAGGACTATCGATTAATTTTGCAATTTAATAGAGTTCCCAATGATTATCCATTTGTTCATCTAAAAGTAGATACTGAACAGCCATAGCCAGTAGGTGTCAGGATAAGATGAGATTGGTACATAGTTGACTAGTTTCTGTTTCCATAGAACTTATAGAATAGTAGTACCAAGGGGAAAACATTAGCAGGGGAAAACATTAGGAAATGAATGCAGAATAAAATGTGAAAGATTATATTAATGAACACATGGAAGAAGTTTACAATCATGGATAGCACTACCAGTAAGCTATCAAGAACAAATCATGTGGGATGCCATGAGAGCCAGAAACCATAGGCTGGTCTATAGCACACCACATGCATTTTCATTTGAAAATGAAATCTGAACTTTGGGAGTATTCAGTAGGCAAGGTGTGCAATTGAGACTCTGAATTGATGCTATTTACAAAGGTCGAGTAAGCCCTTATTGTTCTATGAATTTCACACTTGAAACCTAATGTATGGTAAGACTTCAACTCTAGGCCTAGGCGTATCATCTCTATAGCATGCAGAAACAGTAGCTCAATCCTCATTATGTGCGACTAACCGTTATAATTCCCAGAAATGTAATCCTAGCACTTGGGAAGGAGAAGCAGGGTAACTAGAACTTCAAAGTCGTCCTTAGCTCTATAATGTATTTGAAAACAGAGGTCAACCTGGCATACATGAGATCCCGAGGACTGAATGAAAACAACAAACAAACAAACAAACAAAAAGCAAAACAAAAACAAGCAAACAGACAAACAAAAACAATTTTTATGTTAAAGACAGATCTGCACATATGTGAAATATGTCACTGTGCTTAGTTTTCTTTGCAAGCATCTATGGGTCTGTGTTTCACCCTGCCATTGGAGTGTGAGAAACACTTCTAGGCGCTGCTGCCATCGGGTGCTGGGCATAAAGGCAAGCGCTGAGACACGGCTCAGGACGTGGGAAAACTCACTCTAGACTGTAGCAGGCAGTGGGGTTCACTGACTCCCGGGTATCCACTTGACGCTGGAAAACGGAACAGAGGACTTGGGAACAAAAGGTTCAGGGTCTATGGGCCGGCAACGAGTCTGGACCCGGGCTCCCAACCTCCTGGACATGCAGGTGCTGCTGAGTCGCGAAGAGTTGGGAACGGAGTTGTGGGCACACTGGCTAAGGATGACAAAGAGCCATCGGTGAAAGTTTTTACCTTGGCCCTTGGCAGCGGTTGTCTGGGAGTGCAACGTGGGCCTTCTGTGGGAGACTTAGGCTGCAGATTGGTATTTGAAGGTCTTCTCCATGCTCCCTATATGGTGGTTCTTGATGAAAGAACCGTGTTTTTCCATATCGTTTATTGACTCTTCATCATGGAAAATGGGTGCATAGCACCTTCTCAGCTTGGACCAGAGATTAAATACCTGTTGCAGGAAGGAATGTCTGGGGAGGGAAGTTTATTGGCTAAACCGTCAGGCAGTCTAAATGCCTCATTAGCATGAAGAACTCTGTTCTGGGCTATGTGACTGACCAACATGGGGAGTGGGGGTCATGTATTCCAGGTCAGGAATCTTAGTAGGGAGCAAGGAGATACCTACTGTCATCTCAGATGGGTGCCTGGGTGCCGGGGTCTCAGATCCACTCAACCTAATCAAGTTTCCCGGCACGGTCCACTGTTTCACAAGAGCCTTTATATTTTTGCCTACATTTAGTATTGTATATTTAAGCCTTTTTGTCCTAGAAATTCTCAAACAATGTTAATAAAAATCAAAAGATTTCAAAGCGAACATATCTATAGGCAATATTTTCAAAGACAAAATGAATTTGAGAAATTTAATAATTAACCATATAGTGTTGTTGGAAAGAAAACAAACCAATGGGGAAAAATAGTTTCAATGTCCTCTGCCTATGATTCACTTCATTTCTTTGCTTTTTAGGTTATCATTTGTAAAATTAAATTTTTTTATGCTGTTTTTCTTCAGCTAAGATATTCTTTATATCATTTAATTCACAAAATCTGTAAGGAGAGAGGATTTTTCACATTGAGTGGTCACTTTGAGTTCTGGTAAAGGACAATGGTCCCACTGAGTATATATATAATCAGTTCAAAGTGCTTTAGTCAACTGCTGACTGGCGGGTAACTTTCATTGTCACATAGACTGAGCCTGGGAGGCCTACAGTAGTCCCCGTAACACCAGGCAGTTCCTGTTCTAGGATCTTTAATACAAGGAGGCTTCAGTGTCTCAGGTGCCTTGCACTTGACTATAGCTAAGGGTGTGAACGGTCCTTACAAACGCTAAAGTCAAAATGATACTCAGGAACTGCTCAAGGGTTTAGCTTCTATAATCGAGAAAGCACTCTCCCTGGGATGACAGCTTCGGCTGTTTGCTTTACATTGCTGCTTCAGTCAGTGCTCTTTGAATATAAGAATACCTGTGTCTTAGACTCATGGGTGTCTTCTGAAGCATCACAAAAGTGACTTGGATTTTGTGGGCATTCGATAAATATTTGTTGAATAAATATGAATCCTAAACCATGCCCTTCTGCAACATTGTCAAGAATAAAATTTTAAAAAGTGCTGCATAGGGAGGAGACATTTTTATTGCCCTGAAAATCTTCACATTACATAATGGTGGCAGAATTGAGTTCTTTATGTAATATTTAAATTATTATGGGTTCCCTACATTAAGTCATTTTTACACATGGTTGTTATTTCAAGTTGCTTCTTATCTTTCTATAAAACAAGAGAGATTAAAAGTATGAATGCCGCTTCCCACTCCTCTGTACAACAGTAAGCCAGGGCCCTCTCCGTACTTCACCCACCCATATTTCATAGATATTTAATGGACACTTGTTACACAGTAGACATGATGCTAAGACTGACTATGGTAAGGTCTCTCATGGAGATTATAATCTAGTGGTAAATTTTCAACTAGATTATTGGAAAGGCTGTGTGTGAGCTGGATAATTGCGAGGGTACAATAGCGACCTTTCATTCATCTAAGCTACAGTCCTTCAATTAATGACTTAAGAGACTTAACCTTTGTAGTTCATGGAAAGATGAGATTACTGGAATGTAAAATTATCTTACATGGTTTTGTTTCCTAACCAAAGTGACAAAATAATATTGAAAGTGTAATAATGAGGAATATATCTCTTTGATATGCTTTCTTGTGTATTCCTGGTAAAATTACTCTGAGTAACACTTGTCAGAAGCAAAGAGAGATGGATCTATCATTTCTCATCTGGACTCCTCTCAATGGACTTTATCCTTTAGGAGGTTTTGGGAAGAAGTGACTGCTGCAATTTCTTCATCTCATCAAGGCTTCTCATAACAGCCAGAAAAATAAGTTGTATTTCTGTAATGGCTGGATGTGTGACCTTTAATGCTGGGCACAATTAAGACTTTTTGGCCTCATTGTGATTGTTTATTCAGACAAAGTAAACATATCATTCCCCTGTGAAGTTCTCATAAAGTCCTGCACATTTTCCTAAGCATTAGCGTGTACTCTATGCCGCTGTTTTGAGAATGGCTGCCTTTCTTTTGTAAGACAATAACATCTGCTCTCAGATATTGCTCTCTGAGATATTGCAGATCTTGCCCTTCTGTCTCAGCTATGGCGTCAATAAGAGTGTGGGAGGTGGGAATGACAAACAGAGGCCTGCTGGCTCACACATGCTCTCTAGTCAGGCCTTTTGACTTTCACAATTTCATCTCAGGCTTAATCATTGTATCCTGCAGATGGTTCATAGCTGTGGTATCTCTTTAACTAACTATTCCATTCCTACAGACAAAAGTTTATGTGCTTATCTTTTCTGAAAATATACAGAATACAGGCAACTATCTCCTGCTTCCAAACATAAGCCTCTTCAATTATGTAAAAGTTTATTTAAAAATGTGTGCTAGATATGGTCAGGATATGCAGTTTGCCTTTGGTGAGGTGAGCATTAAGGATGTCTCTTTATTATTGATAACTTTTGTTGATTATTGAAAATTTCATACACATATACAACAATGATCATATCCACCTGCTCTTCCCCTTCCTGACTCTTCCTATATCATTCTAACCCACCCCTTCCCATCTTGATAGGTTTCTTTTTGATAACTCACTAAGTCCAATTACTTTTGCCAATATGTGAATGGGTATGGGGCTTTCCACTGAAGCATGAGAATCCTATATCCCCCAATAAATTGATTGTTCACACACTAGTTATCACCTGTCAGTAGCTTATCAGTAATGACTGGAGTCCGAAAAGCACCTTCCCCATCAATTTAGATAATATGTCTGGCTTTATCTTGCTCAGGTCTTATATAAGTAACTTCAGCTTGTGTGAGTTCATGAGTTCACCAGCCACACCATACCCAAAGATAGTTTTTCCCATCATCTCTCCAATCTTTAGCATCTAACAGCATTTCTGCCTGCCTGCCTATCTACTCTTTTCTGAGCCTTATTGGGGAAGGAGCAGATTGGTAGAATCTCACTTAGGGCAGAACACACAATTTCAGACTCTAAGCAGTTTGAGCAGTTATCCATCTCTACACTGACTGCTAATCACTAGGAAAAGAAGCCTCTCTGACTGAGGGTGAGAGCAGTGATAGGCTGTTGGTATAAACTTAAATATTTAGAGAGAAATTTGAGAACATGACCATGCAGAACATAATGATAACACATTCTCCCCTAGGTTCAGTGGCTTGAATTTCCTTCCCTTTAGTTTTTAGCCAAGATTTTAGTACCAGTCATGCAATTTCCTCCAGTGAAGCAGGCTTCAAATCTAGCAAGAGAACAGTTATCTAATTGACAATGGTCATGCCACTATTGCGCTAGTAAGCAAATTTTGCCTGGCAAGTCCAGTGCTAGCTAAGTCAACTGACCTCTTTTTCTACCACAGTAGACTCCTTAGAACCTTCCATCTCTGTGGATTCTAGCCAGCACGATAAGTGACATTGGTTTTCCTCTCTTGCAGCCAGAGTATAGGATGTCTTTAACAATAAGGTCTTAGCATGTGATTTTGGTGGGCAACTAAGGGAAATAAAAACTGCTTGTGTTATAGAGACTTCTGGGGTCTCCGTCACAATAGGGAGAACCTATTGCATTTCAGCTTCAATTTAATAACCCATATGTTATGAGATTAGCATAGTCTGCTTATGCTAGGTAATTTTATTCAAACTCTTAACCTCTTCTCTTTGCTTACATGGGTCTAAGGTTCTACCTAGACCCAGAACAGGATGCATGACTTTTTGTTAAAATCAGCTGCTTGGATGTAGGGCCTGAAACTATGGATATTCATTTGTCAAAGTCTGCCAGTCCTTAACTGATTTGAAGTGAATTTCTTAATGTCTTAGTGTCTCAATTTATCTATTGGTTTTGTTTTGTTCTTTGCTACAAGGTCTCACACTATAGCTCAGGTTGGCAGGGAACTCACTATTTAATGTAGGTTGGCCTCTAACTCATGGCAATCTTCCTGCTTCAGCTTGCCCAGCACTGGGATCATAAGCATAATCTACCATCGACCTCTTAGTCAATATTTAAAATGAGAATCCACCATGAGTATTAAATTAAAGAATGTGCATGAAGCATCTGACACAGTTCCTGGTACTCCTTGCAAATTCCATACATAATAGATCTTATGATTATTGTTATTTTTTTGAGATCAAGATATGATTTTCCAAACTATGAAATCTCAGCCGAGGAGAAAAGAACACAACAAGAACTTCATCTCCTTTTTCTCCTCTGAGGTATGATATAAACTAAATGTTTGAATAACATCATGAGAAAATAAGCAGTAGAGAACATCCCTTTTCATTACTCTGAACCCAAGAGGCCAAGAAGATATGGAACAAGCAGGCCTTACTAAGTTTTTCAGGATATATATATATATATATATATATATATATATATATATATATATGTCAGAGAATATATATATATTCTCTGATACAGCTGCTTGCTTTTCCTAAATGAGTGCATGTATAAAACTATGCACTGTGAGGGTGTCTCTGACTCTTGCCTGTTTATGGGACATTTTTTTATTCTATTGGGTTGCCATATCCTCCAGTCTTGATATGAGGATAAATGTCTAGACTTTTTGCATCTTGTTATGCGATGTTTGGCTGATATCACAGGAGGCCTGCTCTTTTTAGAAAGGAGACAGGAGCAGTGGATATGGGAAAGATGAGAGGTGGTAGAGGAACTGGGAAGAGGGGAGAAAGGGGAGCCTGTGGTTGGGATATATTATATGAGAGAAGAATTAAGATTAAAATTAAAATATTAAAAAATACACACTATGTCTTAGTCTTTGGTTTTCATTTCAGAAGACCACCATGATATGTAAAGCTTTACTGACACTTCCTATTCCCTTTATCTTGCTAATGTATGTACTCTTATTGGGGTTTGAGCATGACTCCTAAGATGTACAAGAAGGAGGCATTACTGTAACATCCTTAGTATTTTTTATAGGATATTTCTATCTGTGGCAGCAAAAATTAGAACAACACACAACCCTTCTTTTCCATTTTTAAAAATAATTGTTTTAAAATTAAAATTGTGCTCTTGCATATAAGTCTGGGTGGGATTGTACATCTGGGAGAAGCTATATGAGAAGGCAAAAAAAACCAAAGAGGATGTTGG
The DNA here is from genome assembly GCF_008632895.1 of Mastomys coucha. Lineage (NCBI taxonomy): Eukaryota > Metazoa > Chordata > Mammalia > Rodentia > Muridae > Mastomys > Mastomys coucha. Next base: position 78,094,726 of record NW_022196905.1, on the reverse strand, counting down.
ATCCCTTGGAGCTATAAATGGAGGTGTATAAATATAGATTGTCCTCATGTGGGACCTGAGAACTGAACTTGGGTCCTCTGCAGGAGTGGGGCCTGGGAACTGAACTTGGGTCCTCTGCAGGAGTGGGGCCTGGGAACTGAACTTGGGTCCTCTGCAGGAGAAGTATTTTTTCTTAACCATTGAACTGTCTCTCCATCCCCTACCTTTCCGTTTTGAACCTGATGAATTTACTCAAATTTAGAACCTCTTACCTATATAATCTAAAACTGCTGAGCCTGACATATACAGAGACAGATGCTCACAGCCAACCATTGAATTGAACACAGGGTCCCCAATGGAGAAGTTAGAGAAAGGACTGAAGGAGCTGAAGGGATTTGCAACCCTATAAGAAGAACAATATCAACCAACCATACCCCCCACAACCAAAGAGAACACATGGAGAGACCCATGGCTCCAGCTGCATATGTAGCAGAGGATGGCCTTGTCAGGCATCAATGGGAGGAGAGGCCCTTGGTCCTGTGAAAGCTTGATGCCCCAATGTAGGGGAATGCAAGGGAAGGAGGCAGGAGTGGGTGGGTGGGTGGGGGCACACCCTCATAGAAGCAGAAGGAGGGGGGATGGGATGGGGTTTCTGCGGGGGCAATTGGGAAAGAGGATAACATTTGAAATGTAAATAAATAAAATATCCAATAAAAATTTAAAAATATAACAGAAAAAAAGAACTAAGATCCTGTTTTAAAAAAAAACAACCTTGCTTTTATTTATTGTCTGCATTTGACAATTGCCTGTGTTTGTCTAGATTTTATATATTTATTCACCTTTCTCTTTAGAGTACAAGTTGAGTGGGTATTATTAAATTCAATTTTCAAAGAACAGGTGAAAATACAGAAGCTAAACTGAGTCATTTCAGGTTCTGATTTAGAAACTGACAGAACGTTTGTGGAATCCCAGACCTCATAATCAATCACTAATGCTTTGACTAATGCCAGCTCATTTATTCATGTTTCTATCTTCTTTGAGCACATTTAATACCAGATGGCTTTAAGACTCTTTTTAGGCTATTGAACAGAATGGGCCACAGCCTGTTCCTCGAGGGCTGTTGCTGACATGTAGGTAGTCCACAATGCAGGATAATGGAGTTATACATCGTGGTAAGACAATTTCGTATTCAAGGCATAAAACATGTCTTAATTTATTTGCATTCATTAAATTAGCATTCTTCTAAGTGGACACATTGCAGTTGAGCGATTGGACTATAGATCTTGCAAATGTGTTTCTGCCTATTCATACGCAGGTTCTCTAAATACACTTACACTTTGATAAAGTGAGCAAAAAAGTATTTGCATTCATTACAAGACTATGCCATGTTCTTACAGGCACAGAGAAAGCTTAAACATATTATATGCATCAAACAGACAGTTCTTACTAGGAGAAAGAAAAAAGGAAGAATTAAGTCACAGTCCCATGTAAAATATTGCTTCAAGTAACTCCTTGGTTTTGAAGTGTTGTCTAAATCTTTGCATCTTTATGAGGTCATATTTTTCACGGTGGAATTTAAAATACATCTAATATATGTATGTACATGTGTCAAGGCAGAGGGATGTTTTGTATATGAATTTAATTAAGCAATAGGCCACTTTGGGACTTGTTTTATAGAGCCATTTGTTTCATGTGAGTTCAACTGCCCAAGCTACCGTGCAATAATGGTCCTATAAAATTACTCTCTGGAGAGTCTTATTTCTACTATAATATGCTTTTACTTAAAATTTAGTTTAATAGCAACATTTTTCCTTGTATATCAGCTGTATACAAGTAATAGCTTTCAGGAAATCTAGTAGTTAAGAGCTCCTGGTTTTCTTTTTCCCTTGTGGGAATTACTCATTTAAAGCATTAAAGAGAAAAAAAAGGGAGAAGGAATTTGCATGTTACATTAATAATAATCCCCAGTTTGCTATTTACATGCAATTTTCTCCTGAAATACTCTCATTTAAATTATTTGAGGTTATTTTTGCTCAGAACCTGTCTAGTATTACGTGCATTTTGTCCCTGAGTTGTCTTAGATTTGATGGGCTTCTTGAAGTATTAGCTTTTGGTATTTAACAGAAGATAGGCTCTTTGTGAGCTGCCAGTAACTAGAGGAGATCCAATTCCAGTTTGAGTATGCTTTAAATTTGGTAAACAACAAGTACTTCTCTCCAGGATATTTTTTTAATAATTTTGTAAATTATACCTAAATTAAAACAGTGTGTTCATGATATACTTTAGAGCCAAGAGTTTGTGTATGTGTTTATTTACATTTCAATGTTATCCCCTTTCCCAATCCCCCTGAAACTTCCAATCCCATTCTCCCTCCCCCTGCTTCTATGAGGGTGTTCTCCTACCCACCTACCCACTCCCACTTCCCTGTCCTGGCATTCCCCTACACTGCAGTATTCAGCCTTCACAGGACCAAGGGCCTCTCATCCCATTGATGTCCAACAGGCCATCCTCTGCTACATGTGTGGTTGGAACCATGGGTCCCTCCATGTGTATTTCCAGAGCTCTCAGAGACTAAACCACTAGCCAAGAGTTTTGTTACAGCAGAAATGTGTTTTCATTTTTCTAAATGACACTTAGATTCTACTATGACTACTCCTTATGTTCAGGCATGAATGGTCATTGTCATTATAATATTCCATATTATAAGCATTATAAGCACTTGTATGATAGAATTCATCGGCTGACCACTGCACCTCTGTAATGCAAAAGATCTCTTCCTTGGATAAGTATCACACATTCCCCCAGTGCAATATATCTCTTTGCCTCTTGAAAAGGCAACTATGTCTAAATGCTAGGTAATTATAGCCTTTGAAACTGGAACACCAGAAATCTAATTATAAAGAGCAGGTATTCAAGATATGTGATAGAGCTTGAATTACTTTGCATCATCAGTTTCTATCACACTCAAATTTGTGTTTGCCTGTACTTAGCCATAACTTTCACATATATGATATAAACCTTTACTTTGACACCTAGACAACTGTTGAGTGCAAAATTGTGGTGAATTTGCATTTGTATGCCAAATTTTAATAATATTTAATTCATTTTTAAAAACTAAAGATCTCAAAATGACTTAGATATTTTTACTTGGAATTGATATTCTTTATTTTTTTGTTTTTTTTTGATACTCTTGTTTGTAAAAGTTAAAATGAATGTTAAAAATTAAGATGAGAAAATATATTTTGTATGATGAGTGAAAAATATTCAGATTTCATGAACTTCAAATTTGATGAACTTTTTGTTTTAGTCACTCTATTACCAAGAATGAGTCCAGATTGAAATTGTGATGAAACAGAAAATATTTTTAAAGATCTCAGAACAACTTAAAATAGTGGAATAATGTTTTAAAATCTGCACGGAGGAAAGCTACTTAATATTTTAGAACTTGGAAACACTAAAGGGAAGCAGATGCCTGCTCTTGATATTTCCAATATAATTTAGTAAGAGAACAAAGAAACAAAGATATCTGCATAAAGGTCCCTATGTGACTTTGAACAATGTTGGTTTTCATGTTTAAGAGGCAGAGGCAGGCGGATTTCTGAGTTCGAGGCCAGCCTGGTCTCCAGAGTGAGTTCCAGGACAGCCAGGGCTATACAGAGAAACCCTGTCTCGAAAAAAACCAAAAAAAAAAAAAAAAAAAACTTAGAACAGTTTCCAACAATAAATGGTGACAAGCATCATAGTATGAACATAGTGGACATACTGTGTAGAGTAAAAGTTAACAGGCCAGAGGAATCTGGGAGACATAGAAGACTTTCTACTTAAGCTGCGTCTTCTACTTGACTATACTCTGGATGCATATATAAGATATGAACAATGGAATGAGAGATGTTTAATATAAATAAGATCAGATAACGATTGTTGTATGAGCCTGGAAGAAGTATGAGTAACAGGATGAAGTGTATTCCAAAGAAATGTCTTAGAAATAATAGCAAAGTTCTTCCTCTGGAATGGAGAGGAAGGGGTTTGCTGGGGAGTGAAAAGTCCGTATTATTAATTTCTTTTCACATGGCTGCAACCACATGCCCGACAAGAAGCAGCTAAAAGATGAAGGATTTATTTTGACACCTTTTCATGTTTGGTGGGCTATACTCAGCGTCTATGATTCCAGTTGTGAAGTGGGGTTGGAGATTGTGCAGTGTGACTGTTACATCTCAGCAGATCAGGATCAGGAGACCACGACCTAGACTAGGAGCTGTGATCCTCTAGCTTTGTTTCTAAGAACTTATATCTGCTTGCTAGCTTCTATAGCCTAAAGTTTGTTTACAAAAAAAGACAAAGTAGGAAAGAGTTCACATTGAAGCTACAAAGCAGATGCACTTACAAATAGAGCACCCTACTCCTCTCCATAATGTAAGTCTTCCATAGAGGCAAAGTTCAGCTCAAGACTTAATGAGAGAAGATGGAGAGAGAGGGAGAGATCCATAAGGCATTAGAAACTGATTGATGTAGGATACTCAAGGCCAGTAGTTCACATAGCTTTCATAATTTGTTGGCTGAATCATAACAAATCTGCTCAATGTAGAAGAATCTGCTTATGCTTGGGTGTATTTAACTGATCACAATTCAGGTTCTAGAACTACAAACATGAGAATGAATAGAAATTGAGAACTGTTTCAAGAAGGCTATCACACTTACACAAACAGGTGAGGAAAGAGATGGAAATGAGGTGTTAAAAAGGATGCCACAATGGACCCAGGCATTTTAAGGTCAAAGAACAAGTGTGGTGGGAGTGAGATAAAGGTTAAGTGTATCACAGTAGGTTGAGTGTTTAGCTTTAGCAGTAGGAAGGCATTTCTACATGAGGTATATTCACAACATTGCTACTGCATTTCTCACAGACACCCTTTTTAGACTTCTAAGAGAAAAAGCTATGGAAGGAAGCCAGGTATCAGATAAGAATATGATCCACTAAAGTGACAAAGCAAAGACAATAATTTATTCTTCAATAATTATACATATGTATATATAGTATAATACTGAAGCTTGGTTTCAATGCATATTTTTTAAACTTCATTATAATGAAAAATAGATATGCATTCATTAGAAACCACAGTTACGTTCTGATTTCCTACACTCGTGCAAAACGCAACAATAGTTTTTGTCAAGTTCTGCAATGTTAGCCAGCTGCATTCCTAGTCACCCTATGATTAGTGAGGCAAATAACTTCCTCTAATGTGCAGTGCTGCTAAGTTATGCCAATCCATTGGGTGGGCATGCTAAGTGCCTTTTTAAAATTTCCCCTTGCTATAAAGAGGTTATCTAAAATACTAGATTTCATTATGATATTTTATACATGTACGTAATGTAATTGTGACCACATTTCCAATTTATATTGACTTTATCAGGATGTAACCCCATCATAGGCTGAGGAATATCATCAGAGGGTGGCATCTAATATCACTTTAAAGATAAACAACTATGAACAACACATTGATTGTGCTGCTTGCTTGTAACTCAACACTAGAAATAGTAAAGGAACCAAGAGCCCAAATTAACCAGTGGGTGGGTGATTCTTCACGTGACTGAATCATCCATGTGGAATTAGGATGACATGCCTTCCACCTGACAATATAACAACTGTTATTCACACACAAGCATGCTATAAAAGAAACGAATGCAGAGCTTGAAGTCTGAAGCTCTGAAAACAAGCTACTTTGCTGACAGAGTTCTGTACATTGCTTGTGTATGAGTACTGCAATATACTCACTTTATAGTGTTAGGAATGGGAATTAAATGAGGTGGTATTTGTAAAGCATTCAGAACAATGCCAGCCACGTGCTGAGACATGCAAAGAAGGATACCAGATAAAGGGTTGGTTAATATCAGATAAGAGCAGTGGCAAATCGCAGTAGCAGAGACATTAGAATCAGAGTCTTCACATCGTTCTTTAGCCATTCGATATCCTTAAAAGTTTCAAACAATAATTAACTGCCCCTCTAAATTTGACTTGAAGTTACCTCAGTTTATCAGAGAACCCTTTACAAAGTTAAAAATCTATTAAATCCTATAAAGCTGCCCCTGAATTCATAGACTGCACCTACACGTTGCTACTGTCCCATGGGAAGTTACTGTCCTATGATATGCTCAGGAGTTGCAAGACCACATGTGTCTGAGACTATCTGGCCATCTAGCAGCAGAGCATGTGACTGCTTTACTGACCAACTCTTGCTATAATCACCAATATTGCTGGATTCAGTATTCATTTTTCTACACCTAGCTCCTTAGGAGAAGAGATTTATTTCCATCATATCCTTTTTCTCTTCAAATTTATTTTCAGTCTTTTTTTTTTTTGATATTTTCTTTATTTACACGTAAATTTCTCCTTTCTCAGTTTCCCCTCCAAAAAACAAAGAAACAAACAAACAAACAAAAACAACAAGAACAAACCCCATGCCTGCCACCCTACCCTCTCCCACTTATTGGCCCTGGCATTCCCCTACACTGGGGCACAGAGCCTTCACAGGGCTGAGGTCCTCTCCTCCTATTGATGATTGAATTTGCAATCCTCTACTATACACATGCTGTCAGAACAATCAGACCCACCATGTGCAGTCCTTTGTTGGTGGTTGAGACCCTGGGAGCTCTGAGGGTACTAGTTAGTTCATATTGTTGTTTGTCCTAAGGGGCTGCAAACCCCTCAGCTCCATAGGTCCTTTCTCTAACTCCTTCATTGGGGACCGTGTACTCAGTTCAATGAATGGCTGTGAGCCTCTACATCTGTACTAGTCAGGTACTGTCAGAGCCTCTCAAGAGATAGCTATATTTATGCTGGCTTGTCCTTCCTTCAGTCTCTGCTCCATAGTTAATCTCTGCAACTCCTTAAGCCCAAGGTCTCTTCTTCTGTCTTTTCCTTGCGCATAGCAATACCAGGTAACATATTTATCACTATGCTGTTAAATGTTTTCTTCTTATCAGTTACTAATCTAATCTTCAACCCAAACTGCTCTTTGGATTCAAGATGAAATTTGATAGTATTTTTTTATCTTATGTTGTTTTTTGTTATTATAACAAAGCACAGGAGAATAAATATCTTATAAAAAAAAACAAATTTATTTAATTCACAATTATGGTGGTTGAAAATTCAGTAGTAATCACCCCCTGGCTAATGAGTGCTTGAGTATATTGTTCACATGTGTGTATCACAGAGCAAACTGAAGACACAAACAATGGAAGTTAAACATTAGAGAAGCCTAGTTAAATTTTAGGGAAGAAAAGACAAGAACTAATGGTTTTGATCATGTTATTTATGATCTTATATTTATTTATATCATTAATTTAATAAAAGGAATTGTAGTTTGTAAAGCAATGTTAAAAGTTAAAAGCTTTTGTGGCTTGATTGGGCTTTTATTAAGGTACTGCTTTAGAAATGAGGTTTTTTTTTTTTTTAGGTATTTTAATTTTAAATTCCTGCTTGGATATGTACACTTGCATACTGTCTACGAGTGATGCAATATTTCTGGCTCTTATTTTAGATCTAAAGTAGTCTATATATATTTTACATATATGTAAATTAGTTCTTTCTCTGGAATGTTGTTGCAAAGTTTAGATATGCTTTTGGGAACAGTATAAAGTAAAATACTCTCCTGTTCTTGTTTCTCATCCTGAACTCTGATTCTCATGTATGTTAGCATAGATCCCATTACTGAAAGCAGTGAACAATTTCCTTTGGTACCAAGTATCATATGCTCTTTTTTTTTTTTTTTTTTTTTTTTTTTTTTTGTAAGAGTGCTAAACAAATGCCTTGGTACAATATGTGTTAAATTTAGATTTCTACTGTAAGTGCCATAGCATTAGGATTTGTACAGTTATGCAGAATTCTTCTTCTTTCACAAAGGCTAATGTCTTAGAAAATATCTAAAGGAAGAAAAAAATCACATACTCTGAAAAATGTGGCCTGTGGAGGCATTACACTTGCCTGCTTTATTGTACCAAAGATGTCATTGTGATAAGGGGGAGCTTCAGAAGGGAACGGATCTCAGGCTATCCTCCTAGGCTAACCCTTTTCCACCATTTGTCATGTTACCCTCAGGTGGGAGCAATTTTACCTTAAGCAATAAGAAAGTAAAAATCTTGTCCCTTCCCCCACATGCCTCTGGCAGAAGACTATGAGCAATGTTCTTTTTCTGCTTTTGTACTTTGGATTCTTGTCTATCAGAGATTTTTGAGCACAGA